>NW_004443941.1:28439713-28470716 GCF_000243295.1 Trichechus manatus latirostris | reverse complement strand
CTGTAAGCCTTCATCTTAAGTGAGAATAACAGCACAATTGGAAGAGCATAGTCAATGTCACTGAACTGTGCATGTAGAAATTTTTGAAGTGGTGTATCTTTGGCTATGTGTATTTTCACCAAAAAAAAAGGTTGAGAAGTTAGAGGGTTGACGTGTTGTGGGGTTGTTAACCAGTGTCATAAAACAAGATGTGTACTACTGTTTCATGAGAAACTATTTGTTCTGTAAGCCTTCACCTGAAGTACAATAAAAAAAAAAGTAAAAAACAATTAAATTAAATTAAAAAAATAATACACACACACACACGAAAAGTTAACCTATTTGATCAAGATAATAAAACAGTAAATGATATGGGGTACGTCAAATTCTACATGAATTAAAAGTCCAAGTTTCACAGATGAGATGATCTTCTGTTTAGGAAATCCTAAGGAATTCATTAATAAATGAGTTCTACAAGGTTGTAGAATAAATATATCAAAATATAAAAAAATAGTATTTGTAAACACTAAACCAAAATAACAGACAAACAAACAAACCTGTTGCCATCCAGTTGATTTCAACACGTATCAACCCTAGCAATGAAAAATCTATAAAGGTAAATTAAGAAAACAATTTTATTTACAATAACATCAAAAAAAAATATTTAGGAATAAATATAACAAAAGTAGTTCAAGACTTGTATACTGAAAACTGCAAAACATTGAAAGAAATTGAAAAACAAAACATCAAAAGAAAGTGAAGAAGACCTAAATCAATGGGAGGATATTTCATGTTCATGGACTGGAAAACTTAATGTTTTAAGATGACTGTACTCTTCAAAGGGGATCTAGTGGTGCAGTGGTTAAGCACTTAGCTGCAAAATGAAAGGTTGGCAGTTTGAACCCACCAGCTACTCCATGGAAGAAAGATGAGGAAATCTGCTTCTGTGAATATTACAGCCTCGGAAACCCTATAGGGAAGTTCTACTGTGTCCTATAGGGTCCTATAGGGTCGCTAAGTCAGAAATGACTAGATGGCAATGGGTTTAATTTGGTTTTGGGGATACTCTACAGATTTTTCTACATATAGAACACAATTACTACAAAAATGTCTTTTTTTTTTCCTTTTTGCAGAAATTGACAAACTGATCCTATAATTCACATGGAAATAGAAATGTAAAGAATTCAGAATAGGGAAAAGAATCTTGGAAAGGGGGACAAAGTTGGAGGACTCAGACTTTATAATTTCAAAACTTACTACAAAACTACAATAATCAAGACAGTGTAGTATTAGCATAAGTCTAGATATAGACAATGTAATATTATAGACAGTCCAAAAATTAAACCCTCATACTTATGGTCAATTTCTTTTCAACAAGCATACTAAGGCAATTCAATGGAGAAAGTATTTTCAACAAATACTCCTGGAAGACTGGATACCTACACTCAAAAGAATAAAGCTGTACCCCTACCTTACACCATGTACAAAATTTAACTCAAAATGGAGCAAAGACCTAAATGTAAGAGCTAAAACTACAAAATTCTTAGGAAAAAACATAGGCATAAATCTTTCTGACCTTAGATTAGACAATGGTTTCTTGGATATGACACCAAAAGCATAAGCAACAAAAGAAAAAACAGATAAACTGAACTTCATCAACATTAAAAACTTTTGTGCTTTAAACTACGCTATCAAGAAAGTGAAAAGAGAGACTTCTGGGCAACATGGCGCTATAGTCAGAAGCACCATGCCTTCCCTCTGCAGCAAAGATGAAAAAACTAAGTCAAACAGAGTCACACGTCAATCCTGAAAACCTAACCATCAAATGAAGAGATAAAGAACTCAGCCAAGCACCGAATGGAGTAAGAAATTGGCCGAGAACAGAGCATGAGGAGAGATACATGCAGAGGTCCCCTATCAGCTACCACAGCATGGATCTGCCATCTTGGACTCCTATCCGAGATTGGTGAACACAAGGTACAAGAAAGCAGCTTAATGGAGCTTCCAGCAGGAGACAGAACAACCACTCCACACATCACAATCTACACCCTCCTTCCTGCCTACTTGCACAGTGTGCTGAACATCACACTCCCAAGCAACACAGGCACTGCCTACTGGATCCTGTCCTGCACTGATTCCTGGTCCACACTGTCAGCCCTGGTACGTGCCACAAAAAACGTATCCCAGCAACTCCCCTTCAGCTGGATCTGCCCTGATGTAACATACCTGAGTGACTGACCCTGCCCATTGGAGAAGGAGGTGAAAACTATACTGCCCACAGACTAGCAAACAACGAAGACCGCACAGCCCGCCTGCTCAGACATAACCAAATAAAACAAAAAAGCAGGATGAAACAAACAAATCTACAATCCATAAATGAGGAAAATAACCACTGAATGTCCTGAAGACAGCAATGTCAAAACATATACAAAAACAAGACAGGATGGTTCCAGTAGGAGTCCAAAATAAAACACCAGATGACCTTCCACTAGAAGAAAAGGTACTAGACCCAACTGATAGGGAATTCAAATCTCTAATATTCAGAATTATCCAAGAGTTGATGCAAAAAAACAGACAAAAAGGTAAAAATAGACAAATTCATGGAAAAGGCAGACAAATTCATTGAAAATACAGACAAAGAAATGGAAGAATTCAAGAAAACAATACAGGAAAAAAATACTGAAATAAATTCACAACTAGAAATCATACAAAAACAACAATTAGAAAATCAAAAGATAAACAACAAGATTTCAGAAATGGACAGTGTCATAGAAGGGCTGAGGAGCAGGTTTGAAATGATGGAAGACAGGATCAGCCAAATTGAACACAAACACTTGGATACAACTCTGTTTGAGGAAAAATCAGAAAAAAGAACAAAGAAAAATGAAGAAACCCTGAGAATTACATGGGATACAATCAAAAGCAAAAATCTGGGAGTGATCGGAGTTCCAGAACAGGGGGAGAAAACAGAAAACACAGACAGGATCATTGAAGAACTGCTGACAGAAAACTTCCCCAATATCATGAAAAGATGAAAAGCTAACCATCCAAGAAGCTCAATGAACCCCATATTGGATAGACCCCAAAAGAAAATCACCAAGGCATATCATAATCACACTTGCTAAAACCAAAGGCAAAGAATCCTGAGAGCAGCTCAAGAAAAAGAAAAAGTCACATACAGAGGAGAAACAATAAGACTAAGCTCAGATTATTCGGCAGTAACCATGCAGGCAAGAAGGCAATGGGATGACATATATAAAACATTGAAAGAAAAAAATTGCCAGTCAAGAATAATATATCCAGCAAAACTCTCGTTTAAATATGATGGTAAAATTAGGTCATTTCCAGATAAACAGAAATTAAGGGACTATGTAAAAACCAAACTGAACTTACAAGACTTATTAAAGGAAGTCCTTCGATCTGAGAACAAACAATATCAGACCACAGGCTGAATATAGGACAGTGATGAATCCCCTCCCGAAGTTCACCGTTCAGCCAGGGACTGGACAGCCTCATAAAACAAAACAGGACTAATGAGGCATAGCATTCCGGGGACAAGGACTAGAAGGCAGGAGGGGACAGGAAAGCTGGTGATAGGAACCCAAGGTAGAGAAGAGACAGTGTTGACATGTCATGGGGTTGTTAACCATTGTCATAGGGCAATATGTGTACTAACTGTTTAATGAGAAACTATTCTGCAAACCTTCATCTAAGGTACAAAAAAAAAGAATTATCTATGTGAGATCAAATTGACAACAGCAACTCAAAAGGTTTGATGGGAAACCTAGCGGACAGTGAATTGAAGATAACGGTGATGGAATGATTTGGAAAAGTATAGTGAGAATAGCAGCACAGCTGGAAGAATGTAATTGATGTCACTAAATTGTACATGTAGAAACCTTCGAAATGGTGTAACTTTGGCTATGTATATTTTCACTAAAAAAAAAAAGGTCAAGAAGGGAGAGTGTTGACATATCGTGGGGTTGTTAACCAATGTCATAAAACAATATGTGTACTGACTGTTTAATGAGAAACTATTTGTACTGTAAACCTTCATCTAAAGTACAATAAAAAAATGTAAAAAAAAAAAGAAAGAAAGAAAGTGAAAAGACAACCCCCGGAATCAGAGAGAATATTTGCAAATCTTATACTTGACAAGGGACTTGCAACTGAAATATTAAAAAAAAAAAAAAATTCTTACAGTTGAATAATAAAAAGGCAAATAGCTCAATTTTAAAAATAAGGAAATGATTTTCATAAATATTACTCCAAAGAAGATAAATAAATGGCCAATAAATGCATGAAAGATACTCATCCTCATTAACCTTTAAAGAAGTTGAAATCAAAACCTCAATAAGATACCACTTCAGTTCCACTGGAGCGCTGGTGGTGCAGTAATTTAGAACTACAGCTGCTAACCAAAAGGTTAGCAGTTCAAATCCACCAGCCGCTCTTTGGAAACATATGGGGCAGTTCTACTCAGTCCTATAAGGTCACTATAAGTCGGAATCGACTTGACAGCAACGGGTTTGGTCACTTCCACTAGGATGGCTGTAATAAAAAAGGCAGACAATAACAAGCACTAGACAGCATGTAGATAAATTAGAATCCTTATAATTGCTGGTGCTAATGTAAAATGGTGCAGCTGCTGTGAAAAACAGTTTGGCAGTTTCTCAGGAAGTTAAATATAGAGTTACCGTATGATGCAGCAATTGCATTCCTAGGTATATACCCAAGAGGATTGAAAACACATGTGTGCACGAACTTGTACACAAAGTTCATAGCCAACAGCATTCATAATAGCCAAAAAGTGGAAATAACCCATCAACCGTTGAATGGATGAGAAAAAGAAAATGTGGACTCTTCGTACAGCAGAATATTATTCAGTAACAGTAAGGATTGAAAAACTAAGATATGTTACCACATGGATAAAGCTCGAAGGCCTTATACCAAGTGAAAGAAGCTAGTCACAAAAGACCACACAGTGTATGATTCCATTCTTATAAAATGTCCAAAATTGGAAAATCCACAGAAAAAGAAGTAGAAATTAGTGGTTTCTAGGGGCTCGGGGAAAGGAGGAGATGGGGTGTGACTGCTAAAAGATAAGCAGTTTATTTGTGGATGATGAAATGTTTTGGAGTGAGATAGTGGTGATGGTTGCATATCTTTGTAAATATACTAAAAACCACTGAATTGTATACTTTAAAATGGTGAATCTCATGGTATGCGAATTACATCTCAATTTTTTAAAAGCCCATGGTTCATCTGGCTCAGGGCATGATTATCATCTTTGTTCCACCAATCAGCCATGAGTTTAAGACCAGAAGCTGGGACTTTGTGTCCTAAGGGGACATAGAGCTCTGTGAAATAAACTACAGTAAAACCTGTGAGCCAGAACTCAACAAGACTGCCTTATTTTTCCATGTTCTGAAAGTTTTCCACCTTTGACAGAGTGCAGTCTTACCACTTTTCTATTGCTCATTTTAGTGGGAAATATTTGAGTTTTCCTTCTCTGACAGGTTTCCGCCTTATACAGGTTCTGGCTTTCACAGGTTTTACAGTAGTCTTAAATTAAAATCAACAAAAATTTAGTCTCTACTTTCAGAGGTCAAAAGTGTGCCAGGCAGAGGGAATATCCATGAGAAAATGGGGAACTAGGAGATAAGGAAGTTGTTTTGCATGGTTGGTGTGTAGATATGGACTCTTGGTGTACAATACACCCATTCCTCACTTATTGACATGGTTAGGTTCCAAAGACCAGGTCATTATGCAAAAATCAGCATTATTTGAAAATGGACAATGACCACATCAAATGACAAAAAGTAGATAACTGCATCATTATGTAACTGTGAAATTATATCATTACATAACTGCCAACCCACTGAGAATCATGGCTCAGCCAAGTTTACACATAACTTTAATCATCACAGCCAGTGTTACTCTTGCCTCACACCTTGGCATTCATTACAGCCGGACTTACGTCCTTAAGGTGCAAAATACTCAGACAGTAGATTTGTTACTATTGTCATAAATGCAAAATATCGGATAACAAGATAGTTGAGAAGGGAGAAGTAGGTGTATTTGGGGGAAATATAGACAAGCAAGTGAATGATAAATTATCTTTCATGAAAGTATAAGTAATTAGGACTTTTCTATGCAAACCAAGTAGTTCCAAAAACTAGCATTACCTAAGAATCGTCTGAGAAACTTTTGAAAAATACAAATTTCATCTTCTGGTGAAATACCACTCCAGAGATACTGATTTTATACATCTCATAGGAGCCAGGAATCTGTATTTAAAATCCCCCAAGGCATTCTAATATGTAGCCAGGTGCCAAAAATGCTCTGCTAGGCAGCAGCTGTTATGAGAGTCCTGGTAGATAGTAAGGAGCTTCTGAATTAAAGCAGTGGCAATGAAGGTTTAAAGAAAGGGAGAGATTGAGGGCCATTTGGAGAGGCCTACTAAAATTCATTCCAAAAATTTATTCATTCAGCATATTTTTGTTAAGTATCTAATTTGTACAAAGCACAGGGGCTAAAATGGTAAAATCAGTCCTCATGGAGCTTTTATTTTATTTGAAAAAATACAGGGTGTATGGAGCAGGAAGATTTTAAGTGAAAAGTCTAAGCTTTCTAGCAAGACTGGCACCATTTATTATGATATGGAGTACAATGATAGTACCAGCAAACATTGATGTGCCAGATAAGGTCTTTACACATATCTGCTCATTTATTCCTCACAGTAACCATATCTGTATCATCATCCCCATGAAAGAGACAAACTTTAACACAGGGAGGATGGTAGATTGTGTCATGTTCTACAGGTATGAGTGGTAGAACCAGGATTCCAACCAAGTAGTCTAGCTCTAGAAAGAGATTATAGTGAAGTCAATGCTCTGCTCAGCCAAAGTCTCTTCGTATTTGACCTCCCTACCTGTGGTCTCATCTCCAGCTCCTCAATATTCTAGAGTAGACATTCTTTGCCTAAGGTCTACAGACGAGTTTCAGGAGTTTCATGAACCCTCAATATTGCAAGGAAACTTTGCATGTATGTGCTTACTTGCATTCTTTTTGGAGAGAGAATCTGTAACTTCAATAAAATGAATCTTTCAGAAAAAAAGGTTTAAAATCTCTCTTCTGGTACCAATTTGACCCATTTGATGACTTTCATGATAAAATTTGTAGAAGAAAACTTCCCACAAGTGTGTAAGGTCATGGTGCTGTACAGTGGAAGCCTCTTCTCCTTCTCTCCTACCTTCCTTCCTAGCAATCTTAGCAACATATACCAAAAACCAAACCATCGCCATCAAGTCGATTACAATTCACAGTGACCCTATAATGCAGAGTACAACTGCGCCAAAGGGTATCTGAGACAGTAAATCTTTCCGGAAGCAGACTGTCACAGGGGAATGTGGAGCGGCTGGTGGGTTTGAACTACTGAACTTTCAGTTAGCGGCCAAGCTCTTCACCACTGTGCCACAAGGCCTCCTTTAGCAACATATACCAAGTATCAATCAGTCAGAAGTCTTCCCACAAACTGCTTCCATCCTCAATGTGACAATAAGGCCCTGATGTAGGGGGAAAGCACAGATCCGTTTTTCTTTTTTTGTTTTCTTCCAGTTTTTTTTTTTTTTTTATTATTGTACTTTAGATGAAGGTTTATAGAACAAACTAGCTTCTTATTAAACGGTTAGTACATATATTGTTTTATGACATTGGTTAGAGACCCCATGATGTGTCATTACCCTCTCTTCTCGACTTTGGGTTCCCTATTACTAGCTTTCCTATCCCCTCCTGCCTTCTTGTCCTTGCCCGTGGGCTGGTGTGCCCCTTTAGTCTTGTTTTGTCCTATGGGTCTGTCTAATCTTTGGTTAAAAGGTGTACCTCTGGAGTGACTTCATTACTGAGCTAAAAGAGTGTCTGGGGGCCATACCCTCAGGGTTGCTCCAGTCTCTGTCAGGCCAGTAAGTCTGGTCTTTTTTTGAATTAGAATTTTCTTCTACATTTTTTTTTTCCAGCTCTGTCCTGGACCCTCTATTGTGACCCCTGTCAGAGCAGTCAGTGGTGGTAGCCAAGCATCATCTGGTTGTACTGGACTCAGTCTGGTGGAGGCCTTGGTAGCTGTGGTCTATTAGTCTTTTGGATTAATCTTTCCCTTGTGTCTTTAGTTTTCTTCATTTTCCCTTGCTCCTGAAAGGGTGAAACCAGTGGAGTATCTTAGATGGCCACTCACAGGCTTTTAAGACCCCAGACACTACTCACCAAAGTAGAATGTAGAACATTTTCTTTATAAACCATATTATGCCAATTGAGCTAGATGTTTCCTGAGATCATAGTCCCCACAGCCCTCGGCACAGTAATTCAGTCCCTAAGGGAGTTTGGATTTGTCCATGGAGTTTCCATGACCTTACCCTGAACAAGTTGTGCTGGCTTCCCCAGTATTGTGTACTGTCTTACCCTTTACCAAAGTTAACACTTATCTATTATCTATTTAGTGTTTTTCCACCCCCACCCTTCCCCTTCCTCATAATCGTCAAGCATTGTTTCTTTTTGTGTATAACCTTTTCATGAGTTTTTATAGTAGTGGTTTCATACAATATTTGTCCTTTTGTGATTGACTTATTTCACTCAGCATAATGCCCTCCAGATTCATCCACGTTGTGAGATGCTTCTCAGATTCATCATTGTTCTTTATCGTTTGGTAGTATTCCATTGTGTGTTTTTACCATAGTTTGTTCATCCATTCATCTGTTGATGGACATCTAGGTTGTTTCCATCTTCTTGCTACTGTGAACAATGCTGCAATTGACATGCGTGTACATGTGTCTATTCATGCGATGGCTCTTAATTCTCTAGAATATATTTCTAGGAGTTAGATTGCTGGATCTTATGGAATTTCAATTTCTAGCTTTCTAAGGAAGTGCCATATCTTTTTCCAAAATGGTTGTACCATTTTGCATTCCCACTAGCAGTGCATAAGAGTTCCAATTTCCCCACAGCCTCTCCAACATTTGTTATTTTCTGTTTTTTTGATTCATGTCAGTAATGCTGGAGTGAGATGGTATCTCATTTTGGTTTGATAGATCACGAGCATTTCCTCATGTGTCTGTTCATTGCTTGAATGTCTTCTTTGATGAAGTGTCTATTCATTTCCTTTGCCCATTGTCATGAATTGAAGTGTGTCCCCCAAAAATACCTGTTAACTTGGCTATGTTATGATTCCCAGTATTGTATGACTGTCTACCATTTTATCATCTGATGTGATTTCCTTATGTGTTGTAAATGCTATCACTATGATGTAATAAAATGGATTAGTGGCACTTATATTGATGAGGTATACAAGATTAGATAGTGTCTTAAGCTAATCTCTTTTGAGATATAAAAGAGAGAAGGGAGCAGAGACACCTGGGAACTTCATACCACCAAGAAAGTAGTGCCAGGAGCAGAACATGTCCTTTGGACCTGAGGTTCCAGTGCAAAGAAGCTCCTAGACCAAGGGAAGATTGATGACATGGACTTTCCTCAAGAGGTGACAGAGGAAGCCTTCCCCTGGAGCTGACACTGTGAATTTGGACTGGTAGCCTACTAGACTGTGAGAAAATAAATTTCTCCTTGTTAAAGCCATCCACTTGTGGTATTTCTGTTATAGCAGCACTAGATGACTAAGAAACCCATTTTTAATTGGATTATTTGTCTTTTTGTTGTACAGGTGTTGGATTTTCCTGTAGATTTTAGAGATTAGAACTTTGTCTCATTTGTAACAGCCAAAATTTTTTTCCCAGTCTGTAGGTTCTCTTTTTACTCTTTTTGATGAGCATAAACATTTAATTTTTAGAATATCCAAGTTACCTAGCTTATCTTCTGGAGTTTGTATGTTGTTATGGTTTGTATCCTGTTAATGCCATGTATTAGGGTCTCTAGTGTCGATCCTATTTTTTCTTCTACGATATTTACAGTCTTTGGTTTTATATTTAGGTCTTTGATCCATTTTGAATTAGTTTTTGTGTATGGTGTGAGGTATGGGTCCTGTTTCATTTTTTTGCAGATGGACATCCAATTTGGCCAGCACCATTTGATGGACTTTGGGCTGTGTGTTTCCATTTATGTAGATCTCTTTTGGTTTCTTGCAGTACTGTTTTGTAGTTTTCTTTGTATAGGTCTTTTACATCCCTGGTTAGATTTACTCCTAAGTATTTTATTTTTTTAGGGGCTATTATAAATGGTATTGTTTTCCTGATTTCCTTTTCTTGGTTCTCTTTGTTGGTGTATAAGAATCCAACAGATTTTTGTATGTTTATTTTGTATACTGCTACTCTGCTGAATCTTTCTGTTAGTTCCAATAGTTTTTTCATGGAGTCTTTTGGGTTTTCTATATATAGTACCATATCATCTGCAAATAGGGACAGTTTTACTTCTTCATTACCAATTTGGATGCCCTTTACTTCTTTTTCTCCCCTTATTACTCTAGCTAGAACTTTCAGGACAATGCTAAAGAGGAGTGATGATAAAGGACATCCTTGTCTTGTTTCTGTTCTCAAGGGAAATGTTTTCAGCTTCTCTTCATTAAGAATGATGTTGGCTGTTGATTTTGTATAGATGCCCTTTACTATATTGAAGAATTTCCCTTGTCTACCTATTTTATTGAGAATTTTTATCAGAAATGGGGGTTGGACTTTGTCAAATGCCTTTTCTGTGTCACTGGAGATGATCATGTGATTCTTTTCTTATTTTTTTATTTATGTCATGGATTGCATTCAATGATTTTCTAATGTTGAACCATCCTTGTGTACCTGGTATGAATCCTATTTGGTCATGGTGTATTATTTTTTTGATATGATGCTGAATTCTATTGGCTAGAATTTTGTTGAGTATTTTTGCATCTATATTCATGAGAGATATTGGTCTGTAATTTTCTTTCTTTGTAATGTCTTTGCCTGGTTTTGGTATCAGGGTTATGCTGGCTTCACAGAACGAATTCAGAAGTATCCCTTCGTTTTCTATGTTCTGAAATAGTTTGAGCAGTACTAGTGTAAGCTCTTTTCTGAATGTTTGGTAGAAATCTCCAGTGAAGCCCTCTGGGCCATTTTTACCTTTTGAATCTCTACTCTTGTTATGGGTCTGTTCAGATTTTCAACATCAGTTTGTGACACTTTGGGTAGGTAGTGTGTTTCTAGAAATTTGTCCATTTCCTCTAGATTTTCAAATTTGTTGGAGTATAGTTTTTCATAATGCTCTATTATGATCCTTATTATTCCAGTTGGGTCTCTAGTGATGCCCCCCATTTCATTTCTTATTTGGGTTATTTGTGTTCTCTCCTGTTTTTCTTTTGTCAACTTGGTTAGTGGTTTGTCGATTTTGTTGATTCTTTCAAAGAACCAACTTTTGGTTATGTTGATTCTATTATTTTTCTGTTCTCTATTTCATTTATTTCTGCTCTGACCTTTATTATTTCCTTTCTTCTGGTGGCTGTATGCTACTTTTGCTGTTCTCTTTCTATTTGTTTGAATTCTGTAGCTAATATTTTGATTTTGTCCCTTTCTTCTTTTTTGATGTGTGCATCTATTGCTATAATTTGAGCTCTGAGCACTGCTTTCGATGTGTCCCAAATGTTTTGGTATGATGTGTTTTCATTCTCATTTGATTCTAGGAATTTTTTATTCTGTCTTTGATTTCTTCTATTACCCAGTGGTTTTTAAGGAGGGTATTATTTAGTTCCCATGTAACTGATTTTTTTTCTTTGCTCTTCCTGTTGTTAATTTCTACCTTGATGGTGTTGTGATCAGAGAAGATACTTTGTATTATCTCAGTGTTTTAGATTTTGTTGAGGGTTGCTTTGTGGCCTAATACGTGGTGTCTTCTGGAGAATGTTCCATGTGCATTGGAAATGAGTGTGTACTTTGCAGCTGTTGGGTGGAGTGTTCTACATATGTCTATGAGTTCAAGATTGTGGCCTATAGATCTTCTGTATCTTTGCTGAGTTTCCTTCTAGATATTCTGTCCTTTACTGAAAGTGGTGTGTTGAAGTCTCCTCCTACTATAGTGGAACTGTCAATTTCTCTTTTCAGTGCTGTTAGAGTTTGTTTTATGTATTTTGGAGCTCTGTCATTGGGTACATAGATATTTATTATGGTTATATCTTCATTCTGGATCATCTCTTTAATCATGATATAGTGTCCTTCTTTGTCTTTTATGGTGGATTTTGTTTTAAAGTCTGTTTTATCTGAGATTAGTATTACTATTCCTGCTCTTTGTAGTAGCTGTTTGTTTGATATATTTTTTTCCATCCTTTGATTTTTAATAAATTTGCATCTTTGTTTCTAAGATGTGTCTCTTGTAAACTACATATTGATGAATCCTGTTTTTTTAATCCATTCTGTCATTCTCTGTCTCTATGGGTGCATTTAGACTATTTACGTTCAGTGTAATTTTTGATAGATACATTTATTGTTGTGATTTGGTAGTGCTTTTTTGTGTGTGTGTGTGTGTTGCTGATGGTGCTGATGATTTCTTTGTTCTTCTTACTGTCCTGTGCTGAATTCATTTTGTATGTGGATTTTTTTTTCATTTCTTTTGTTTTTATAGATTTTGTTTTTAATGAGACTTTGTTTCTCTTCTTTATTTTGATGAGAAGTTTTGTTAACTTTCTTTGTGGTTACCTTGAAATTTACCCTTATCTTCCTAGGTTTGAACCAGTCTACTATTACTTGGTATTGCCTTGCCTTTTTCTCCATTAGAAAGTTCTATGCCTACACCATTTATTCTCTCTTTTATTGTTCTGACATTGTTGTCATTTACAGATTAACCTCTCTGGTTCCCTGTTGTAATTCTTTTGGTTTTAGATAGTCCTTGAGAGTTTATTTCCTAGGTTGGTATCTGGCTGGTACCATCTTGTGTCCTAGATTCAGGCTGTGGTCTGATATTGTTTGTTCTCAGAACAAAGGACTCTCTTTAACAATTCTTGTAAGTTTGATTTGGTTTTCACATAGTCCCTTAATTTCTGTTTATCCATGAATGTCCTAATTTCACCATCATATTTGAATGAGAGCTTTGCAGGATATATTATTCTTGGTTGGCAATTTTTTTCTTTCAAGGTTTTACATATGTCATCCCATTGCCTTCTTGCCTGCGTGGTTTCTGCTGAATAATCAGAGTTTAGTCTTGTTGTTTCTCCTCTGTTTGTGACCTTTCCTTTTTCTTGAGCTGCTGTCAGAATTCTTTCTTTGTCTTTGGTTTTAGCAAGTGTGATTATGATATGCCTTGGTGATTTTCTTTTGGAGTCTATCCTATATGGGGTTTGTTGAGCTTCTTGGATGGTTAGCTTTTCATCTTTCATGATATTAGGGAAGTTTTCTGTCAGCAATTCTTCAGTGATTAGAATCATTCTGTTTCTCCTCTTGTTCTGGAACTCTGATCACTCCCAGATTTTTGCTTTTGATTGTATCCCACATAATTCTCTGGTTTACTTCCTTTTTATTCGTTCTTTTTTCTGATTTTTCCTCAAACAGTGTTGTATTCAAGTGTTTGTCTTCAATTTCACTGATCCTGTCTTCCGTCCATTGAAACTTGCTCCTCAGCCCTTCTATGACACTGCCTATTTCTGAAATCTTGTTGTTTATCTTTTGGATTTCTAATTGTTGTTTTTGTATGATTTCTAGCTGTGAATTTATTTTGGCATTTTGTTCCTGTATTATTTTCCTGAATTCTTCCATTTTTTGGTCTGTATTTTCCATGAATTTGTCTGCCTTTTCCATGAATTTGTCTATTTTTTCCTCATTTTTGTCTGCTTTTTGTTTCAACTGTTGGATAGCTCTGAATATTAGAGATTTGAATTCCCTGTCAGGTAGTTCTAGTGCTTTTCTTCTACTGGAAAGCCATCTAGTGTTTTATTTTGGACACCCATTGGAACCAGAAACCCTGGTGGCATTGTGGTTAAGTGCTAGGGCTGTTAACCAGGCACTCTTTGAAAACTCTATAGGGCAGTTCTACTCTGTCCTATAGGGTCGATGTGAGTCAGAATCAACTCGACGGCAATGGGTTTTAATGAATTATTACTGGAACAGTCCTGTCCTTTTTTTTTATTATTATTATATGTTTTGATATTGTCTGCTGTCTTTGGGACATTCAGTAGTTATTTTCTTCGTTTATTGATTGTAGATTTGTTTGTTTTGTCCTCCTTTTTTGTTTTATTTAGTTATGTCTGAGCAGGTGGGCTGTGCATTCTTTTTGTTTGCTCATCTGTGGATACGATAGTTTTCACCTCCTTGACCAATGGGTAGGACCAGTCACTCAGCTATGGTGCAGCAGGGCAGGTCCAGCTGAAGGGGAGGGACTGGAATGGGTTGTTGGTGGCATGTACTTGGGCCAACAAGGTGAGCTGGTGGTAAGTGCAGGGCAGGTCCCAGTAGGTTGTGCCTGTGCTGCCTGGGAGTGCAATGTTCAGCACATGGTACAGACAGGCAGGAGGTACACGGAAGGGTAGGTTGTAATGTGTGGAGCTAGGTTGGATATGTAAAAGAAGAGAGAGAGGAGAAAGAAACAGAAGCAAAAAAAAAAATGCTGAGGGAGCTTGCTGTTTGAGTGGGGAGACAAGAATCCGAGAAACGAAGAAAAAGAATAACTAAACAAATAAAATAATAAATACGAATTTTAAAAAATTGCCTCTAGGGATCCCACTGGCATGGGTGGGCAGACTGGGGAAGTGGCTCCCAAGCCACGAAGTACAGGCCGGTTAGAAGAGGTGGAGCTGAGACACAGTGCCAGATGTTCAAGATACAGGAAAAAAAGGTAAGTAGAAAGAGATGGTAAACCGAAAAATGAAGAAAGATAAAAATGAAAACAGAAAGGAAAACAAACAACAACAAAAAAGAAAAAAAACTGTCCCTAAGGATCTCACCAGTGAGGCCATGTGGATTGGGGAATCAGTTCCCCAGCTGAGCGATGCTTCACAGCCTGTCAAGAAGACACAAAGATGGCATATGGAGTCAAGTGTTCAAGAGAAAGGAGGGGAGGAAGTGAGAGGCAGGGAAGATACCAAAAGAGGCCAAAAAAGCAACACCAGCAACAAAGAAATAGCAGAGAAGAAGCCGGACAGTGTGGGCAGTGTGAATCCATGCAGCACAGAACCAGCGCCTCCTGTGCCACAGTCGTGGCCCACTGGGATGTGGCATATCAGCCCACCAGGAAGCAGCAAATCGGCCCGCTAGGAAGCCAGGAATTGGTCCACTGGGAAGCAGTGAATCAGCCCTCTGGGAAACCCCTGATTGGCCAGCCAGGAAGTGGCCAAAGTCGAGCAGGGGGTGGCAGGGTCAGGGGTGGGAAAGAATGTCTTGCTGGTTACTGAGTGCTCTGTCTCCTACTGGGAGCTCCGTGAATCTGCTTTCCCATACTCCCTGTCCACTGATCTGCAACAGGAGTCCAAGATGGTGGATTCGTGCTGCGTTAGCTGATAGGGGACCTCTGCTCGTAACTCTCCTCCCTCTCTGTTCTCTGTCAGTTTCTTATTCTGTTCAGTACTTTGTTGAGTTCTTTATCTCTTCATATGACACTTAGGGTTAAAGAATTGTCATGTGTCTCTGTTTGACTTAGTTTTTTGGGTCTTTGCCATGGAGGGATGGCGTGGTGCTTCTGTCTATAGCACCATGTTGGCTCTGCCTCCCAGATCTGTTTCTTGACCAAATCACTACAGTTTTGTTTGTCCCTAAATAAATTAAGATTTCATAAATAAATGAATATGTCTGAATGTGACCCCTTTGACTCACAACTCCAACATGGTCATCAGGGGAAGTCATTCTTAAGGGACGTTGAGCTTCTGCTAAGGATGATGGAAAATTTTGGACACAGATAATGGTGATGGTTGCACAATATAGTGAATGAAATTAATGTCATTGAGTGGTACGTGTAAAAAATGTTGAAATGGCAAAAGTTTTGTATCTATCTATCTATCTATGTACATATCTATAGATAGAAAGCAAACCTGCAAAAGCTGAAACCTGTGTAAGAGGGAAACCTGTCAGAGGAGGAAAATTCAAATATTCCCCACTAAAATGAGTGATAGAAAAGTGGTAAGACTACATCCTGTTAAAGGTGGAAAACTTTCAAGCCCTGGAAAAACAAGGGAGTCCCATCGAGTTCCAGGCCACAGATTTCACTGTCTATATATACTTTTTTTTTTTTAATTTTGAGGTAAATATATTTACCTCAGTTAAAAAAAAAATGTATTTTTTAATGTAAAAAAAAAAAAGAAAGAAGGCTCTTCTCTTGAATAAGCACCATGGGCTGAAGAGGCAGAGTGAGTTTTGGGTCTTTCAGTGAAGTTGGCTTTTCCCCGGGGAAGTGTGTTCCTTCTGATAGTCGCCCAGTCTTTCAAGGCAAAATTCTAATTTCAGAACATTGTCCAGTAAAGTTTAATTTTTAAAGAGAATCTAAGTAACTATTCAAAAGTAATATCTAATATTGCTGCATATCTTGGGGAAGGAAAGAAGAAAGAAAGAGAAGGAAATTTTGAAGGCAGGCCCGGTACTTAGAGCATTTTTTAAAAAATGTGGTTCATGGACCACTTGCATTAGAGTCATTGAGGATGATTGTTAAAAAGTGAACATTCCTGGGCCCCACACAAATGTTCTGAACCTAATCTCCCTCACATCTGCATTACTAATAAACTCTCCAGGTGATACTTTGCATTCTGAAGGAGACTTGTATGGCTGGGAATGTCTGAAGCTAGATTTTGTTATGGAGTATATGAAGTCACAAGGCTCCATATCAGATTGTCAGAGGTTGATCAGCCAGACTAATAGTTCCCTTTAGCTTCTGTATAACCTCAAGAGCAGAGGGCCTATGCACATGGAGGCAGGTGCTGAGATGGTCCCCTGTGGCCACAGGGCTCTCAGAGTCACTGACTAAGTCCCACTTGAGGTAAATGCTGTGGGCTGAAGAACTCCCACTTACACTTTGTCATATCCCTAGCTTCCTTGCAGCAGGTTTAGCAGTGTAAGCTTTTCAAACCAAAAGACTGTTGGGGGTCAATATTATTTCAAGAGCTTATAAGAAAAAAGCTTTCAGGGGCCTAGAGATGAAAGCAAGTTCTGTTTTTAAAAATCCTCCTTGTACCATTCTACTTCTAGCTATTTACCCTGGACTAAGCTCAAAAATGAAAGCAGGGAAGATGTATGTGGCTTCTAAAACTAAATAATTTGGGTAGTTAACTAACATGGAAATGCCCTCCCTTGTTTTCCCCAACTTCCAGGTCTTACTTTGATCTCCTTAGTTTTCAGTGAATCCCTCAAATACTCTTCTAACTCAATTCTTTTTAGTCCTCTGACTCTTTCAAAGGCTTAATCTTCAGATAACCCCCAGATGCTCTCATATCACACTCAACTGCATAACCACCCACAATCTCCATTTTATTAACTCCCCCCAACACACACAACCCTGTACAGAGCCTTTACACTGCCTTTACACTGTTCCTCTTCTCCAAGGAACAGTGGGCTCCAAGTCCCCTTTTGTTATTCTCTCTCCTGCAGCAATTGAGGAAGGAACTAAAGGGACATTTCTGTGAGTAGAATAGTGCTGATCAGAGGCAAGCAAGCCCAGAGAGAGTGCTTGATTATTTCTAATTTGCTTTGATACAGCTGTTCCTGAGATGTGTACGCTACAGTCATAAACCTCTTAATAGTAGCAGAAGTAAACTTTAATAAAAATAGCTAGCTGTCATTGTGTGTTCACCATGTGACCCTTACTGCTGTGAATCCAATATGCTACTTAATCCCTTCAACAATCTAGTGTGTTCAACTCCATTATTATCCCCATTTTAAGATGAGGAAGCTGAGGCTTAGAAGGCTAACTCAGTTAAAAGCTCATACAGATATTAACTGATGAATCCGAGGTTCAAATTCAGGACTGTTGGATTCCATATTGCAAACTTTAAACAATGTAATGTTAATTTTTAATCAGATGGCATGGTTTTGCCTGCAAATAACAAAATACCTTAGACAAGTATGATAACCTATTTCAAATAACAGGAAGACTGGAGTTTGATGTCTCCAAACCAAAAAAAAAAACCGAACCCATTATCATCGAGTCGCTTCCAACTCATAATGACCCTATAGGGCAGAGTAGAATTACCCCATAGAATTTCCAAGGAGTGATTGGTGGCTCCCAACTGCCAACCTTTTGGTTAGCAGCCAAACTCTTAACCACTATGCTACCAGGGATCTTATCTACAGAGTTAGTTAAATCATGAGTTCTCCAATGTCAGGGTTCTGTGTCACATTCTCTGAGATTTGCTTGCCTTTCCATCAGGATTATAAAATGGTGGCCATATTGCCAAACATCATTTCTTCATACAACAGCCATCCAAAAGCAGAAAAGAAATGGAGAGGGTATTTCTTCCTACAAGTAGCTCTTTTTTAACAAGGAGAAGAACCTTTTCCAGAATCCCTAGTAATTTGTGGGTCAGAATTGGGTCACATGAGCCACTTCGATCAATCATTGGCAAAGGGGAACAGGACTACCCTGTTTTGTTTAGTCTAATAGTGATTCCCCCCTATGGAGCTGAGGAGAAGCCCACCTTTCCTGGGTACATTGCCAAAATAAAACTAGTTACTGAGTCCCAGGATGGCACAAACAGTTACTATCTCTGAAAGGTTGATGGTTTGAGTCCACCCAGAGGCATGTCAGAAGAAAGGCCTGGAATCTACTTCTGAAAGATCACATCCATTGGGTGGGAGAACAACTTGACTCATGGCGACCCCATGTGTGTCAAAGAACTGTTCTCCATAAGGTTCTCAACAGCCGATTTTTTGGCAGTAGATAGCCAGGTCTTTCTTCCAAAGCACCTCTGCATGGACTCAAACCTTCAACCTTTTGGTTAAGCAGCCAGTCGTGTTAACCATTTGCACTACCCAGGGTCTCCTGGATACATTGCAATGCACCCTAATCCCTGAACAAAATCAGACCCTTAATAGGGAAGGAGGGATAAATGGCTGCTGTATAGGCAACCAACAGTGTCTAACGCATTGTATATTTTAATATATTAAGGCAACTCAAGGTGCTTCAACTATCCTGGATCGTCCAGCATTTCCTTCACCTATCCAGACTGCTCAATCTCCAGTGCCAGTCTCGGAAAACGCACTACATATTCTGTTTTTTTTGGAACCAGTAAAGAGGAAAAACTTCTAAGTATGTAAATTTTAGTCATTTTAATCAGGCAGAAAATATGTGAGTCAAATGATAAATGTATGACTTTTATTCTCAGATAATTATAATGTGGGGTTAAAAAAAAGAAAACATCAAATTATCTTTCAGTTTATAATATTTTCACTATATCCCAAGCAAGCCACTCCTGTTTCTCTTTGTGGTTGCTTCATACATCTCCTGTTTTCTCTTATAAAAATTCTTCCTTCTCAAAATTTCTTCACGATCCACCTTAGGTTTATGTCACAGTAGTTACTTATAGATGAGTGAGGTTCTAATTTTTTTCTCTATTATTTTCTAAAACTGTTCAAATACTGTCACAAAAAAGTTGTTATTTTTCTGTTATTTTCCAATTTGTTCAAATACTATCACAAAATATACATTTACTTGGATAATGAGAGTTTGTATAATTGGTCAGTTCACATTGAAAGATTCTGATTCTAAATGTTGGGTAATTGGGACTTTCTCCATAAAGAGGATAGTTTATTTATGTGTATTTCTGGGTTTCTTTCTTTTTTTCTTTTGCATAACAAATCTATTTCATCTGCCAGAACTATGTGGGAGTAAAGAAGCCTTCTGTCATCTTTCATCTCCACAGCCCTGGCCCATTCATATCACATTTATCTTCTTGCTGCTTCTAGCATTGCGTTTTCTTTCCACAACCTCAGGTTGCCCTGACTCCACTAATCCCCTTCCTGCTTTATTTTAAGACATAAGACATGACTCCAGTTTTTAACAACTGCATCCATTTTTAGAGACGTACTTTCCATTATATATCATTCTCCCCTCCTCATAATCTCATAATCCACAGAATCATATTTTCAGGCTAAAAGGACTATTAGAAGTTATCTTGGTAACTGCTTGCATTTTATAAATCAGGAAACTTGGGCCTGCACGAAGTGAGGCAGCTTGCTGATGGTCACATTACTCCTTTAGAAGTTTTCTGCTCCCCAAAGCCAGATAAGAATGAAGATGGGGAGGTGGGGCAGTTGGTATGGGCAGCAGTGAAGGAGAGTAACAATGAGGGCTGGAGGAGCAGGGAGTCCCAGAAAGGAGGGAGGGAGGAGAACTTTTATCTAGGAGTTGATGTGTGGCATGCACTCAATGTTTGCTAGTCTTTGAGTATAGAACCTCCTGTCACTAACCTATGGATAACTTCCCTCCAAATAGCACTCAACACTTTAACCACCATCACCATCTCCAGTTCAGGGCTGCTGGGCAGTACTTTACTAAATCCTTCAGGATATACAACTGTTTTCTCTCCAAATTCAAATTCAGAGAAAAACTGTGGAGGAGATGCCATCACTCATATCTCTTTGGATTGCAAGTGACCAAATCTCTTATTTCCATTGTGTGTTAAGCAAAAAGGCTCAGATACCCAGAAATACTACCAGGATTCTCACTCAGCATCCCTTGTCTCTACTTTGGTCTGTACAACAGCTTCATTTTCTCAGATCAATGACGGACTTGGTAAGAAAATTCAGAGCCTCATCAGCAGAGAATTGACCCACTTTCTCTAGTCCTACTTGAAAACTCCACAGGCCCAGTGTGAATCATGTACCCACTCCTTTGGCGGAAAAAAAAAAAAAAAAAAACAGTCAAGAGGAGGGTGAGCTTGGGATCTGTGAGACCACAGCAGCTTCTGTTCCAGGCCTGAATGTGGGCAGGAGAAGGAGGGTGTCTCAGCGAGGAGAGTGGGTGCAGTGCTAAGCAAATCAAGTGTTAAACGTCCACTATGGGCTTGCATTTGGGGAACAGGGAGAAGGGGATCCTGTTCAACAACGATTTCTTTAGCTTTGGGGGATATGATAGTTTTTCAGGGCTTTAAAAGTATATCAAAACCAAAACCAAATGTGTTGCCATCGAGTTGCTCCTCCCTGACTCATGACAACCCCATGTATTACAGAGATGAACTGTTCATGGGTTTTTCTTGGCTGTAATCTTAATGGAAGCAGTTCAACAGGCCTTTCTTTCGCAGAGCTGCTGGGTAGATTACAACCTCCAACCTTTAGGTTAGCAGCCGAGAGCAAACAGTTCTCGCCACCTAGGCTCCTTTAAAAATACATAAGTATATATGTATAACAGATTGCATGACCAAATAACTGATAACAAATATAGGGAAACAAGTATGACAAAAGTAAAATTAAAGAAATACAATCAGTTACTTATGACGATCTTCTTTTCGTTGCAGCAGACACACCAATATTCTCTTTTACCTTAACAATGTGATGATTTTCTAAGTCAGTACAGTTAGACCTATATGGATGGTTAATTTTTTGTGTTAATTTGGCTAGGCTGTAGTACCCAGTAGGAGCCCTGGTGGTGCAGTGGTTAAAGCGGTTCAAAGCCACCAGCCACTCCATGGAAGAAAGATGCGTCAGTCTGCTTCTGTAAAGATTTATAAACTTGGGAACCCTATGGGCAGTTCTACTCCGTCCTACAAGGTCCCTGTGAGTCAGAATTGACTCGATAGCAGTGGGGTTTTTTTTCTTCTATAATACCCAGCTCTTTAATCAAACACTAATCTAGCTATTGCTATACTGGTTTTTTGTGGATGTGGTTAGAATTTACAATCAGGAGATTATCTTTGATAATGTAGGAGAACCTCGACCAATCAGCTGAACGCCTTAAGAGCAAAGATCGAGGTTTCCCAAAGAAGAATAAATTCTGCCTCAAGACTACAGTATCAATGCTTGCTGAGTTTCCAGTCTGTTATCCTACCCTATGGATTTCACAATCACCTAAGAGTCAGTACACAAAAATAGGAAAATAATATAGAATATGAATACACACACACACACACACACACACACACACACACATACCCTATTTGCTCTGTCTGGAGAACGCTGACTGATACAATCTACCTCGGTTATTTAATGGCTGCATAGTGTTCATAGCATGTATGTGTTATCATTTATTCAATATATGTCTGTCAAGATAGTCTAGATTTTGTTATCATAACAAATAAATAGCTCAGATCATAACAAAATAAATGCTAATTTCTCCTTCATGTAACTCTGATGTGAATGGGACAGCCCTCCTCTATATTGCAATGTCAGCTGGGACGCATGGCCTCCAAGACTGCCTGCTGGGGAAGAGAAGGATGACAGGATACAAATCATTCAAACTGCCTCCACACATCATTTTTGCTTACATTCATTGACCAGAAGTAGTCGTGTCACCCCAACCTAACTGGGAAGGGAGAGGAAGGGAAGAGAGGAGAGTATATTCTTCATAGTATAATGATTTTATTCCTATAAGGTAGATTCCTAAATACATTGCTGAGACAAATTATATTTACATTTTAATTTTAGTAGATATTTTCTAAGTAATTATCTGAAAATGTGTAGCAGTTTCACTCCTACCAACAGTAGGAAAGTACTTGTTTTTGCACACCCTCATCATCTGGTGTGCAGATGATGTTGGACGTTACTAATAACTTGTTGTGGTTGTTAGGTGCCATCAAGTTGGTCCTGACTCATAATGACCCTACGTACAACACTACAGAACAAACGCTGCCCAGTTCTATTGGTAACTGACTGTTACCAATATTTTAAAAGTTGTCCATTCTGATGAGGATATGTGTTTTCAAGTTATAAATTTTTCTATTAAACAGTTTTAACATTTTATCATATGCTTATTGTTTAAATTTCCCCTTCAGGAATTGCTTATACATACAGTTTGCCAATTTTTCTGTGTGGTGGTATTCTTATATTTAGAAGATAACTTATTTAATATGTAGGAATGGACTTCTTGTGTATTATTTTATGGCAGATATTTTCTTATTGTCATGGGTGTTTGTTTTGCTTATGCTATCTCTTATAATTCAAACTTTATTTTTATTACTCAAATCTGTTAGATTTTTCCTGTATGCTATGCCCTCTCATATTTAGCATATACAATTAAACCCAAAAGTTATTAAAAAAATTCTTCTATAGCTTCCTCAAATATCTTATAATTTTATTTTCCCGACTTTTTATTTTTAAAAAATAATTTTATTTTTCTACTTTTAAATTATCTGCAATTTATTTTTGTATTTATAAGTTGAATATCAAACTTTATTTTCTTTCAAAACTACAGTCAAGAGGTTAAATAAGCCATTTTTCCTTCTACATAATGAAATAGAATCTCTAAGATATGTTGAGGTCCCTTATATACTCAGGCATACTTTGCATCTCTGTCAACTTTGTTGATCTATTTGCTTTTTCCTGTTTTATCAGGACCTTTCGTGAACATTTTGGTATCTAAGCTAGGACAAGTCCCCTTCTATTACATGTTTTTTTTCAAAACGTTCTTAGCAACACTATACATGATTAACATTATACATGATTCTTTAATATGGTGCTGGATATCCATGTTTCTCTTTCCAGTTTCACTCTCCTCTCCTCAAGTCTTAGTTTCCTAGCTGCCATAACAAAGTACCACAGATTGGGTAGCTTGTAAGAACAGAAAATCATTGTCTCATAGTTCCGGATTCTTGAAGTCCAAATTCAGGGTGTTGGTGAGGCATGTTTTCTCTGAAGGCTCTAGGGAAAGATCCTTTCTTAGCTCTCCAGGCTTCTGGTAGCCCCAGGTGTTCCTTGGCTTGCGGTTGCAGCATAAATTTGTCCTCACATGGCAGTCTTCTCTCTGTCTCTTCTGCTTTTTCATAAGGATAGCACTTAGATGGGAATATGTCCCCCCAACCCCGGTCATGGCATGACCTCATGTTAACTGATAACACCTTTAAAAACCTTATTTACAAACAAGGTCACAATGACAGGTACTGGGATTAGGACTTCAACATATCATTTTACAGGACACAATTCAATCCATAACACTTTGTCACCCTGCTCTGTATCTTGGGAGACTGACATCTATGGACTAATTCACCCTGAATCTCTTGTCCTCTTGTTTCCATTTGTGTCTGACCAATGAGAGGCACTGACAGGAGATTGAAGGACAAATACAACATTTGTTCCCTTAGGTCCTTCCCAGCAGGACTACCATCCTTAGGGCTTCCTTCCTGCAGGCAGTTCTAATTGAGCAGTCCTCACCTACAGCTATAGCTGGAACTCTCTGGCTGTCACTCCCTCCCTTTCCCCGTTAGGCCTGAGGACAGTAATGTGAGTCCCAGGGTGCTTCACCAGCTCCTGATGGCTTCTCTGCACTCGACCCAAACCTTCATAAATCATCTCTTCATTAAACTTTCCACAATTTCTCCATTTGAATGTGCCATCTGCTTTCCGCCAAGAAACAAATGATATACAAAGGAACTTCTTCATATAGTCCAGCTTTTCGGATTATTTGCTCAGCATACATATAGAATAAGTGTGGTAAAAGAATACAACTCTGACACACACCTTTTCTGATTTTAAACCGCACAGTATCCCCTTGTTCTGTTAGAATGACTGCCTCTTGGTCTATGTACAGTTTCTGCAAGAGCACAGCTAAGAGTTCTGAAATTCCCATATGTTATGTTATCCATAATTTCTTATGATAACACAGTTGAATGCCTTTGCATAGTCAATAAAACAAGTAAACACTTTTCTGATATTCTTTACTCTCAGCCAAGATCCCTCTGACATCAGCAATGATATTCCTCATTCCATGTCCTCTTCTGAATCTGGTTTGAATTTCTGGCAGTTTCCTATGGATATGCTGCTGCAACTGTTTTTGAATTATCTTCAACAAAATTTTACTTGCATGTGATATTAATGGTATTGTTTGATAATTTCTGCATTAGGATGGATCACCTTTCTTTGGAATGGTCACAAATATGGATCTCTTTCAGTCAGTTGGCCAGATAGCTGTCTTCCAAATTTCTAGGCATAAAGAAGTGAACACTTCCAGCATTGTATCCATTTGTTGAAACATCTCAACTTGTATTCTGTCAATTCCTGGAGCCTTGTTTTTCATCAATGCCTTCAGCGCAGCTTGGATTTCTTCCTTCACTACCATCGGTTCTTGATCATATGCTTTACTACCATCGGTTCCTGATCAAATTGGTTTGAACATCAACCCATTCTTTTTGGTAGAGTGACTCTGTGTGTTCCTTCCATCTTCTTGTGATGCTTCCTGAATCGTTCAATATTTTGCCCATACCCAGAAAACCCATTGCCGTCGAGTTGATTCTGACTCATAGCGACCCTATAGGACAGAGTAGAACTACTCCATAGGGTTTTCAAGGAGCACCTGGTGGATTCGAACTGCCGACCTTTTGGTTAGCAGCTGTAGAGCTTAACCGCTACGCCACCAGTAAAAATTTTTAATTTCCTCATCTTTAGCTTTAGTGTTTGGTGTGTAAAGCTGAATAATAGTTGTATTAACTGGTCTTCATTGTAGGATAACGGATATTACCCTATCACCGACAGTGTTGTACTTCAAGATGGATCTTGAGATGTTCTTTTTGACACTGAATGCAACACAATTTCTCTTCAATTTGTCATCCCCAGCATAGTAGACCATATGGCTCTCTCATTCAAAATTGCCAATACCAGTCCATTTCAGCTCACTAATGCCTAGGATAGCAATCTTTATGCATTCCATTTCATTTTTGATGATTTCCAATTTTCCTAGATTCATACTTTGTGCATTCCACTTTCCATTTATTGATGGATGTTTGCAGCTGTATCTTCTTGTTTTGAATCATGCCACACACATTAGCAAATGAAGGGTCCAAAAGCTTGATTCCATCCACATCGTTAAGGTCTACCCTACTTTGAGGAGGCAGCTCTTCCCCAGTCGTATTTTGAGTGACTTCCAGTCTGAGAGGCTCATCTTCAGGCACTGTATCAGACAATCTTTCACTGCTATTCATAATGTTTTCACTCGTCTTTTTTTTCAGAAGTAGACCGCCAGGTCCTTCTTCCCAGTCTGTCTTAGTCTGGAAGCTTTGCTGAAACCTGTCCACCATGAGTGACCCTGCTGGTATTTGAAATAGCAGTGGCATAGCTTCCAGTATCAAAGCAACATGGAAGCCACCACGTACGACAAACTGACAGACACGTAATGGAAAGGAAAAATCATTAAATTGTATATGCGTCATATATTCAAGTAACTTACTCTTATTATCATTATTTTCCTTTTATTGATAATAGTTTGTTTCTGACACATGGGATTTTCTTGGTATACAAACAAATCATACGAAAACAATGATAATTTTACTTCTTGTTTGTAAAAATTGATACCACTTAATTTATTATCTTGTTATGCTGAATGAGCTAGAAATGCAAAATAAGATTTAATAATAGTGATTTATTATTCTCTTATAGTTTATCATTCTCTTGTAGTTGATTTTAACATTAATGACTTTAGTATTTCATCATTCATTAGAATTTCTCTTCATTTTTTCTGGAAAACAATTTTCCCCATTTTTAGGAATGTTATATTTTTTAACTTTAAATCAGTTATTTGAACTAAACTATTTCCCAACATCTATTGATTCTTATAGTTTTCTCCTACAATTTAATATTATAAATTGTATAGCTACATCTTAATTTTGAAATATTTGTACCATGTTTTCTGGAATAAACTTGATTTGGTCACAATGTATGATTACTATTGTAATATGTTGCTGTATTCTATTTGCTAAAAATCATGATCAGGATATTTATGTCTATATTCACAAGTGATCTGGACTAACTTTTGTCGTGTTCTTTCAGATTTTTGTGTAAGAGTTTATGTTTACTTTATAAAATACTTTTTCAAAGCTTTATTTTTTTCCATGCTCTGGAATAGTTTGAAAATATAAGGAAGTCTTTTTCTTGAAGGTTAGTTAGAACTTAACTATAAAACCACCTGAATCTTGAACATTTTAGTGGTGGTTGTTAATGAGGTTTTACACACGCTCAGTACACATACATACAGACAGTTATTGGTCTGTTCAAATATTCTTATCCCTTCCTGAGTAATTTTTTAAAATCTATAGATTGCTTTAAAATAATCTATTTCTCCCTGCTTTTGTTTTATTATTCTTCTAGTTTTTATTTATTGTCTATTATTTTAATCCTTCAATTTTAGCTTTGAACTATTAATTTTATTATCATATTTAGTTTCTTTTACTTTTGTCCTTACGTTGAACAAAAACATATATTTTCTTTCTTTTTTGCTAAATATTAAAGCTATTCGGTTACACTTTTTGTGTGTGTGGTTATGCTACGTCCCATAAATTTCAATGAGTGTTCTTATTTTTGTTAACTTCTAGTTTATTTATAATTTCACTTTTGTTTTCTCATTGATCCAAAATTTATTTTAAAAACTTTTCTTAGTTATCATTTAAATTATTTTAAGATTGTGGTTAAGTTTTATTTGGCTTTGTTTTTATTTTTTGTGGTCAAATAATGAGGCCTTTAAAATTGCTACATTTGGGGATTTTTAGTACATTATCTTTTTTGTTTTTTTCCATATATTCTATATGAAATGTACATTTTCTTTTTAACTGCATTAATTTTTTCAGTTAATCTATTAAATTCTGAAAGAAAGGTATTGAAGTTCCATTATTGCAGTAGTTTTAAAATCAAGTTCTCCTTGAATACTATGTCAGTTATCAAGTTATTACCCTTTAGTTTCAAATCCACTCTTCATTGCTCTACTTGTGATACTAGAGCTAGATCCTATAAACATTTCTGCTTTGGCATCTAGCACAAGTTAAAGTTTGCCAATAGAGGGTGGTAGAGGGACACTGTGAGAGAAAAGGACTTCACTTCCTGGTTCTAGTGTGCTTCCCTTCTTGCTCCTCTGGCACTGTGCCCACATGCAGGACACCCAGTGGTGTCGCCCTTAGCAAATTTCAGCAGCACTCTTGCAGACAGTTAGTTTCTCCTGAGTTTTACGGATGTCCCAGGTGACTTCTATGTGAGTTTTATGAGTGCCTTAAACAGCTTCCAAGCAAATTTAGCAGCACCCCATGTGCAGCTTCCTAGCAACTTTCATTTATACACAAGGAAGCAGCTTCCTGCCTTGATGTGCAACTCGTTGGTAAATTTCATCACCCAATGGACTTCAGTCACATGCTTTCCAATGAAGTCCAAATCTCAGCCTCCTGGGGGAACAATGCTCTTCCAAACTTGTTTCTCCCGTAGGTATTCTACCTCAGCCCTCTACAGCTATTCATGTATTCTTTAGATCTCACTTTACTCTTTAGTATTAACCCCCTGCTAGTTTGTATGTATATTGCTGTTGTTAGGTGCCGTCGAGTGAGTCCTGACTCATAGTGACCCTATGTACAACAGAGCATAACACTGCCCAGTCCTGCACCATCCTCACAATCGTTGTTACGCTTGAGCCCATTGTTCCAGCTACTGTGTCAATCCATCTCGTCGAGGGTCTTTTATTTAAAAAAAAATGTTGCCATTGAATCAATTCCTACTCATAGTGACCCTAAAGGACAGAGCAGAACCGCCTCATAGAGTTTCCAAGGAGTGCCTCTTGGATTCGAACTGCTGACATTTTGGTTTGTAGCCAAGCTCTTAACCACTGTGCCACCAGGTCTCCATAAATGTATAATTTAATATAATTTAAATTTAATATAATTTATTTAATATAATTTAATATAATTCTTTATATTAAAATTCCCTTATCCAAATTTCTGTGTGGTTTCTGTCTCTTGACTGGACCCTGACTGTTGTCAGGTGGTTTTTGCCGTTTTCTAAAAGTTTGTCATTACATGAGATCTCTCTGATACATTTAGTGCTTTTTTCTTTTTTTAAACTTGAATTTCCCTTTTATTGATATCATTATGGCCATACTTTTTTGTTTGTATTTACTAGATACATTTTTGTCCCTTTCTTTTTTTTTTTAGCCTTGTGCCTTTTTATTTTCATTACATTTCTTGTAAAAAGCATAGAAGTGGACTTTGTCTTTTAATTATCATATTTTTATGCAAATAACGTGCACCTTCTACATTTGTTTGCCAGCTGTGCCCTCCCCCCATGAGATATTTTTGTAACTGGTGCTATGCTATTTTTTTTAACATGTTACTGTAAAAAACATTAGCATAGCACACCTATGAAAATACCTAGCGGGGGAGGGCATGCATGGTTGGCAAACAAACGTAGAAGGTATATGTTATTAGTGTAAAAATACAGTAGGTATCTTGTTTCCTTTGACTGTCTTCCTCTTCCCTCTGTGTTTCTCTGTGTGTATACTACTCTTTTTATAACTCAAAAGTGATTAGGTTTAGGACCCACCCTATACTGATATGGCCTCATTAACATAAAAAAGGAACATCCTATATCTAAACAGGGTATATTTATAGGCACAGGGGTTAGTGTTTCAACTCATATTTTGGGGATACAACTTAATCCATAGCATTGGAGAATTCAGTCTGTTTACATTAATTGTGAAAAGTGATATGTTTGCTCTCATTCCCATCTAATTTTATGTTAATTTTTCATTTAACTTTTTCTTATCTTAGGTTTTTCTAGTGTAACAGATTTGAACAAGTTGTTTTTGTGCTCTGTTTATTTTGTTTTGTATTTCAATTGTATAATTCCCACCAATAATTTGGAAGTAGTAATGTTTCTCTATTTGCTAGCTCATCATCTCATTTTTTTTAACAGAGATTTCAATTTTAATGAAATTCATTGTTGATTTGAATACAAATGGTAAATTTCACAACAGCTGAAACTTATCTTTTTTCTTACATGTTTTTCTGAGGAATTGTTGGGGAATAATAAAAGCTATGGTTACTTTCGACAAGTGGTCTCTGGGCCTCATTTTCTTCATCTATAGAAGGGACCAAAATATGCCCTGAGGTCTTTATAGCTCTACTAATTTAAGGATCTATGATGTGACAATTTTGTCTTAAAGGGATGTTAGCAATAAAATCTTAGGTAAGCTGTAGCTTGGACTGCATAATTTCAGGGACTTAGGGTATGAATTGCTCACAAGTAATGCAAAGTCAAACAGCAGTGGTGGCACACCGGTTAAAGTGCTCAGCTGTTAACCGAAAGGTCAGAAGTTTGAACCCACGAACGGCCCCACAGGAGAAAGATGTGGCAGTTGGCTTCTGCAAATATTACAGCCTTGGAAACCTATGGGGCAGTTCTACCCCATTCTATAGGGTTGCTACGAGTCGCAATTGATTCAACGGCAATGGGTTTGATTGATTTTGGAATGCAAACTCAAGGGTGCTCATAGGTATGGGTTGTCTCCCAGTCTGGACCCAGGTAGAATAACATATCCTGCAAAACTCTCGTTCCAATATGATGGTGAAATTAGGACACTTCTTGAGAAACAGAAATTAAGGGAATATGTAAACACCAAACCAAATTTAAAAAAATGATTAAAGGGAGTTCTTTGATCTGAGAATAAACAACTTCAGCTCACAGGCTGAATCTAGGACAAAGGATCGTACCAGCCAGATACCAATCTAGGAATGAACTCTCAAGGACTATCCAAAATGAAAAGAAATACAACAGGGAATCAGAGTAGTTAATCTGTAAATGACAACCACATCACAACAATAAAAGAGGGAATAAATGGTGTGGGTATAGAACCTTCTAATGGAGAGGAAGGCAAGGCAATACCAAGTAATAATAGACTGCTTTGAACTTAGAAAGATAAGTGTAAATTTCATGGTAACCACAAAGAAATTTAACAAACATACTCATAAAAATAAAGAGGAAAAACATAAAGTCTCAGTAAAAAGAAAGTGTACAAAAACAAAAGAAATGAAAAAAAAAATCCACCAACAAAGGGAATTCAGCACAGGAGAGTAAGAAGAGCAAAGAAAATGTCAGCACCACAAAAAAAAAAAACACTATAAAATGACAGCAGTAAACTCACATCTATCAATAATTACACTGAACGTAAATGGACTCAATGCACCCATAAAGAGACCGAGAGT
>NW_004443941.1:28432095-28439613 GCF_000243295.1 Trichechus manatus latirostris | reverse complement strand
AAAAAAAAAAAAGGTTGAGAAGGGAGAAGGTTGACATGTCGTGGGGTTGTTAACCAATGTCATAAAACAACATGTGTACTACTGTTCAATGAGAAGCTATTTGTTCTGTAAACCTTCACCTGAAGTACAATAAAATATATATATATATATAAAAAAACTATAATTCTCTGCTATTTTACTAAAATGATAATTTAACCATTCTCCACAGACAGAACTTTTGAATATTTTATTCTCCTACTTTCTCTCCACCATTTCCAAATCCTAGATTTTGCTGAACTAAGAAACTAATTCCATATCATTTTTCAGTTTTTTTCTTAGAGTATGTCTCTCCCCTTCTTGTGTACTGATTTAACACTGATATTATAATTTGCAATGACTATATTCTTAACCAGTAGGATTAACTACATATTTTACTAGGTTCATTGCTCACTACTGTTAATTGTATTTTTTATTTTCCTTTGTCTTAGATCACTATTCAATTTTACTATGATTTATGCTGAAGTATATCCAGGGCCAGATTACCGAATAAGCAAGGTACGCAGGGGCCCAATTGTGCCTTCCTACCAATCTGCAGGGCACAATTTCACCTGTCCCCCACCACAGCAAACCGCTGGTGAAACCCATGTGAAATTGTTCATCACAGATTAGCAAGTAAATACAATTAAGACTATAGGCACCTTGATCAATGCATGCTGGTGCATACCATGCTACTGGTTAATCCACCCACGAGTACATCCTTAAGTAACTTTGAAAGGGAACTTGAATAGTATACTTTGAATTCCTATATATCAAAAAAATTTCCTTCTTTTATCATCATTTGAATAACATTTTTGGGGAGTAGAATTTTTATGTCACAGTTCTTTCTCCCTCAAAAGTGAATAAACACTATTTCCCTCTTCTTTTAGTATGGCATATAGGAAGTCAAACTGATGCCTTTTTTTTTAATATATGAACTATTCTATCTGAAAATGTATATTTTTCTCTATCCATGGAGACCAGAAATTTCACAAAGATATGTTTAGATGTGTGTCTTTTTCATCATTTCAACCTGGTGCTTGGTAAACCCTTTTGATCTTTTTTCAAATCGGGAGGCTGAAGATTATTGCTTTGATTATTGATTCCACCTACATCTTCTCCTTTTTCTCCTTCTGGAATGTTGATAATCTGCATATCATTTCTCCTAGGGCTATCCTCCATGTCTCTCATCTTTTCAGTTATGATTTACATTTCTTAGTGTTCCTTCTTTGTGTTGAAAGATTAGTTCCTTTATTTAGTCTTCTGATTACAAACCAAGTTTTCAGCTGTATCGATTCTATTTTTCACTTTTAATTGTGCAACCTCCCCAGTTGGAGCCACCTGTTTCAGATTTTCAGCTTTGTCTCTTTCCTGAGCTTTCTTTGCCGGCTCCCGTTAGAAAGGGAGGTTCTTCTCGGCATAAGCTTTCACCCCAGCTGTGGTGGATTGGTAGGGAAGGAAAGATAAGGTTGTCTTCACCAGAGGATGGGAGGTAATAGGGCTGGATCAAGTCTACTCTGCTGAAGCTTAGGGGGGTTTGAGGGGAGAGAACTCTCCAGCATAGAGAACTGTTCTTTCCAAGTTATATGGAAAAGAAGCAGCAGTTCCTCCATGCCTGTTCATTTCCCTCAACAGGAAGAGTGTTTTTTCTGAGGATACAAGTAGCAAGAGGAGAGGTCAGTTCTTTTTCTTGTGGCAGTTGAGGCACTCCATCTAAGTTAGCCATGAGTCAATGGTTTTGCCAAGGAGGCAGAGTCACGTGTAAACTTCTGGGTCTTCAGTCCTCTCAGCACTGAAAACAGTCGTGCCATAGACTTGCAGTTTCTCATTAAATTATCTGAGGCCTCAGATGTAACATTTGGGAATCTCCTCCAAGTTTTCCAGTTCTTGGCTGGGCTTAGCCTACCTGTTCAATGCCCCAGTAAAAGCTTGAAAGGGACAGGAAGGTTGTGACGGTGTATGCTTGGCCATTTTCTCATGTTGGTGTTAATCTTTATTGTGTCTGGGAGCATTTATTTCTTACTACAAAGGAAATTATTCTTATTATACAAAATGAAAACAATTCAGAAATATGTAATTACTAAGGGAATATTGCTACAATCCCACATCTCCATTCTATTTCGCCCCACTCCAGCCCCAAATCACCCTTAGCAATTCCGTATAATTTTTCTTCAGGTTTTCTTTCTATGCATATACTAATATGATAAGTATAAAATTTATAATCAAGCTCTCTTCATTTTCATAATCCATACCTGGCTCTGAAACCTACCTAAAGTGAACATTTTACTCTCAACACAATACACTGATTTCTTGATTGATTTATATTTATCATAAACTAGTCACATCCTAGTTTAATACTCATTCCCAGGTGTTTCCTCTACTTTCACTTGCTCTCTGACTTGTTCTTATGAGTTTTCAAACCTGCTGTCCAATAGGGTTAGTAGGAAGAAGGAGACCATTTTTGGTTTGGGCCAGTGTTAAGCAAAAGGACCCTGATTATATGCCCTTGCCATCTATTCTCACACTTCTAGAGCTTCCTTAGCTTTTATCTCAACTGGTATTCCTGGGAGTAGAGCTACATGGGGATTTCTATTACATATGCTGATTATTCTTGATGTGGACTGTGCACTCCTCATTATTACTACCTAGTTGTCATTTTTCCCTCACCCTACACTACTGCAGAGCTCTGGTCACACATTGGTGAAGTGCTACGGTTGCTAACAAAAAGGTTAGCAGTTTGAATCCACCAGCTGCTCCTTGGAAACAGTTCTACTCTGTTCTATACGGTTGCTGTGAGTCAGAATCAACTCGATGGCAATGGTGTTCTTTTTATACTACTGCAAATTCTTGGCTGGCTCCTGGTCTTCCTCTCAGCCACTTCTACACCAAAACCAGTTGCCATCAGTTCATTTCCAAAATATGACCCTATGTGTGTCAAAGTACAACTAAACTCTACAGGCTTTTTGATGGCTGATGTTTTGGAAGTAAATCACCAGGCCTTTCTTCTGAGGTGCCTCTGGGTGGACTCGAACCTCAAAACTTTCAGTTAGCAGCCAAGTGCATTAACAGTTTGTACCTTCCAGGAACTCCACTTCTACACCCTACTCAGGGACAAGCTGGCTTTCTCCACTCCTTGTGGAAGCCAGAGGACACTCTCTTCCATCTCTTCCTCCTCCTGTCTCTATGCCACACAGCCGTTTCTTCTGCTCTTTCACACATCAGTACTTCAACTAGATTCCCACCTGGAGAGTTATACGATTTTCCTTCTCTTAGATCTTCCCAAATGACAAGGAGAAATCTGGTTTTCTTCTCTCTCCCACTCCCATTGTGCGTGTGTTAGGGGAAACGAAGGAAGGAAAGAGCAACCCATTAGCCAATCCCTTTTATCCCACAATTCTCCCTCCTTTCTGTCAAACTCAGCCATCTTCTTTTCAAGCTTTGAAAATGTTTTCCCTTTCCCGCTAGGAAAGAAGAACAAAACATGTAATTGTTGTCACAAATTATTAGTATAAAAGTATTAGTCTATCACAAAATAATAGCTTATAAATCATATCCACATTTTACTGTTTTGATTTTTATTTTGTCACCCAGATGTTAGCTTTTCATTCACCCACATTAAACCAAATACTGCATGATACATACTTATACTAAAAAAGTATTCATTGTTTATCTGAAATTCAAATTTGCCTGGGCATCTTGTATTTAATCTAACATCTCTACAGTTATCCTTTTTAAAGGGCTAGTGAGTCTCTTGACGTGTCCATGGTCTGGTAACTTATCATTAGTGTCTTGATTGTTTGTTTTGTTTTTGATTTTTAAAATCTCTTAAATTCCTTTAAGGATACTTTTCATATATATTCTATCTATTCTCTAGTTGAGCTCAGCGAGAGGGATGACATGAATTGCCTACTATATCTGGAAACAAAAGTGCCCTGATTTATTTCAGAACCTGTCCTATACTGTGTTCTACAAGATTTTGAAGATTTGCTACCCAGATAAGCTCAGGGTTTTGTTGTTGACAAAAATCACCATCCTAGAAGCAAAGTAAGGCTGTGGGCCCCCACCCCAAGCCCTGGGCTGGCTGTGAACACTGCCTGAGATGGGGTTCCTACTTATTGGAGTCCCTGGGTGGTGAAAAAGTTAACACGCTCAGCTACTAACCTAAAGATTGGAGGTCTGAGTTCACCCAGCGATGCCTTAGAAGAAAGGCCTGGTAATCTACCTCCAAAAACTCAGCCATTGAGAACACTATGGAGCACAGTTCTACCTTGATACACGCGGTGTTGCCACGAATTGGAGTGTGGCCACTAACCTCAGAGGGATGAGTCACACCTGCGCTACTTACAGGTGCTCGAGTGAACACTGAAGTTTCAGACACCAAGCGTGCTACTCAGCTATGATCCCCAAAGTAACCAATGAAGCCTCCCTCTTCCCTGTGCCACAAGCATTCACTAATACTGAGAACTTGGAGGCTCCTCCTTTTTCTAGTAAAACATGATTTTTTTCCAGTAAGGTTCTGACCTACTCTAGCCAGATCTCTAAGCTGCACTCCACACACTGTCAAATGGCTCTGTCGAGAGTTCTGCTGATACATGATATAGTTTAGATGGGCAACCTCCCACCTTATCATATATCTTTCATGTGAAGTTAGGCATTCAGCCACAGAAACAAAGGTACATGCTGTTTCGAAGCCATGTTCAATTTCTAAAGCTTGACATTGCAAACTTTTATCTAATGCCTATAGATAATTAACATTTCAGCAGTGTGTTTTAACCACAGCCCATTTATAACAATGGGATCACGTTATACATATACTTTGTAATTTGATTTAATGTCTCTGTGAATTTCCTAGGAGGTAAAAATGGTTAATGTGCTCGGCTGCTAACCGAAAAGTTGGAGTTCAAGTCTACCCAGAGGCACCTTGGAAGACAAGCCTGGTGATCTACCTCCAAATAATCAGCCATTGAAAACCCTAGGGAGCACAGTTCTACTCTGATACACATGGAGTTGCCATGAGTCGGAGACAACTCAACAGCAACTGACTGGAAATCTTCTTATGTAAGTACATATAAAATCAGTTTCTGTTGAGTAGATTCTGACTCATGGCAACCCCATGTGTATCAGAGTAGAACTGTGCTCCACAGGGTTTTTAAAATCGCTATGATCTCTTGGAAGCAGATTGCCAGGTCTTTCTTCTGAGGCACATTTGGTTGGATTTGGACCATCAACCTTTCAGTTAGTAGTCAAGCACTTAATTTTTTGCACCACCCAGGGACTCAGTAAGTACATATTTAAAAAATCAAAGCGTATATCGTCCTATTTTATTCCTTTAGCATATATAATGTTCAGTTACATTGATATGCCATTATTTATTTCACATTATTTTAAAATTTAAAATTAACAAAGTTTTTTATAGTCTTATGGGAAAAATAATCTTGTTGTTGTATGCCATTGAGTAGATTCCAACTCATAGTGACCCTATGGGACAGAGTAGAATTGCCCAGTAGGGTTTCCTAGGCTGAAATCTTTATGGGAACAGATTGTCAGGTCATATCTCCTGCGGAGTTTGAACTACTGACTTTCAGTTAGTAGCTGAGCATTTAACCATGTGCCGCCAGAGAACCAAAAAACTAAAGCCACTGCTGTCAAGCTGATTCCGACTCACAGCAATCTTATAGGACAGAGTAAAACTGCCCCATAGGGTTTCCAAGGAGTGGCTGGTGGATTCGAACTGCCAACCTTTAGGTTAGCAGCCACCACACTAGACTACACATATATAACTACTGTGCCACCACACTAGACTACACGTATATAACTTAATAGAAAAATGCAAAAGAGAAAAATGGCACTTTTTTAACCCCAAAAATTGAAATATGGAGATATTTAAGGTTGGTAGCCTAGAGGTGGCTTTAGCAGCATCATCCTGAACTTACGTCCTGGACTTTATTGCAAACATGCACAGTTGCTTTGGGTCTAGGGGCTTAAGGGTCCTTTATTATGGTTTACGTTGTCCCTACTCAGCCCCTTCACATTCCCTGTGGCAGCTGTGCTAAGATATTATGGCCCCTTTTATGGTTGCTTTCCCAGGTCTTCACCATAATTCATAATACTGCTCTGGTGTTCCTCAGAGGAAATAGAAACATTTGAGCAGGATTCTCCTCACCCTACCTTACTGTAACCTCTGATTGACCTGAAATATTCTCTTTCTTTCTGTTTGTGCCTCATCTCAGATAAAAATTTTTCTCTTCTCCACCTGAACTCAATGAAATGGTCAGATGCCATGTGAGTCCCCAAGTAGCAACGTTATTAAGGACTCAGGGGATTAAACCACATGAAAGTTTAATATGTGTGCCTGACCTAGAAGGCATAAAATAGAAGCAAAGTGCACACTGAGAGGAGAAAGTGCAGAAAAAAAATATGAAAGGTATTAACAACACTACACCTAACATACAGAGCTTCTTCATGTTGCAGATTGAAATAAAGCTGCAGAAAGAGCTGAATTAAAGTCCAGGCATAGAACTCTTAGTGCTAATACCTAGCATAACATTCTTGACATGGTTGTGTGTTATTAGCAGTGATTGAAAGCTAAGACAACGGGAGGGCTTCATGAACAGCAGCAAAACCCCAAATGTCAGTCCTCCTTAAGCCTGAGCCATAGATTAATGAACATACAGATTTTATATGCTTTGAGAGTAAAATAATTTTTATAGCATTAAAAATTAGTCACTAAAATGGCGCTCTAGGCAGAAGCACCACGCCGTCCCTCCACAGCAAAGATCCAAAATATTAAGCTAAACAGAGAATACAACAATCCTGAAACCCTAAAACATCAAATGAAGAGAGAAAGAACTCAGCCAAGCACCAAATGGAGTGAGAAAACTGACAGAGAACGAAGAGCGAGGCAAGATTGATGCAGACGTCCCCTACCAGCTAATGCAGCACGGATCCACCATCTTGGACTCCTATTAGAGACCAGCAAATGGGGGTATGAGAAAGCTGCCTCACGGAGCATCCAGTGGGAGACAAAACAACTGCTCCACACATAACAACCTCCCCACTGTATCCTGCCTACCTGCACCGTGCGCTTGACATCACACCACCAAGCAGTACAGGCACGGCCAACTGGAACCTGCCCTGCACTGATTACCGACCCGCCCTGGTGGCTGTAGTAAGTGCCACAAACAACCCGTCCCAGTATCTCCTCTTCAGCTAGACCTGCCCTGCTGTACCATATCTGAGTACTGACCCTGCCAGTTGGAGAAGGAGGCGAAAAGTATTGAGGGCACAGATGAGCAAACAACAAAGAACACGCAGTCCGCCTGCTCAGACATAGTCAAATTTTTTTTTAAAAAAAAGGGACGAAACAAACAAATCTACAATCAATAAACGAGAAAAATAACTACTGAATGCCCAGAAAACAGCAGACAATATCAAAACATTTACAAAAAAAAAGGACAGGATGGTTCCAGTAGGTGTCCAAAATAAAACACCAGATGACTCTCC
>NW_004443941.1:28396365-28425684 GCF_000243295.1 Trichechus manatus latirostris | reverse complement strand
AATGGCATTCATTCTATTCAAATATTTTTATTTTTGACAACATGTGTACTACTGTTTCATGAGAAACTATTTGTTCTGTAAGCCTTCACCTGAAGTACAATAAAATATAAAAAATATTAAAAAAAATATCTATAGTCACTAGGTTGAAGAGGAAAAAATAGTAGAATCGTAAACCTACAAGGAATGGCATTCATTCTATTCAAATATTTTTATTTTTGCCGACGTGTATCACTCTTTTTTACTAAGCATCATTTTTTCCGTCGGATAAGAATTTTTTCACGTTTACTTCTGGCCATTAAAACTTGTTGCCACAGAGTCCATTCTGACTTACAGTGACCGTTTAGAACAGAGTAGAATCGCCTCATAGGTTTTCCAGGGAGCGGCTGGTGGATTCAAACTGCCGACGTTTTGGTTAGCAGACGAGCTCTTTACCACAGCACCACTAGGGCTCTGACTAGCCATTAGCTACTCACTAATGACTGTTCAGGCTGTTAACCGAAAGGTTGGCAGTTGGAATCCACCAGCCGCTCCTTGGAAACCCTGTGGGGCAGTACTACTCTGTCCTATGGGGTCGCTATGAGTCAGAATCGAGTTGATGGCAACGGGTTTGGTTTTTAATGACTGTTAATGGCCATTATTATGCTGTTGGTGGAAAAAGTATCTCATTTTTATCATCATTTCAGTTTATTAAGAACTATAGTTTCTCCTTTAAAACTAGGACATGTATGGTGTGGAATACTTTTAAATGACATTGATGATCCAAATAAAGTACCGGTAAACGTTTTGGTCATATGTCTTCGTGAATATACAGATGATATGTTACAATTTTTAAATATTAAATGACTAGATTCCACTAAAGCATCAGGTGTTCAATATGAAAGTTCCATTTGAGCAGGTAAAATAATGAATTTATAAACAGTTTCAGCAAAGGGTATTCTTTATAAAATTTTTAACTCTTCAGTGACTGACTGACTAGGCAAAAAAATAGTTATTCGCTCATGCCTTGAAGAGTTCCTAAAGAAATCTGTTTGTAGATCCTTAGGGACTCTGAGTGAGGAGATAGCTGGGCTTAGTGGTCAAAAAATGCTTTGAAGTTAGGCAAACCTGGATTCTAATACCAACATGGCCATTTGCACACTGTACAGCCTTGCGCAGATTACCAGGGTAATCACTTCCATTACTTCTCTGAGCCTCAGTTTTCTCATATAAAATAGGGATGCAAATGCCTACCTCATAGCATTGCTGTTGTGAGGAGGTAACGTGAACCACATGGCTCAGCAGAGTGCATGGTTAATGCCTTCAGTAAATAGTACCCCACCTACCCACTGCCACTGTGTCCAGTCTGACTCATTGTGACCCTATAGGACAGAATAGAACTGCCACATAGGATTTCCAAGGCTATAAATCATTACAGAAGCAGACTGCTACGTCTTTCCCCAGCAGAGCAGCTGGTGGGTTCGAACCTACATCTTTCAGTTAGCAGCCAAGCGCTTTAACCACTGCACCACCAGGGCTCCTTCAATAAATACTAGCTATTACAATTAGCCCACGGAAGCAGCATTCAAGAAATCAAACAACATATTGTATTGGGAAAATCTGCTGTAAAGGACCTGTTTAAAGGGTTAAGCAAAGATGTCACTTTGAGAACTAAGGTGGGCCTGACTCAAGCCATGGTATTTTCCATTGTCTCATATACATGCAAAAGCTGGACAGTGAATAAGGAAGATCAAAGAAGAATTGATTTCTTTGAGTTACGGTGTTGGCGAAGAATATTAAATATACCAAAGAATATAACAAATCTGTCTTGGAAGAAGTACAGCCAGAATGTGCCTTAGAGGTGAGGATGGCAAGAGTTTGTCTCACATACTTTGGCCATGTTATCAGGAGGGACTACTCCCTGGAGAAGGACATCATGTTTGGTAAAGCAAAGAGTCAGCAAAAAAGGAAGACCCTTGATGAGATGGACTGACACAGTGGCTGCAACAATGGACTCAAGCATAGCAACAATTGTGAGGGTGCACAGGACCAGGCAGTGTTTCATTCTGTTGTACACAGGGTTGCTATGAATTGGAACCTAGTCAATGACACCTAACAACAACATCACAATTAGCATCATAATGAATTATTACTTAAAACTAATGCCATTCACATATGCATTGTTTCCATGTGCTCCCACGTTTTCGAAGTTTAATTGTTTAAAGGCTCTTCCTGAAATACTATATGTGCTAAAATTTGCTTCATTTACTACATCAAAAATGTATATTTCAGGTCAATCCACTTGGATGATGAAAAATTATACTATTCATTTATTTTTATCTTGCCTTGTTAAGATAAGATACTATTGTATAGAAGCAGAGAGCTTGGGAAGGCCCAGAAATTAGCAGCAGGAGGTATGGGGAGGAAGAGAGAGAATGGTAGCGTCTTAGAATAGGATTCTTGCTGATGCTGAGGGAACACTTACTTGGAGGCAGTTTATGTTTCCTCTTATTTGTTTTACTTTTTCGTGCTGCCATCCCTGGAAGTATAAAACAGCTAATAAAGCTTCCTAAATAGCTGGTGCTGGTAAGTCATCAAATATTTAGAGGCCAAGGATCTTTAATCACCTACGTGCTTTCCTATAAACACTGATGTGACAAAAGTTCATATTTAATTGATTCCAAAGTGACTTTATGCTAAGTAATGATTCGCTAAAGAATTTGAAAATCTAGCTGCTCACAATTACAAAGTATGCATCTTCCTCTATGTCAGAGTTGTTACCAGACATGTCAGAGCAAGTCACAAGGTCACTGAGACTCTGTCAACAGAAGTAGTAAAGGTTTGTGTGTTTGTATGTGTTTGCAACAGCTGTGGAAGGAAAGATGGAGGAGGAGAGACTTCCAATTATTTTTAACGTTTGTCTTATAAATCTGAGTGAATTTCCCTTGAAGTAGTCTAAAGGCACAGCTAGTAGGCCTGATCAGGATAGAGCATTTTGAGATGCAAATACACGAACACCTTGGTAATCTAAGAGTACCGATTACCAGTACTGGAAATACATGTTTTGTTACAGCAAAATGAATCCCAGCAAGGTCTGTGTAGACCTCTAATCTTGCTAAACGGCTCATAGTATTTCAAACATTCATAAATATTCCTTCTACTATTAGCACTGTTTTATTATTGCAAGAGCTAATGTAACACTAAGAAGCTCAGTGAGCACTAATGTATAAAATTACCATCCGCTCACTTGACTTATCACTGCAATCATTATTCTAACTAGAAGCATGCTAGATAGTTTGAAAGCCAAAAGTGAGTAGTCAGTGATTTAAATCACTGCTCTTATTACCTGTTAACACAAACCACCAGGAGAAGCTGATTTTTAGGAAGATCAGAGCAGCTGGAAAGAAAGATAAGGGAGAGGGAACTTGTGGTGAAAGTGTATTTTCACTGAGCCCTTCTATGAAGTTTAATGAGAAGAATGTTGTATTCCATAAAGACGATTTAATTTCTCTTTCATAAAAGTAGAAGAGAGCTTTTACGATGCCATTTCTCTGACGAACACTGTGTTTATGATAAATATTCAATTCAGCCAGCATTGCCAAGAAATCATTCACGTGGTTGATGTCTTACGGCTGCAGCAAGAAGTCTCTCATACATGGATTTAAATAGTCTTGAATCATATGCCTGCTATATATTTCCCACGGTATTATTGCTGTGATGATTATATATATTTAAGAAAGGCTCTCTTCCCACCTCCTCACACACATATAAACAGGCCACAGACATAAAAATAGATACATACACACCAGAAGCACACTATAGCTAAAAGTTTGGTTTTGCTGTTTACAGAGGAGTATAGAGCTTTTGAAATGAATTACTGTAAAACAGACGATTATACAAACCATCAAAATGGCAATCATATTTTTGAGGACCAATTGCATGAAGAAAGTGATCGCTTTCTTTAGTCTTCCTAAGTTTTCTAACTGTAAAGTAAAAAAGATAGGTAAGTGACATTTTGGCTAGGTGAAACTGTTAAAATAAGGTTCCTTGTTAAGAAAGAGGTATTTTTTTTACTTCATTCAATTCAGCACATAATTCCATGTATTTAAGATGTGCTTGACAATATTCCCAGCACTACATAGGGTACTAAAGATCTCAGCTCTGAAGAGCCTTGTAGACTTGTTGAGAAAAATAAAACATGAAATAATTGAATAATAATAGAAAAAAAATACCTGTTGCCTTAAAGTCGATTCTGACTCATTGTGACCCTATGTGTTGTAGAGTAGAATTGCTCCATAGTGTTTTCTGGATGACACAAATGGTTTCTGTTCGACTACTAACCTAAGGGTTGGTGGTTCAAAACCACCCATTGGCGCCAGGGCAGAAAGGCCTGGTGATCTGCTTCTGTAAAGATTACAGCCAAGAAAATCCTGTGGAGCAGTTCTACTCTGTAACACATGGGATTGCCATGAGTTGAAATTGACTCAAAGGCAACAGGTTTTTATTTTGGGTTTTGGTAATCTTTACAGGAGTGGGTTGCCAGGGCTTTCTTCCTCAGGGCTGCTGGATGAGTTTTAACTGCCAACCATTAGGTTAGTGGCCCATTGAAAATCATTTGTGTCACTCAAGGACCTCTTGAATAACAGCAGAAACCATAATATTCCAGCCCAAAATAATTGTAAATGTATCACAATCACAACAGGGAGAGATTGCTGTGAAACCTGAGTATGTTAGAAGTCTTTAAGGAGAAGCCTGGGGTCAAACAGTTCCTTAAAGAAGATTTAGGATTAGAAAGTAAGAAAGAAAAGATGGCATACTTCCTTCCCTCAAAACTACTATATTTGTTGAAAATATTTTCTATTTTCCTATCAAACTTGTACTTGCAATACTAGTATAAACTGGATACAATATACCCTTGACATTTGAAAGAGATATGCCTGAGAACTTTTTAATTCTCACTTCACAAATACTGCACTACAATAAGTTTCCCTATAAAATAAAGTAAAATTATATTAAATATTTTGAATTGCCCTTTCAAAACCTTAATAAGATTTACTATATAGAATAAATCTCTGAGAACCACTGCTAGGGAGAGGGAAGTACTAGATTCTTACAAGGAATGTAATGTCTCCATCGAAATAGTTACTTGATTATCAAAATAAGGACAAATAAATATCAAATATTAGCCAGAGGAGATGAATATTTATAAAATGCCTAGAAACCTCAGAATTATAATGTCTTCATGAAAATCATGATTTCCATCTTTAGGAATTGTTTTGGATATACCCTGATCTGGTGTTATAGAAAAATGTAGTATTTTAGAGAGGTAACATAGCATTATATTTCCATTTATTCATCATCTCTGTAATTACATAGTGAATAAAATTCACTCACTGAACAGCATTTCAAAATAAGATAATTTGGGGTAAATTGTGAGTTATTTCTTTAAGCAAACCTGTTTTAAGAGACGAAACAGTTGCTTCTTATATAGTATTACAGAAACTGACTTGTTAAATGCCCCACTCCTGTCAATCTTAATAACTCATTTTCCCTATATATTTATCCTCAAGAAAATTGTTTTTAAAAAATGCTGCTGAGTCTCTGAAAAATGAAAACATCTTTCATTAATATTATATGAATATAAATATTATATTGATAAAAAGAAATTTCTCAAAGGGCTTGAAACTTTTACTCAGAAAGAGGAATTATGTTTTCTTAGAAGGGATTATTGAATATTTAATTATGTAAATTCAAAATTTAGTGGATGGCATTAATGAAAATTCAAAAATATATATATCACGAATATTTTTTATTTAGTTGATGTTTTAGCTTCCTGTGCCTGCTGTAACAAATTACTACAAACTTGGGGGCTTAAAAGAACACACATTTATCCTCTCACAGTTCTGGAGGTCAGGAGTCCTAAGTCAGCTTCACTGGGCTGAAATCAGAAGGTTGTCAAGGCCATGCACCCTCGAGTCTCTAGGACAGAATGTGTTTCTTTGCCTTTTCCAGTTCTAGAGCTGAATTCCTTTCATTTCATGGCTCATGGCCCCTCCCTCCACCTTCTTGTCAGTAGTTTAGCATCTTCAAATCTCTCTCTGCTTCATTTTCACATAACCTTCTCCTCTGTAGTTAAACCTCCTTCTGGCTACCTCCTATGAGGTTACTTGGGATTACATTTAGGGCCTAACCATATAATTGGGGATAACCAGCCCATCATAAGATCTTTAATTTAATCACATCTGCAAGGACTCTTTTTCTATATAAGATTCCAAGGGTTAGGACCTGGATATCTTTGGGGGTCATTATGCCGTCTACCACAAGATAAAATGGCTCTTTATTTACCTGAAAGTATAAACAAGCAATGTTGTTGTTAGGTGCCGTCAAGTCGGTTCCGACTCAAGGCAACCCTATGCACAACAGGACAAAACACTGCCCAGTCCTGTGCCATCCTCACAATCATTGTTATGTTTGAGCCCATTGTTGCAGCTGCTGTGTCAATCCATCTCGTGGAGGATAACCCCTTTTTCAATAACCCCTTACTTTACCAAGCATGATGTCCTTTATTAGGGAATGGACCCTTCTGATAACATGTCCAAAGCACATGTGATGAAGTCTCACCATCCTCACTTCCAAGGGGTACACTGGCTGTATATCTTCTAAGACAAACTTGTTCGTTATTCTTGCAGTCCATGATGTATTCAATATTCTTTGCTAACATCATAATTCAAAGACATCAATTCTTCTTCAGTCTTTCTTATTCGTTGTACAGTTTTCACATGCATATAAGGTAACTGAAAATACCATAGCTTGGGTCAGGCACACCTTAGTCCTTAAAGTAACATTTTTGCTTTATAACACTATAAAGGGGTCTTTTGCAGCAGATTTTTCCAATGCAATATGTCGTTTGATTTCCTGACTTCTGCTTCCATGGATGTTGATTGTGGATCCAAGTAAAACGAAATCCTTAACAATCTTAATCTTGTCTCCATTTATCATGATGTTGCTTATTGGGCCAGTTGTGAGGACTTTCGTTTTCTTTATGTTGAGGTGCAATCCATACTGAAGGCTGTAGTCTTTGACCTTCATCAGTAAGTGCTTCAAGTCCTCTTCCCTTTAAGCAAGCAAGGTTGTATCATCTGCATATCACAGGTTGTTAATGAGCCTTCCACCAATCCTGATACTACATTCTTCTTCATGTAGTCCAGATTCTTGGATTATTTGCTCAGTGTACAGACTGAATAAGTATGGTAAAAGGATGCAACACTGACACACACGTTTCTTGATTTTAACAGTATCCACTTGCTCTGTTCAAATGACTGCCTCTTTGTCTGTGTAAAGGTTCTGCATGAGCACAATAAAGTGTTCTGGAACTCCCATTCTTCACAATATAATCCATAACTTGTTATGATCCACATAGTTGAATGCCTTTGCATAGTCAATAAAACACAGGTAAACATCTTTCTGGTATTCTCTACTTTCAACCAAGATCCATCAGACACAGCAATGATATCCCTCATTCCACGTCCTCTTCTGAATCTGGCTTGAACTTGTAGTTCCCTGGTGATGTACTGCTGCAACCGCTTTTGAATGATCTTCAGCGAAATTTTACTTGCTTGTGATATTAATGATATTGTTCTATAATTTTGACATCCTGTTGAATTACCTTTCATTGGAATGGGCACAAATATGCATCTCTTCCAATCGCTTGGACAGATAGCTGTCTTCCAAATTTCATGGCATAGATAAGTGAACACCTCCAGCATTGCATCCATTTATTGAAACATTTCAGTTGGTATTCTCTCAATTGCAGGAGTCTTGTTTTTTGCCAATGTCTTCAGTGTAGCTTGGACTTGTTCCTTCAGTACAATCAGTTCTTGATCATATGCTACCTTCTGAAATGGTTGAACATTGACCAATTCTTTTTGGTACAGTGACTCTGTGTATTCCTTTCATCTTCTTTTGAAGCTTCCTACATTGTTTAATATTTTGTCTGTTAAAAAAAAAACATTGCTGTTGAGTTGATTGCGAGTCATAGTGACCCTGTAGGATGGAATAGAATTGCCCCATAAGGTTTCCAAGGAGTGGCTGGTGGATTCAAACTGCAGAACTTTTGTTAGCAGCCAAACACTTGACCACTGTACCACCAGGGTTCATAGAAACCTTCAAAATTGCAACTTAAGGATTGAATTTTCTCTTCAGTTCTTTCAGCTTGAGAAATCCCAAACATATTCTTCTCTGGTTTTCTAAATCCAAGTCTTTGCACATGTCATTATAGTGTTTTACTTTGTCTTCTAGAGCTGACCTTTGAAATATTCTGTTCAGCTCTTTTACTTCATTGTTTCTTCCATTGCCTCTAGCTACTCTATATTCAAGAGCGGGTTTCAAAATCTCATCCATTTTGGTCTTTTCCTTCTTTCCTGTCTTCTTAATAACCTTTTGCTTTCTTCATGTATGATGTCCTTGATGTCTTCCCACAGTTTGTCTGGTCTTTGGTCATTAGAGTTCCATGCGTCATATCTGTTCTTGAGATGGTCTCCAAATTCAAGAGGGATGTACTAAAGGTCATATTTTGGTTCTTGTGGGCTTGTTTTAACTTCCTTCAGCTTCAACTTGAACTTGCATATGAGCCATTGATGGTCTGTTCCTCTGTTGGCCCCTGGCCTTGTTCTGACTGATGATATTGAGGTTTTCCATTGTCTCTTTCCACAGATGTAGTCGATTTGATTCCTATGTATTCCATCTGGCAAGGTCCACGTGTACAGTCGCCATTTATGCTGTTGAAAAAAAGTATTGGAATGAAGAAGTCATTGGTCTTGCAAAACTCTTATCATGCAATCTCTGGCATGGTTTCTATCACCAAGGCCATATTTTCCAACTACAGAGCCTTCTTTCTTGTTTCCAACTTTGCATTCCGATTATCAGTAATTATCAATGCATCTTGAATGCATGTTTGATCAATTTCAGACTGCAGAAGTTGGTAAAAATCTTCAATTTCTTCATCTTTGGCATTAGTGTTTGGTGGGTAAATTTGAGTAATAGTTGTATTTACCAGTCTTCCTTGTATGTGTATGGTTATTATCCTATCACTGACAGCTTTGTACTTCAGGATAGATCTTGAAATGATGAAGAACACTACACCATTCCTCTTCAGTTTGTCATTCCTGGCATAGTAGACCATATTAATCGTCTGATTCAAAATGGCCAATACCAGTCCATTTTAGCTCACTAATACCTAGGATATCAATCTTTAAGCGTTCCATTTCATTTTTTACCACTTCCAATTTTCCTAGATTCGTACTTCATACATTCCATGTTCTGATTATTAATGCATGTTTGCAGCTGTTTCTTCTCATTTTGAGTCATGCTACAACAGCAAACGAAGGTCCCAAAATCTTGACTCCATCTACGTTATTGAGGTCGACATTACTTTGAGGAGGCAGCTCTTCCCCAGTCGTCTTTTGAGTGCCTTCCAACCTGAGGAGCCAGTCTTCTGGCACTATATCAGACAATGTTCCTTTGCTATTCATAAGGTTTTCACTGGTCGGTTTTTTCAGAAGTAGACTGTCAGGTCCTTCTTCCTAGTCTGTCTTAGTCTGAAACCTCCACTAAAACCTGTCCACCAAGGGTGACCCTGCTCTTATTTAAAATATTAGTGGCAAAGCTTCCAGTATCAAAGCAACACTCAAGCCACCAAAACACAACAAACTGACAGACGCATAGTGGAAACAAGCAATAATAGTTGAAAATATTTCTTGAGAAGTAAGAAGAGGAAATTGTCATAGTAGGTATTAAAATATAGTTTAAATCAAAAGTAATTTCAGAGATATGATACAGTGTGGATATCCAGGTAGCCTTCTTGTATAAATGAGAAATGAGTGCATGGTAAAGAAAATATCCTGGTGCTGGCAAAACTGGATGTCCATCTGCAAAAAAATGAAATAGGACCGATACCTCACACCATACACAAGAACTAATTCACAATGGATCAACGACCTAAATATAAAAACAAAAACTATAAATGTCAGGGAAGAAAAAATATGGTCAACGCTAGAGGCCCTAATACACTGCATTAACAGGATATAAACCATAACTAACAATACACGAACACCAGAAGATAAGGTAGATAACTGGGATCTTCTAAAAATTAAACACTTAGGCTCATTGAAAGACTTCACCAAAAGAGTTAAAAGGGAGCCTACAGACTGGGAAGAAAATTTGGCTATGACAAATCCAACAAAAGCCTGATCTCTCAAATCTATAGGAAAATCCAACACCTCTACAACAATAAGACGAATAATCCAATTAAACAATGGGCAAAGGAAATGAACAGACACTTCACCAAAGAAGGTATTCAAGCGGCTAACAGATACATGAGGAAATGCTCAAGATAACTAGCCATTAGAGAAATGCAAATCAAAACCACAATGAGATACCATCTCACCCTGACATTACTGACACCAATCAAAAAAACAGAAAATAACAGATGTTGGAGAGGCTTCAGGGAGGTTGGAACTATCATGCATGGCTGGTGGAATGCAAAATGGTACAACCATTTTGGAAAATGCTATGGTTCTTCCTTAAAAAGCTAGAAATAGAAATACCATACGATCCAGCAATCCCACTCCTAGGAATATATCCTAGAGAAATAAGAGCTGTCTCACAAATAGGCATATGCACACCCAAGTTCATTGCAGCATTATTCACAATAGCAAAAAACTAGAAACAACCTAGGTGCCCATCAACAGATGAATAGGTAAACAAACTATGGCACATACACACAATGGAATACTATGCAATGATAAAGAACAATGATGAGTCTACAAAGCATCTCACAACATGGATGAATCTGGAGGGCATTATTCTGAGTGAAATAAGTCAATCACAAAACCACTACTATAAAAATTCATGAAAAAGTTTACACAAAAAAAGAACAATCTTTGATGGTTACTAGGGAGAGGAGGAATGAGAGGGAAAAACACTAAATAGACAATAGATAAGTGATAACTGTGGTAAAGGGTAAGACAGTACACAATACTGGGCAAGCCAGCACAACTCGTCCAAGGCAAGGTCATGTAAACTCCATAGGCACATCCAAACTCCCTGATGGACCAAATTACTTGGCTAAGGGCTGTAGGGACCATGGTCTTCAGAAAGATCTAGCTCAGTTGGCATAACATAGTTTATAAAGAAAATGTTCTACATTCTACTTGGTGAGTAATGCCTGGTGTCTTAAAAGCTTGTGAGCGGCCATCTAACATACTCCAGTGGTCTCACCCCATCTGGAGCAAGGGAGAAAGAAGAAAACCAAAGACACAGGAAAGATTAGTCAAAGGAGTAATGGACCACAACTACCACTGCCTCCACCAGACTGAGTCCAGCACATCTACATGGTGCCAGGCTACCACCACCTACTGTTTTGACAGGGATCACAATAGAGGGTCCCGAACAGAGCTGGAGAAAAATGTAGAATAAAACTCTAACTCACAAAAAAAAGACCAGACTTACTGGTCTGACAGAGACTGGAGAAACCCCGAGAGTATGGCCTCCGGACACGCTTATAACGGTAGTAATGAAGTCAATCCTGAGGTTCACCCTTCAGCCAAAGATTAGACAGGCACATAAAACAAAACGAGACTAAATGAGCATACCAGCCCAGGGGCAAGGACAAGAAGGCAGGAGGGGATAGGAAAACTGGTAATGGGGAACCCAAAACTAACAAGGGGAAAGTATTGACATGTAGTGGGGTTGGCAACCAATGTCACAAAACAATATGTGTATTAATTTTTTAATGAGAAACTTGTTTGCTATGTAAACCTTCATCTAAAGTACAATAAAAAATCAAAAAATACAAATGTCTAATAAGGAATGAAAATATGACTAGTTTTGAGCCATCAAATAAATGCAATCTACAGCAAGAAAATAGCATTTGTTGCCTATCAAATTGCATTGTTTATGAATAATAATACACAATGCTGCTCATAATATGTGAAACAGGAGTTTTTAAGCACTAGTCACAGGAATATAAATTCTTATAATATCTCTAGAAAGAAATTTAGCAATATGTAACAAGAACCTTAAAAAAAAGTGTATTCTCTTTAATCCTGTAGTTCTACATCCTGTTGCTGTTGTTAGGTGCCAGTGAGTCACTTCCAACTCATAGTGACCCTATGTGCGACAGAAAGAAATGCTGCCCAGTCCTGTGCCAGCCTCACAACATTTGCTATGTTAGAGCCCATTGTTACAGCCACTGTGTCAGTTCATCACATCAAGGGTCTTCCTCTTTTTTGCTGATGCTCTACTTTATCATGCATAATGTCGTTCTCCAGGGACTGGACCCCCCTAATAACATGCCCAAAGTACACGAGACAAAGTCTAGCCATCCTAGTTTCTAAGAATTCTAGCTGTACTTCTTCAAGGTGGATTTGTTTGCTTTCTGGCAGTCCGTAATATATTCAACATTCTTTGTCAACACCATAATTCAAATGCATCGTTTCTTCTTCCATCTTCCTTATTCATTGTGAAGCTTTCATAGGCATATGCGGCAATGGAAAATACCATGCCTTGGGTCAGGCACACCTTAGTCCTTAAAGTGAAATTTTTGCTTTCTAACACTTTAAAGAGTTCTCTGGCAGCAGATTTGCCCATTGCAATATGTCATTTGATTTCTTGACTGTTGCTTCCATGGTGGTTGATTATGGATTCAAGTAAAATGAAATCCTTGCCAACTTCAATAATTTCTCCGTTTATCATGATGTTGCTTATTGGTCCAGTTGTTAGGACTTTTTTTTTCTTTATGTTGAGGTGTAATACATACTGAAGGCTGTAGTCTTTGATCTTCATCAGTAAGTGCTTCAAGTCCTCTTCACTTTCAGCAAGAAAGATTGTGTCATCTGCATATCCCAGGTTGTGATAATGAGTCTTCCTCCGATCCTGATGCACTGTTCTTCAGATAGTCCAGCTTCTCAGATTATTTGTTCAGCATATAGATTGAATAAACATGGTGAAAGGATACAACCCGGATGCACACGTTTTCTGATTTTAAGACACTCAGTATCCCCTTGTTCTGTTTGAATGACTGCCTCTTTGTCTATGTACAGGTTCTGCCTGAGAACAATTAAGTGTTCTGGAATTCCCATTCTTCGCAATGTTATCTGTAATCTGTTATGATCCACACAGTTGAATGTCTTTGCATAGTCAATAAAACACAGGTAAACATCTTTCTGGCATTCTCTGCTTTCAGCCAAGATCCATCTGACATCAGCAATGATATCCCTGGTTCCATATCCTCTTCTGAATCTGGCATGACTTTCTGGCAGTTCACTGCTGACATAGTGCTACAACCATTTTTTAATTCTCTTCAGCAAAATTTTACTTGCGTGTAATATTAATGATGCTGTTTGATAATTTATGCATTCTGTTAGATCAATCACCTTTCTTTGGACAGGGCACACATATTTCTTCCAGTTGGTCACACAGGTAGTTGTCTTCCAAATTTCTTGGGGTAGACAAGTGAGTACTTCCAGCATTGCATCCATTTGTTGAACTATCTCAATTGCTATTCTGTCAGTTCGTAGAGCCTTGTTTTTTGCCAGTGACTTCAGTACAGCTTTCACTTCTTCCTTCATTACCATCTGTTCTTTATCATATGCTTCCTCCTGAAATGGTTGAACATCAACCAATTCTTTTCATTACAGTGACTCTGTGTATTCTTTCCATCTTGTTTTGATGCTTCCTGTGTCATTCAATATTTTGCCCATAGAATCCTTCAATATTGCAACTCGAGGCTGGAATTTTTTCTTCAGTTCTTTCAGCTTGAGAAATGCCGAGTGTGTTTTTCCCTTTTGGTTTTCCAACTCCTGGTTTTTGCATATTTCATACTTCACTATGTCTTCTGGAGCCATCCTTTAAAATCTTCTTTTCAGGTATTCTACTTCATCGTTTCTTCCATTTGTTTTAGCTGCTCTACATTTAAGAGCAAATTTCAGAGTCTCTTCTGATATCTATTTTGGTCTTTTCTTTCTTTCCTGTCTTTTTAGTGACCTTTTTCTTTCTTCATGTATATATCCTTGATGTCATCCCACAGCTCATCTGGTCTTCAGTCATTAGTGTTCAATGTGTCAAATTTATTCTTGAGGTGGTCTCTAAATTCAGAGGGATATACCCAAGATCAAACAGGTCATCAACTGCTCATATGCAAGTTCAAGTTGAAGCTGAAATTAAAGCAAGTCTACGAGAGCCAAATTATGATGTATGTAGTATATACTAAAGAAATAATAAAAGGTATACACAAAGATTTATGTACAAACATGTTTATAACAGTGTTTCTTAAAATATATTTTAAGTAAAAAGAAAATATACAACAAAGCAGTAGTGGTTAAATAAGCCAGTGTGAACTATGTGACTAAATAATATACAAATATCACACTGTTATGTTATAAATGTATTTTTAATGACAGGAAAATATCCACAGTAAAATACTAGGTATTAAAGCAGAATTCAAAACTGGATGTATGAATACTCAGACACGAACACACACTGTCATGGTTTGAATTATGTCCCCCAAAAAATGTATGTATCAATTTGGCTGGGCCATGATTCTCAGGATTGTGTGGTTGTCCTCTATTTTGTGATTGTAATTTTATGTTAAAGAGAATTAGGGTGGGATTATAACACCACCTTTACCCAGGTCACATCCCTGATCCAATGCAAAGGGAGTTTCCCTGGGGTGTGGCCTGCACCACCTTTTATCTCTCAAGAGATAAAAGGAAAGGGAAGCAAGCAGAGAGTTGGGGACCTCATACCACCAGGAAGAGCAGTGCCAGGAGCAGAGCGTGTCCTTTGCACCTGGGGTCCCTGCGCAGAGAAGCTCCTAGTCTGGGGGAACACTGATGAGAAGAAGGCCAGCACAGAGAGAAAGGCTTGCCCTGGAGCTCATGTCCTGAACTTGGACTGTTAGCCTACTTTACTGCGAGGAAATAAATTTCTCTTTGTTAAAGCCATCCACTTGTGGTATTTCTGTTGTAGCAGCACTAGATGACTAAGACACACACTATGTACAGTGCCCAGCATATTGCTGAGAAAATCTTACGTGAACATGTAGGCACTGAGGTGAATTCAGTCAGCAATAAAATTTTAATAACAAATTGAGATATTGGCTATGAAAAAGCAGGGACTGGTAATGGGAAATAATTGGGGAATAAGGGAAGTCTCCTTAGATCCGGATGGTAATGAAAGGCCTCTCTGAGATCAGAAGGAAGGAAGGGACCCAGGGAAGACCAGCCTTCACAGAGGTTTTTGGGAGGGAAGGAGGGTAGCAAGTTCAAGGCTTTGAAAAGAGGCCACTGGTGTTTGGAGGTAGTGGGTAAAAGACAGAGATGCTTCTGATGAGGTTGGAAGAAATAATAAATGCCCAGATGGTACAAAGTCATTCAGGACATGGTGGTGCTTATACCTAATATTTATTTCTTAAGTTATTTATTTAGTGTGCCATACTTGTAAATATCAACATTCTTCAACTGCAAACCAAGATTGTTCAATACTTCTAGCTTTATGTTTAAAAAAAAATCTCCTTTAATAATTATTATTTCTGAATTTTATAAAGAAGCTGTAGTCTGGAGAGTACGTTGGCCCAATTCACACAGCCAATAAGTGACACAGTGGGTTTTGAACTGGGACCATTGTAACTCAGAGCCTGTGCTTTCAGTCACTGTATTATATTACTTCTCTGGAACATTATCCATCAACATATATTTTAGAAATTGGGATTCGTGGTTAAAAGGGATGATTACTTGTCTTTGCACAGCCATTTACTAATTATAAGTGAAACATAACTGCAAGTGTAAACCTCGTATCTCTAGGCCTTATTTTTTCATCTCTAAAATAGGGCCAATCATCCAACCTAATCTATTTTAAAACTAGCTGCAGTCCAGTTGATTCAGACTCTTGACAACTCCATGTGTGTCAGAGTAGAACTGTACTCCACAGAGTTTTCAATAGCAGATTTTTTGGAAGTAAATCACCAGACCTTTCTTCCGAGGTGCCTCTGGGTGGGCTTGAACCTCCATCCTTTAGGTTAGCAGTCAAATGTGTTAACCATTTCCACCACCCAGGGACTCCTACTTTATAGGTAACTGATAACAATGTAGGCAATCATTCTTTGTAAACTGCAAAGCAGTATGTGTAGATCTGCTCAGCTTCTGGTCAACACACGAGAATGTTCATACTAAAACAACATGTATGAAATAATAAAAAAAAAATTCTAGAAATGAGTTCATAACAATAACTCTAAAGACTTGCTTCAAATTACAGAGCTCCATTAAATCAATTGTAACATTTCTGTTATTACCAGAGTATATGATCATAATGAAGATAATAAATATCTGGCATTTACAGAGTTTCTTTCATCTAAATGTTCCCATAGAGCTCAATCAACTTTATGTGCAAATTGATTATGAGCTATATACAGGTGAGATAGAGCAGGCAGTATAAATCACACTAACAACAATGCTGTTCTCTCTTCTTTCCACCAATTCGTTTTATCCAAGCTTACTAACTGGTGCAAGAACAAGAGCTAAGTGCTTTTCAAAATAATGAAAATGGAAGATAATTCTAAGAAGCCTCTCATCAATGGCCCACAGTCTAGTAAAAGAACCTGGAGAATAAAGGGAATAATTTGATAATATAGTTATCATTATTTGCACTTTAATGCTTAAGGCAGGGCTGGCGCTTTTAGAAGAGGAGCATACTTTATAAGTCATCTAAATATGAGAAGAAAACCCAGGAACTTTCTTCCAGGCAGGCTATGGCAATGCTTGCGTATGTACTTGTTCTGGCACTTCCCCAAACTAGATGTCCATGCTCTTATGTCTTCATGGTTTTATTTTCCAAAGGGCAAAGTCCAACTCTCCCCTCTTAATCTCAATAAAATACTATGTAAACCTCAATAATAGTCAATAACTCCTTAATAATGTTAGCCATTACTGGGGCCGTGCTGACTAATGTGCCAGCTACTGGCCATGTATGGCCACGTGAGCACTTGGTATGCTTAGCGTGACTGAGGAACTGAATGATTTTATTTAAATTCACATAATTTTAAACTTAAAAATAGATAGTCAGTTAACTCATTTGAAAACTTTTAATTATGTTTGGAACAACCAGGATATGCAAATCTAATTTTTTGACAGTAAGTTACATGAAATCTAAATAGAGATCAAGCATTTCTGATAAAACTTTACCATCCAAATTAAGATATGCTGGAAGTAAATAATACGTACAGGATTTGACAGACAATGTAAAATATCTTATTAATAAGTTTATATTGATTACAAATTGAAGTGATAATGTTTTGGGTATATTGGGTTAAATAAAACATGTTAAAATTACTGCCACCTGTTTCTTTTAACTTCTTTTTTTTTTAATGTGTTATTGTTATTATTGTTAGTTGTTGTCAAGCTAGCTCCAACTCATGGTGACCCCATGTATAACAGAATGGAATGTTGCCTGGTCATGTGCCATCTTCTCGATCACTGGTATGCCCAAGTCCATTGTTGTGGCCACTGTGTATTTTGAGGGCCTTCCAACCTAGGAGGTGCCAGCACTATATTAGATAATATCCTGTTGTAACCCATTGGCTAATTTTTGGAAGTAGATCACCAGGCCTTTCTTCCTAGTCTATCTTACTCTGGAAGCTCCACTGAAACCTGTCCACCATGAGTGACCCTGCTGGTATTTGAAATACTGGTGGCATAGCTTCAAGTATCATAGTAACAGCAAGCCACCAGTGTACAACAAACTGACAGATAGGCAGTAGTTTTTTTTTTAATTTGACCACATTATATTTCTATTGGACAACTGTGTTGGGGGTTGTAATTTCTATTTCCATATGATTGCATTTCCTCTTGATGGCAGGAGACAGTGACATTAGAGAGGGAGTGCTTTGACCAGTTAAAGAAGCACACCATAATATTGATACTGGTGACTTGAACAGTGGAATGCAGCCCTTCTTTCCTTCCATCGTTGTTCTTCCCCCTGACCCCTAGTGAGCCCATTCTTCAGCCTCCAGACCTTTTTGTCTCATCTCTTGATCCTGTCCTGGCCTACATGAATCTCCTCAGCTCCCCTCACTACCATTTTACATTCCTAGACCTTTGCTCATTAATCCTATTAACTCACTAATAAATTCTGTCTTAAATTCCAGCCCCCACCCCAGACTCCGTTCAAAGCCTTTTTTAGTTTTTCTCAAGTTCCTGAACTCTTACCCACATCAATACTTTGAGGGAAATTCTAGGCCAATGTATCTCTTAGCTCCCTTCCTCTCAACCTCAATGATTTTTTAAGTAATTCCTTCACTTCATCTTTGTCTTTCCATTTTTTTCTGCCTGACTCCAAATCCAGTGAATTTCTCTTCACCCATACTTTTGACTGAATCTCATTCTTCGTTCTCAGTGGCTTTGCTTACTCAATCATCTCACCTCAGCCTCTCAGAACATCAATTTCTCCCCATATGTTGACTCCCTCTTCCACAGCCCCTTCAACTGGGTAAGTCCCAACCCCCCTGGACTCTGAGTCAGGGCAGTGAGAGACACCTAAGCAGTCAGTGCCCTTGGCTGATCTGACCACAGATCCCCTGTCTAGGCTTCCAGGACAGCCACATTTCCCATTCCCCAGTTCAAGGATCAATAATTAATAGTGTGACTAGTAAAACAGTTGAGTGACCTGGCTTCTCATATTCATGATTTCTAACTTAATACTGATTTTTGACTAAAGTCAGAGAGTGAGGTAACAAGCCTGCTGTACCTAGATAATCTCAGAATAAAAATTTGGATGTATTTGTTTTTGCTAAACTCCAAGCCCCTCCCTCTTTTGTTCCCTCTTTACTCTATCCAGGCTCCTGCCCAAGACTTCCCTCAGGTTGCTGGACTGGAACCATATCAGGCCCACACTTCCTGTCGTTATCATGTCATCATCATATAGGGAGGAGCTGGTGCCCAGGCTTCCTTGTTTAGTAGCTCCCTAGTCCTTCCTTGGAGATAACCCTATTGTTAGTTGGTTTCCCTCCAAGCGTGTGCACACCATATGTGAGCAAAACTGTTGTGAACAAAATCACTAAAAAGCCAGATATTCTCTTCCGATAGAGCTCTCTGATGCCCACTGTTGTTAAATTGACCTATCTGTTTTCCACTTTCTTATCCTTTGGGTCCGTTTCTCAGCATTTGCTTATATATACTTATTTCTACAGAATGATGATTAGAATTAATTTTACATGTAGTTTATTCTCCATGATGACCCTCTCACTCCTTTTGTTAACCTACAAACACATTCCAAGAATCAGTCCTCTGACGAATTTCCTCTTCAAGCTCCTATTCCGACTCTCCCCTTTCATTAATTCCTCAACTCCCATGCAATCTGAGTTTCACCCTCTTATTTCTAGGCAAATTGCTTTTCTAGATTGTTAATATCTACCTGTAGTGCTGGGGTAGTGGTTAATGCACTCGGCTGCTGACCGAAAAGTTGGAGGTTTGAGTCCACTCGGAAGCTCCTCAGAAGAAAGGCCTGGTGATCTACTTCTGAAAAATCAGCCATTGAAAACCCTGTGGAGCACAGTTCTGTTCGGATACACATGGGATCGCCATGGTTGACTCTATGGCAACTGGAAAAAGACAAAACAAAAGCTACCTAATTACCAAATTCAAGGCTTCTCATTTTTCATGTACTTATTCTGTGTGATATTCATTGACTGCTAGGTTTTTGTTTTTGTTTCTTTTTTAATAACTTCCTCCCTAGGGTTCCTTGATATGGCATTTTCCTAGTTTCATGATAGGGCTTCTCGATCACCTTAGCTAACAACTGTTCTTCAGCCAGACTCTCTATAGGTATCCTACAGTGTTTCAGGCCCTCTCTTTGCTTTCCATTTTCCATGACTTAATTACTACTCCATACCAAGGATTTCCGAAATGCTTCTCCATTTCTGATTCAGCCTGTGCATCTTTAATCACTTGTGGAACATCATTTCATGGCATTTGGAATTTAACATATATACCACTAAACACACCATCTTCCTCCACTATTTCTTTATCTCTGCCCCCAAACTTCCTCTATGTGTTATATTCTGGATCTCAATAAACAGAATCACCATCCTCCCAGTATTTCAGTCTTAACAGTTTTCAGACATCTTCAAGTACTTTATCTTTCTCTACTTATCCAAGGAATAGCAAGTTCTGTCAGTTGGGTCTTAATGGTATTTCTCATTCCTAGCCCTTCAGTAGGCACTCCGCACCATTGCCCAGGTCTAGCCATCATGAAGGCTTTTCAGGTGCATTCCCACCATTTTCTAAGTGGTCTCTCCTCTTCCATCCTGTCACCAAAGTTAACTTTGCAAACTCAAGACTGATCATTCCATATCACTCCCCTTCTCAAAAGGTTCAATGACTCATGAAATAAACTGAAATACTGCATAGGAACTGGCTATAGCAGATTGTCCCATGTTGCCTCTCACTATGTCACCCCCTTGGTAAACGATGCGCTGGTCACACATGAGCTTCACTGCATCACAAACATTTCTTACAGTTTCCTGGCTCAGTGCCTATTTTAGTTATCTAGGGCTGGTATAACAGAAATGTCACAAGTGAGTGGCTTTACCAAACAAAAATTTATTTTCTCACAGTTTAGGAGTCTAGAAGTCCAAATTCAGGGTGCCAGCTCTAGGGGGAGGCTTTCTGTCTCTGTTGGCTCTGGGGGAAAGTCGTCTGTTTTCAGCTTCTGGTTCTCAGTTCCTTGGTGATCTTCATGTGGCTTGGCATCTATCTCCCCCCATATCTGCTTGCTTGTTTGCTTGTTTAATCTCGTATATCTCAAAAGAGATTGTCTTAAGACATACCCTACATTAATACTGTCACATTAACATAACAAAGAAAACCCATTCCCAAATGCGATTATAACCACTATAGAATTTAGGCTTAATAACACATATTTTGAGGGGACACAATGTCATCTATAACAGTGCTTTTATCATGATGTCCCCTGAGCCTGCAATCCTCTGACCTCATTTCCCTTTACTGAATTTCTACACAGTACTTAAGCAGTTGGGTCTGCTAGTGGCCCCTTTCAGACGAAACTAATCTCTCCCTTTTCTATTTACTCCTGTACTTTCTACCTCTGCTCTAACTCTTACCACAGGCTACAGCATTTCTTCTGTTTGAGACTGTCTCTCCACTAAATTGTGAGTTTCTAGAAGGCAGAAACCATGCTTCATTCAACTTCGTAGCACCTGCAGTGCTCAGAGTAGGTAGATGCACAGTAAAGGCTTACTTGATTATTGAAATAAAAGAAACTAGATTATAGCAAAAGGCAACCTTTCCTTAGAAACCGTAAGTTTTTTTGGAAGAGCTCTGATATTTGCCAGACTGGTCAGAGTGGTGACTTAATGTCCTTCTTTAAAGATAAACAGATGCTCAGGAGTTTAAGTGGGGCATAGCTCTTGGGGATTAGAATTACTTCCCATTGAGGAAATCTATTTAGTGTTTCCTATACTCCCTCTCCTGCTCTTGTTTTATTACTTTAGCTAAAAAATGGAATTTATTCTTTTAGATAAAAAATGGAATTGTATAAACCCTCCAAAAATCAGATTCAAAATGAAAATCTGTATGCATCCTACAGCTTAACTCACAGAGGTTGTCCTTTAGATAATATCTCAGTTTATTATATATTTTATTATTTTACATACTTAACAAGCCAGTAAGTATCTACTGATGACAAGATATGAACCTTGAGTTGTGGTTAACATTTTGGTGTCCAAAAGAAAACAAGATACAGACCCAGGTGAAACTTATTAAGGAAACCTCCATGGAACTGGGCCTTAGAAGAGGGATCAGTGGATAGATATATGGACAGAGAGAGAGAATGGGAAGGGCCTTGCAAAGTGGAAGAAGAAAAGAGAAACAAGGAGCGAAGACATGGAAACACAATTGTAACATGTGCACTGTTGAAGAGAAGAGACAATGAGGTGAGCAGTCTGACTAGAACAGATGGTTGATTGATCCTAGCACCATAATTTTCAAGATGTATTAGTCATTAACTCCTTCCAATGAAATCAGATGCAGGAGTTCAATATGTAAAACAAACAAGACTGGAACTACAATGATAAAGGAGGACGAGCGTAAAAGGTTGGAGTCCTACCTGCTGAGTTGCCTCCCTGCCAGCTCCCTTCCCACAGTCCCAGAGTTCTCTCCCTGGATACTCTTAGTAAAACTGGAAAATCACTAGGCAAGAGAAAAACAGACAATAATATTGAATAGGTAAAATGAGGGCCAAATTATGGGGAGCCATGTAGCCTGACACCAGGACATACTCTAATTTCAATCCTGCTGCACACTTAAATCTCTATAATTTGAAAGTTAAATAGTTTTTATGTCCATACAGTTTTATGTCCATTGTCCTATGCTTTGCATATATTTGGTGACCAAAAATATTTTAGAAATATTGCAATGAATGGACAAATGGATAGCTGAGTGACTGCCCGCCTCCACTAAAATAAACAACAAGTCTTCCCAAAACCTTTGTCAATAACTCTCTGAACCTAGTTTATCCCCACCCTTTTCAGGCAGTGAAATAAACCTTGAACGTGAATGTACAGCTTCAGGCTAAGCCAACCTTACCAGAGTCTCTACCTTTATCAGAGCTTAAGGGTGCACATCTAATGACTTCATGATGAGACCTAAATGACAAGAAACATCCCAAAGCACACTTCTTTCCCACTGCCTTAATTAATAATTCACAAGCTACCTCAAGGCACAGAGGCCTGCCCAGGCTGCTTTGCAGATCTCCAAGAAAATGCAGATCGTTTAATAAGAGTGAAAAATTCTCTGAAGGCACAGTGTGATCAGAGGTTTAGCCAGAATCACAGCACATGCAAATAACCTGAGTGCACAGAAGAGACATCTGGGAGTCGGCTTGAAAGGGTGACATTGAACTGTTTTCTATTATGTTCTTGTAAAGCACTAGGCCATAGACATACATACACTTGTGTTCTTTTAACTTGGGCATAACTGGAGAGGCATCATGATTAAGGAGGCATTAATGCATGTGAACAGAGCCAATAAAAGCCACAGATTTTGGACTTCATCCAAATAGAAAAACTAAAAAATTTCTGGAGGAAGTTTCCGGGAAGGCTATCAAGGGGAAGAAAAGCAGCAGTTTAATTTAAAAAAAAAAGAAAGAAAAGGTGATCTTTGTTAAGATACCTGAAGGTTCCCCTAAGTAGCTGTCACCTCCCCACAGTTTCCTTAAGTGTGAAAAGAGGGGAAAAAAGCCATACTTCTAAAATTTATTTTTCTTTTTCTTCTCTTTTTCATCTTACATCCAACTGCCAACTGGATTTCTCTAATTATATAGCCCTTATAGGCCCCTAAATTTCAATTTCTTCCTAATCAATCTCATTATCAGCTAGGACAAAGCATTTATTCACCCTTTTACAAGGCACTTACCTGGTTCCAGGCAGTGTGTTGATTACTGAGGATGCACTGATTTAAAATAAATAAATCAGTAAACAAATACGTAGTCATTATCCTTTGTCAAGTTCAGAGTCTCGTGTGGGAGACAATAATTAACTAAATGATAATCATACAAATAAATGTAATGTTACAACTTTCATATAGGCTATGAACAAAAGGTAGATGGTGTCATATAAGTATAATAAGAGAACCCACCTCTTTGATGAGTTCAAGGGAGTCTTCCCTGAGAAGCAGCATTTAGGCATAGAGGGGAAAGATGATCAGGAATAAACAGGCAAAGGAGGTGGGGCAGAATGGGGCAAGGTGGGTACGAACAGCATAATGGCAGAAGAAAAGAATGTCAGAAGATGGTGCTTTCAAGGCTCTAAGGCCTTGAATGAATATCAGTGCAGAGAGTGAAAGAGGAGCCGCAGGTTTCCAGAGGAGGCTGAAGAAGTAGGAACGGGACAGTCATGCAAAACATTGTAGATCATGACAAAAATTTTGGGTTTTATCTTAAGCACAATGCAAAACTATTGAGAAGTTTCCAGCAGTGTTGGGGATGAAGTTACAGGATCAGATTTGCTTTTTGAGTAGATTAATTTGATTGTAGGATTTAGGGAGCAAAAGAAATTTTGAAGGTGGTGCAAATGGTTAAGCACTTGATTATTAGCTGAAAAGTTGACAGTTCAAATGCACCCAGAGGTGCCTTGGAATAAAGGCCTGGCAATCGGCTTCTAAAAGGTCATGGCCTTCAAAACTCTATGAGGAAGTTCTACTCTGCACACACAGGGTCACCATGAGTCAGAATTGACTTGATGGCAACTAACAACTAAAGGAACAATGAAGAGATTTTGAGGCAATGATAGTTTGTACTAGGGTAGCAATAGTGAAGACAGAAGTAAATGAAGTGGAAAGATATGTAGGAAGGAAACCTGCAGAAAGGATTGAATATAGGAGCTAAGCAAAACTTCGGTGTCAAAGTGGGCTAAAGATTCTAGTTTGTAAAAGTAGATAGATAGTCATGATATTCAGTGGAATTAGGGTGAACGGAAGATTCAGGTCTAGGAAAAGATTATTATTTTTATTTCGGAAATATGGAGCTAAAGGTGCTATAGAATATCTAGAGGATATGTCAAGGAGTAGTTGTATATACAGGTCTAGAGTTCAGAGGAGAGGCCTTAGCTGGATATATAAATGTCAATCATTGGCACATAGGTGGTATTTGATGTTAACAGCAGTGGTAAAATCTCCCAGGGTGAGCTTATACTGAACAGCTGAAAGCTTTGGTTTCTTTGCAATGCTTTGACACTGGCTAAAAACATATGGAGAAAAATAAAGGAGAGACTTCCAGGAAACATGGCACTATAGACAGAAGCACCACACCGTCCCTACACAGCAAAGTTCTGAAAAACTAAGTCAAACAGAGACAAACATCAATCCTGAAGCCCTAAGCATCAAGTGAAGAGATAAAGAACTAAGTCAATCAACAAATGGAATAAGAAACTGACAGAGAACAGAAAGCGAGAAGAGATACATACAGAGGTCCGCTATCAGCTAATGCAGCGCGGATCCGCCATCTTGGACTCCTATCAGAGATTGGCAAACAGGAGGTATGAGAAAGCAGCTTCACAGAGCTTCCAGCAGGAAACAGAACAACCAGTAACCAGCAATATACCCTTTCCCACCCCCCACCCTTCTTCACCCCTACTAGGCCTCCTCTGCTTTTTGCAGCCACAGTCTCTTGGCCAGGAAGCACCACTCCTATTTAACATTGTGCTGAAAGTCCTAGCTAGAGCAATAAGGCAAGAAAAAGAAATAATGGGCATCCAAATTGGTAATGAAGAAGTAAAACTGTCCCTGTTTGTGGATGATATGATACTATACGTAGAAAACCCTAAAGACCCCACGAGAAATCTACTGGAACCAATAGAAAGATTTAGCAGAGTAGCAGGATACGAGATAAACATACAAAAATCAGTTGGATTCCTATACACCAATAAAGAGAATGATGAAAAGGAAATCAGTACCATTTATTATTGCCTCTAAAAAAGTAAAATACTTAAGAGTAAATTTAACCAGGGATATAAAAGACCTATACAAAGAAAACTACAAAACTACTGCAGGAAACCCAAAGGGATCTACATAAATGAAAAACATACCACGCTCATGGACAGGTAGACTCAACATTGTGAAAATGACAATTCTACCCAAAGCAATTTACAAATACAATGCAATCTCGATCCAAATACCAACAACGTTCTTTAAAGAGATGGAAAAACTAATCATTAACTTTATTTGGAAAGGGAAGAAGCCCCGGCTAAGTAAAGCACTACTGAAGAAGAAGAATAAAATAGAAGGACTCACACTACCTGACCTCAGAACCTACTATACAGCTGTGGTGGTCAAAACAGCCTGGTACTGGTACAGTGACAGATACCTTGACCAAGGGAACAGAATTGAGAACCCAGATGTAAACCCATCCTCCTACAGTCACCTGATCTTCCACAAGGGCCCAAAGACCATCAAATGGGGAACAGTCTTTTTAACAAATGGTTCTGGCAAAACTGGATGTCCATCTGCAAAAAAATGAAACAGGACCCACACTTCACATCATATGCAAAAACTAATTCAAAATGGATCAAAGACCTAAATATAAAGCCAAAAACTACAAAGTTCATTGAAGAAAAAATAGGATCAATGCTAGAGGCCCTAATGCAAGGCATTAACAAGATACAAACCATAATCAACAACACCTAAACTCCAGAAGATAAGCTAGATAACTGGGATCTTCTAAAAATTAAACACAGATGCTCATCAAAAGACTTCACCAAAAGAGTAAAAAGAGAACCTACAGACTGGGAAAAACAATTTGCCTATTACAAATCTGACAAAGGTCTAATATCTAAAATCTGCAGGAAAATCCAGCACCTCTACAACAAAAAGACAAATAATCTAATTTAAAAAATAGGCAAAGGAAATGAACACAAACTTCACCAAGGGAGACATTCAGGCAGCTAATACACACATGAGGAAATACTCAGGATCACTAGACATTGGAGAAATGCAAATCAAAACAACAATGAGATATCATTTCATTCTGGCATTACTGGCACCAGTCTAAAAAACTGGAAATAACAAATGTTGGAGAGGCTGCAGGGAGATAGGATCTCGTATGCACTACGGGTGGGAATGCAAAATGATACAACCATTTTGGAAAATGATATGGTGCTTCCTTAGAAAGCTAGAAATAAAAATACCATAAGATTCAGCAATCCCACTCCTAGGACTATATCCTAGAGAAAAAAGAGCTGTCACACGAGTAGACATATGCACACCCATGTTCATTGCAGCATTGTTCATAATAGCAAAAAGATGGAAACAGCCTAGATGCCCATCAACAGAAGAATGGATAAACAAACTATGGTGCATACACACAATGGAGTATTATGCAATGATAAAGAACGATGATGAATCTGTGAAGCATCTCATAACATGGATGAAACTGGAGGACATTATGCTGAACAAAATAAGTCAATCACAAAAGAACAAATATTGTATGAGACTCCACTGTAAAAACTCATGAAAAAGTTTACACACAAAAAGAAATAATCTTTGTTGATTATGAGAGATGGGATGGGTGGTGGGAATACTAAACAGACAATAGGTAAGTGGTAACTTTGGTGAAGAGTAAGACAGTACACAGTACTGGGGAAGCCAGCACAACTTGTACAAGGAAAGGTCATGGTAGCTCCATAGACACATCCAAACTCCCTGTGGGACTGAATTGCTGGGTGGAGGGCTACGGGGACCATGGTCTCGGGGAACATCTAGCTCAGTTGGCATAACACAGCTTACAAAGAAAATGTTCTACATTCTACGTTGGTGAGTAGTGTCTGGAGTCTTAAAAGCCCGTGAGCAGCCATCTAAGATACTCCACTGGTCCACCCCTTTGGGAGCAAGGGAGAATGAAGAAAATGAGATACAAAGGAAAGTTTAGTCCAAAGGACTAGTGGACCACAACTACCACGGCCTCCACCAGACTGAGTCCAGTACAACTAGATGGTGCCCACTACCACCACTGACCGCTCTGACCGGGATCACAACAGAGGGTCCCAGACAAGGCTGGAGAAAAATGTAGAACAAAATTCTAACTCACAAAAAAAGACCAGACTTACTGGGCTGACAGAGACTGGAGAAACCCCAACAGTATGGCCTCCGGCCACCCTTTTAGCTCAGTAATGAAGCTACTCCTAAGGTTCACCATTCAGCCAAACATTAGCCCCATAAAACAAAATGAGACTAATGGGGCACAGCAGTCCAGTGACAAGAACTAGAAGGCAGGAGAGGACAGGAAAGCTGGCAATAGGGAACCCAAGGTTGAGAAGGGACAGTGTTCACATGTCATGGGGTTGTTGACTATTGTCGTAAAACAATATGAGTACTAACTGTTTAATGAGAACTATTTATTCTGTAAACCTTCATCTAAAGTACAATTAAAAAAAAAAAAAAAGAGGAAGTGGCTGTAATTTTTTTTTTTTGCTCCAGTTAGTAAAAAGTAAATTTCGAGTAATTTTAGAAGAGAAGTTCTCAAAGAACTGGCCAACAAATAAAAAGATAAAGATGACACTGGGGACAAGAAATGAGTCTCTCTACAACAAAGGAAAAGTCACAGAGGAGACAGAAACAAGGTGGTAAAGGCCAGCAAAAGAAATAGTTGCCCTCTCTTTTGGTAAAAGTAAAGAGGATATTGGTGACCTATTCAAAACTAGATGGGCACACAGTGACTATTATGTTATTTGTGATCCCTGAAATGCAAAAAGATAAAGTGACAGTTCTACAAGCCACTGGAGGATTAGAACCAGTGATAGTAGAAAGAGAACTTTAGCTAGAATAAATTTCAGTGGATTTTTCTGCACTAATATTTATCACATACGTGAAAGCTAGCCCTAAAAAAGAGTTACTAAACGCCCCTTTGAAGGGAACAGAGCCAGTGCAGACAACAGGACTCTAGGAAATTTGGGAGGACAGGCAGTCTGGAAAGAGAAATAGGTTGCACCTCATAGTTCTGCATACCTGTTCAGGAGGGCCCACATAATCATTTCAGAGTGAAATGAGCTGTATTTAAATTCTCAGTTTACCTAGGAATTCTCACTGTCTAAATGCAGCCTATACAACTTTTTTTCCATAACTAACTTTTTCTATGTGAATAAATTGTGTAATAAATCATATAATTATGTTTCTTGAAAAGAAATATGGACATCCTAACCCCTGTACCTGTAAATATGACCCTGTTTGGAAACAGGGATTTTCTTTTGTTATGTTAATGAGGTCATACTAGAGTAGGGTCGGTCCCAACCCTGATCACTTCTGAGTGGTGTCTTATAAAAATATCAGAATAAATTCAGACACACACACACACACACACACACACACACAGAGGAAGAGACCATGTTAGGTATGTCTACCAGCAATTTCACTCAAAATACAAATAGAAAAATCCTAAAAGAGATCTATACAAACCAAATTTAATAATATTTAAAAAGGAAATAACACACTAAACCAAACTAGTTTATTTTAGAAACTCAACATTGATTAAACATTTAAAATCAATTAATGTAATTCAAATATCAACAGATTTGAGGAGAGAAGTCACATGATTGTATCAATAGATGCAGAAAAATAGTTTGATAAAATTATCTGTTAATGATAAAAATACATATAGCAATTTAGTAATAAAGGGAACCTTCTTAATCTGATAAGTTATGACTATTAAAAAAAAACCCTGCAGAGGTCTCCGGCAAGATGGCGGTCTAGGCAGAAGCACCACGCCGTCCCTCCACAACAAAGATCC
>NW_004443941.1:28359355-28388296 GCF_000243295.1 Trichechus manatus latirostris | reverse complement strand
ACAATAAAATATTTAAAAAAAAAAAAAAAAAAACCCTGCAGCAAGCATCATACTTAATGATGAAATGTAAAAAGCACTGAGACTGCTAACACCACTTCAATTCTTAATTCTACAGGATTTCTATATCATTCGGATTCCTAACAGAAAACATCACATGCACCAACAGTTTACCTGAAGAGAGTTTAAGGAAGAGGTGTGGGCAAGGTTAGAGGAGCCAACAAGCCATGAAGAAGCATCCAGAGATGGAAAATGTGGTGTGTCATTACCGTTGCTGGACCTGATGGCGAAGGGAGGGAGTATTTATGGGGGCATAGAGAAGGGATGGGGGTACAAAGTTCGTTTCTGGAATTCTGGCAATGTCCTACTTCTTGGCCTGTGTGCTGGTAACACAGAAGTTTGCTTTGTGACAAAAATCATTGAGCTGTACATTTTTACTCCAGGCATAATAAAACAAAACAAAACCTACTGCCGTCAAGTTGATCAAGACGCATAGCAACCCTATAGGACAGAGTAGAACTGCCGCATAGGGTTTCCCAGAAGCACCTGGTGGATTCGAACTGCCTACCTTTTGGTTAGCAGTCGAACTCTTAACCACTATGCCACCAGGGTTTCCCCAGGTATAATAAAGGAGATTAAAATATTAAAACAAGAAAATTGCTGATGAAGATGTTGCATGTACACGTGAATGAAAGCCAATGGATGTGACGTGCAGAGAAAAATAATTAGAATAAAGATAATTATACACTCACAAACAGGTTAATTAAAGCATTTATAACGTAGAGCATGAAAGTAATTTCCTAGGACTTCTAAGGAACCAAAACAAAGAAAAGTTAGGAAAGTAAAAGGGAAAACAGAATCAGTTTTTATTTATCCCTTAGATATTTCGTTGTTCCCTCTCCGTTAGGAGTATTTAAGGGCAGGCTCCCAGAGGCATAAGGATGTTCCTGGGAACCTCAAGAACTAAGAAGAGGAGGACTCAGTGGGCAGAGTTTGGGGATGGTCCCCTGCCTGACTTCAAGCAGAGTAGCTCTGCTTTCATCTCTCCAAATACATTGAGTTTTTCTGTAAGACTTGATTTGAAGAAAGGGATTTTTATTAAAAGAAAAAAAAATTTATATAAGGACCCAAGTTCCAAAAGATGGAGTAACTAACCGAAGGTCATGATAAATAGATACTGGCAAAGTCATTTGTCTAAACCAGATCTTTGGAGTCCCCAGTAAATCCCGTTTTCTACTACTACACAGATTACTCAAATCATGTTTCTGTGTTGTTCTTGTTAGGTGAAGTTGAGTCGGCTCCAATTCATAGCAATCCTATGTACAACAGAAAGCAAGGTTTCCCAGTCCTGCTCCATCCTCACAGTTACTATATTTGAACCCCTTATTGCAACACTGTGTCAATTCATCTCCTTGAGAGTCTTCCTCATTTTTGCTGACCCTCTACTTTACCAAGTATGATGTCCTTCTCCAAGGACTGGTCCTTCCTAATAACATGTCCGAAGTACTTGAGGCTAAATCTTGCTTTCTTGCTTCTAAGGAGCGTTCTGGTTGTACTTCTTCCAAGACAGATTTGTTCTCTCTTCTACCAGTACATGGTATATTCAATATTCTTCGCATCACCATAATTCAAAAGTGTCGATTTTTCTTCCGTCTTCCTTACTCATTGTCAAGCTTTAGCATCCATACAAGGCAATGGAAAATACATCCATGACCTGGATCAGGAGCACCTTAGTCCTCAAAGTGACATATTTGCTTTTCAACACTTTAAAGAGGTCTTTGGCAGCAGATTTGCTCAATGCAATATATCGTTTGATTTTTTGACTGCTGCTTCCATGGGCATTGATTGTGGATCCAAGTAAAATGAAATCCTTGACAATGTCAATTATTTTCTCCATTTATCATGATGTTCCAGTTCTGAGGATTTTTGTATTCTTTATGCTGAGATGTAATCCATACTGAAGGCTGTAGTCTTTGATCTTCATCAGTAAGTGCTTCAAGTCCTCTTTGTTTTCATCAGGCAAGATTGTGTCATCTGCATATCGCAGGTTGTTAATGAGTCTTCTTCCAATCCTGATGCCACATTCTTCTTCGTATAGTCCAGTTTCTTGGATTACTTGCTCAATATAAAGATTGAATAAGTATGGTGTAAAGATAATACCCTAACACACACCCTTCCTGATTTTAAATCATGCAGTAACCCCTTGTTCTGTTTGAATGACCCTCTTGGTCTGTGTACAGGTTCACCATGAGCACAATTAAGTGTTCTGGAATTCCTATTCTTCCCAATGTTGTCAATAATTTCATACCATCTACACAGTCTAATGCCTTTGCATAGTCAATAAAACACAGGTAAACATCTTTCTGGTATTCTCTGCTTTCAGCCAAGATCCATCTGACATCAGCAATGGTATCCCTCATTCCATCTCCTCTTCTGAATCCTGTTTGACGTTCTAGCAGTTCCCTGTCAATATACTGCTGCAACCATTTTTAAATTATCTTCAGAAAATTTTACTTGCATGTGACATTAATGATGTTGTTCGATATTTTCTGCATTCTGTTGCACCTTTCTTTGAATGGGGACAAATATGGATCTCTTCCAGTCATTTGGCTAGGTAGCCATCTTCCAAATTTTTTGGAAAAGACCAGGGAGTCCTTCTAGCGTTTCATCCAATTGTTGAAACATCTCAATTGGTATTCTGTCAATTCCTAGAGCCTTGTTTTTCACCAAAGCCTTCAGTGCAGCTTGAACTTTTTCCATCACTACCATCAGTTCTTGATCATATGCTACCTCCTGAAATGGTTGAATGTCCACCAATTTTTTTGGTACAGTGACTCTGTATTCCTTCCATCTTTCTTTTATCCTTTAATATTTTGCCCATAGAATTCTTCAATATTATAACTTGGGGCCTGAATTTTTCTTCAGTCCTTTTAGCTTGATAAATGCAGAGCCTGTTCTTCCCTTATGGTTTTCTAACTCCAGGTCTTTGCAAATTTCATTATAATACTTTACTTTGTCTTCTCGAGTGGCTCTTTGAAATCTTCTGTTCAGCTCTTTTACTTCATCGTTTCTTCATTTGCTTTAGCTACTCTACGTTCAAGAGCAAATTTCAGAATCTCTTCTGACATCCATTTTGGTCTTTTCTTTCTTTCTTGTCTTTTTAATAACCGGTTGCCTTCTTCATTTATGATGTCCTTGATGTCATCCTACAACTCATCTGGTCTTCATTACTGTTCGATGCACCACATCTATTCTTGAGATAGTCTCTAAATTCAGGTGGGATATGCTTAAGGTCATACTTTGGCTCTCATGGACTTGTTTTAACTTTTTTATCTTCTACTTAAACTCACATATGAGCAATTGATGGTCTGTTCTACAGTCAGCCCCCGCCTTGTTCTGACTGATGATATTGAGCTTCTCAATTGTCTATTTCCACAGATGTCAACTTGATGCCTGAGAATTCCATCTGGCGAAGCCCATGTGTGTAGTCATCTTTTATGTTGTTGAAAAAAGGTATTTGCAATGAAAAAGTCATTAGTCTTGCAAAGTTCGATCATGTGATTTCTGGCACAGTTTCTATCACCAAGGCCATAATTTCCAACTATTGATCCTTCTTTGCTTCCAGTTTTTGCATTCCAATCACCAGTAATTGTCAATGCATCTTGATGTCATGTTTGATCAATTTCAGACTGCAGAAGTTGGTAAAAATCTTTGATTTCTTCATCTTTGGCCTTAGTGGTTGGTGGGTAAATTTGAATAATAGTTGTATTAACTGGTCTTCCTTGTAGGCATATGGATATTATCCTATCACTGACAGTTTTGTACTTCAGGATAGATTTTGAAATGTTCTTTTTGACTATGAATGGGACACCATTCCTCTTCAATTTGTCATTCCTGGCATAGTAGACCATATGATGGTCCTTTTAAAAATGGTCAATACCAGTCCATGTCAGCTCACTAATGCCTAGGATATAAATCTTTATGCATTCCATTTAATTTTTGATGATTTCCAATTTTCCTAGATTCATACCTCAAACATTCCACATTATGATTATTAATGGATGTTTGTAGCTGTTTTTTTCTCACTTAGAGTAGTGCCACATCAGCAAATGAAGGTCTCAAAAGCTTTACTCTGTTCATGTCATTAAGATTGACTATACTTCGAGAAGGCAGCTCTTCCCCATTTTCATTTTCAGTGACTTCCAATCTTAGAAGTAGATCGCCAGGTCCTCTTTCCTTGTCTGCCTTAGTCTGGAAGCTCCTCTGAAACTTGTTCACCTAGGGTGACCCCGCTGGTATTTGAAATACCGGTAGCATAGTTTCCAGCATCACAGTAACACACAAGCCACCACGGTATGGCAAACTGACCAACGAATGGTGGAATATTCTCTTAGCATGCAAAAGTAACCCTAGGAAAAAGCAAGTAAACCAAGAAATGAAATAGAAAGCCACTCTGTAATTATCGTGACTTGTGCCTATTTAATATTCTACACTTTTTGTCAGGAAGATCTCTGAACTTTACCTGATCAAGTCACCAGTAATTGCTTGTGTTCCCTGAACTAGATTCCTTAACTCCCTAAACCCATCAAACCTCCCAGAAGCCCAGCTAACCAGCGCTGACCATATTGCAGATACATCTCTATGACTCAGAGTCTAGGAAAGAAAAAATATATATAATCCTATTCTATGGACTTTCAGGAAGTTCACCCATGAAGTTAAATGGCTTAATGCCACATAATTAAGTTGTTACAGAGCATTCTGAGTTATTTACAATTTAAAGTAAAAAAGTTCTATAAGCTTAATAATAATTTGTAAAATTCAGTTAGAGTAGCTAAATATATTATACCTCTATTGTTTTCTGGCAGCAAACAATTTGCTTAAAAACAATATCAGATAGTGGTCTGAAGACACCAAAGTAATGTTTGAGTTTAGTTGAAAATGAAGGTTAATGGGTGAGATTTAACTTCAAATCTGATAGATAACAAGAGCTAAAAAGCACATTTAGATAACAAAATTAAATCCAACTCATAGAAATCAATATTTAAACAACAGTTGCTGACAATTTGTTGTTACTTAAGTTTTAAGATTTATCAGTGGGAATGTTGAAGGGATGGCACTGGGTCCTCACTTCTGAGTAAAAAAGTAAATAAAAATGGCAAATAATAATAATACTTTCCCATCAAGTCGATTCCAACTCATGGCGACCCCATGTGTGTCAGAGTAGACCTGTGCTCCATAGGGTTTTCAACGTCTGTTTCTTTGGAAGTAGATCACAAGATCTTTCTTCTGAGGTGCCTGTGGGTGGCCTCAAACCTCCAATGTTCTGGTTTGCAGCCAAGCACGATAACAATTTGTACCACTCAGGGACTCCAAAAATAGCAGAGTCACTAAAAATAACCAGTTTCAAGAATGTCATTCTTGCACAAGTTTATAAATACAACAGCAGCTCATCTGTCAAGTACCATCAGGAAATTAGCAGATCATATACGCAATTAAATTCTACAGAAGGTTACCCATATTAGGACCCTGTCATAGATACTCATAGCTCCCATACAAGTATCTGCTTCCTTCTTACTTACTATTAAGACACTGATTTGACTCAGGACAGAAGCGTGACTAGGTCCATGTGACAGTCTAGCTTTCCTAGTCTTTTTGGGGCTAGGATTGACCTATGACATTATTCTGAAATGGGACATAAGCCAAAATCTACTGGTGGCCTCTGAGAAAGCATGGGCATTTCTGATAAGGTGAGAAATACTATAAGCAAGGTTCTTTCATCCTTTTATTGCATTGAAAAGGATGCAATTACTAGACTTGGGGTAGATATTTTGCAACCATGAAGCAATAGTCATTAAGAGAAAACCACCAGAAGCAATCTCACAGCTACCTACCTCCAACCAACTTGTTATGTGATGAAAGAAGTCCCTAATTTTTAAGCTACTGTAAATTGAATATGCCATTATTTATAGCTGAAAGTATTTCAGACTAATATACTCTAATTTTAGTCATATCCCCCATGCGTCTGTCAGTTTGTTTCACGGTGGGGGCTTGTGTGTTGCTGTGATACTGGAAGCTATGCCACAGTAATCCAATACCAGGAGGGTCACCTATGGCCGATAGGTTTCAGCTGAGCTTCCAGACTAAGACAGACTAGGAAGAAGGACACGACAATCCACTTCTGAAAAGAATTAGCCAGTGAAAACCTTATGAATAGCAGCGGAACATTGTCTGATACAGGGCAGGAAGATGAGTCCCCCAGGTTGGAAGGCACTCAAAAGACGACTGCGGAGGAGCTGCCTCCTCAAAGTAGAGAGCTGGCCTTAGTGATGTAGATGGAGTCAAGCTTTCGGGACCTTCATTTGCTCGAAATGAGAAGAAACAGCTGCAAACATCCATTAATAATCAGAACGTGATGTACGGTGTATGAATCTAGAAAAATTGGAAATCATTAAAAATGAAATGGAACACATAAACATCAACATCCTAGGCCTTAGTGAGCTGAAATGGACTGGTATTGGCCATTTTGAATCAGCCAATCATATGGTTTACTGTGCCAGGAATGACAACTTGAAGAGGAATGGCGATGCATTCATCTTCAAAAAAAACATTTCAAGATCATTCCTGAAGAACAACACTGTCAGTGATAGGATAATATGCATATGCCTATAAGGAGGACTAGTTAATATGACTATTATTCAAATTTACTCACTAACCACTAAGGCCAACGATGAAGAAATTGAAGATTTTTATCAACTTCTGCAGTCTGAAATTGATCAAACATGCACTTAGTGTGCATTGATAATTACTGGTGATTGGAATGCAAAAGTTGGAGACAAAGAAGAAGGATTGGTAGTTGGAAAATATGGCCTTGGTGATAGAAACAATGCCGGAGATCACTTGATAGAATTTTGCAAGACTAACAACTTCTTCATTTCAAATACATTTTACAATAACATAAACAGCAACTATACACCTGGACTTTGCCAGATGGAATACCCAGGAATCAAATTGACTACATCTGATGAAAGAGATGATGGAAAAGCTCAATATCATCATTCAGAACAAGGCCAGGGACCAACTGTGGAATAGGCCATCAATTGCTCATATGCAAGTTCAAGTAGAAACTGAAGAAAATTAGAACAAGTCCATGAGAGTCAAAGTACAACCTTGAGCATATCCAACCTGAATTTAGAGACCATCTCAAGAATGGACTTGATGTGTTAAACACTAATGACCAAAGACCAGTTGTGGAATGACATCAAGGACATCATACATGAAGAAAGAAAGAGGTCATTAAAAAGACAGGAAAGAAAGAAAAAACCAAAATGGATGTCAGAAGAGACTTTGAAGCTTGCTCTTGAAAGTTGAGTAGCTAAAGCAAAAAGAAGAAATGATGAAGTAAAAGAGCTGAACAGAAGATTTCAAAGGGTGGCTCCAGAAGACAAAGTAAAGTATTATAATGACATGTTCAAAGACCTGGAGATAGAAAATCAAAAGGGAAGAACATATTGGTATTTCTCAAGCTGAAAGAACTGAAGAAAAAATTCAAGTCTCCGGTTGCAATATTGAAGGATTCTACAGGGATAACATTAAATGACGCAGGAAACATCAAAAGAAGATGGAAGGAATACACAGAGTCACTATACCAAAAAGAATTGGTGGATGTTCAACCATTTCCGGAGGTAGAGTATGGAACCAATGGTAATGAAGGAAGAAGTCCAAGCTGCACTGAAGACATTGGCGAAAAACAAGGCTTCAGGAATTGACAGAATACCAACTGAGATGTTTCAGCCAATGGATGCAGCACTGGAAGTGCTCACTCATCTATGCCAAGAAAGTTGGAAGACAGCTACCTGGCCAACCCACTGGAAGAGATCCATATTTATGCCTATTCCCAAGAAAGGTGATCCAACCAAATGCGGAAATTATTGAACAATATCATTAATATTACAAGCAAGTAAAATTTTGCTGAAGATCATTCAAAAGTGGTTGTAGCAGTACATCGACAGGAAACTGCCAGAAATTCAAGCTGGATTCAGAAGAGGACATGGAACCAGAGATATCATTGCTAATGTCAGATGGATCCTGGCTGAAAGCAAAGAATACCAGAAAGATGTTTACCTGGGTTTTATTGACTATGTAAAGGCATTTGACTGTGTGGATCATAATAAATTATGGATGACATTGCGAAGAATGGGAATTCCAGAACACTTAATTGTACTCATTAGGAACCTGTACATAGATCAAGAGGCAGTCTTTCTAACAGAACAAGGAGATACTGTGTGGTTTAAAGTCAGGGAAGTTGTGCTTCATTGTTGTATCTTTTCACCATACCTATTCACTCTGTATGCTGAACACATAATCCAAGAAGCTGAACTATATGAAGAAGAACGGCATCAGGATTGGAGGAAGACTCATTAACAATCTGTGTTATGCAGATGACACAACCTTGAAGAGGTCTTGAAGCACTTACTGATGTAGATCAAAGACCACAGCCTTCAGTATGGATTACACCTCAATATAAAGAAAACAAAAATCTTCACAACTGGACCAATAAGCAACATTATGATAAATGGAGAAAAGATTGAAGTTTTCAAGGATTTCATTTTACGTGGATCCACAATCAACACCCATGGAAGCAGCAGTCAAGAAATCAAAAGATGTCTTGTATTGGAAAAATCTGCTGCAAAAGACCTCTTTGAAATGTTGAAAAGCAAAGATATCACCTTGAAGACTAAGGTTGCCTGACCCAAGCCATGCTGTTTTCAATCACCTCATATGCATGCGAAAACTGGACAATGAATAAGGAAGACTGAAGAAGAATTCACACCTTTGAACTGTGGTGTTGGTGAAGAATATTGAATATACCATGGACTGCCAAAAGAAGAAAAAATCTGTCTTGGAAAAAGTACTACCAGAATGTTCCTTAGAAGCAAGGATGGGGGAGCTACATCTCACCTCACTTTGGACAAGTTGTCAGGAGGGATCAGTCCCCGGAGAAGGCCATCACGTTTGGAAAAGTAGAGTGTAAGCAAAAAAGAAGACCCTCAACAAGATGGATTGACACAGTGGCTGCAACAATGGGCTCAAGCATAACAATGATTGTGAGGATGGCACAGGACTGGGCAGTGTTTCGTTCTGTTGTACATAGGGTTGCTACGAGTCGGAACCGACTTGATGGCATCCAACAACAACAACAACATAACTGAAAGCATTTCCAACTAATATAGTCTATAATTTTAGTCATAACTGATAGAAATATTTCTAAAATATGACACACTTTTATCCTTTACTTAAAATAATATATTGGATTTTTTTTCCTTAATGGTTCAGTATTGCATTAGAATGTGAAATTAACATTTCTCTAAATTATACTGGCTAGAAAATAAGCATTTCTATGATCATATCCAGAGCAGGGCTAGGATGAGGAGAGTGAGACACAATATTTAAGGGGGAATCAAAAGACTCAGTAACCAAGATAAATAATTTTTAAATGAAATATTTTTTAAACCATGCTATTGCAAAAATTTATGAACAAATTATCGGGATTTTAAACAAAATCAGGATCAGTATGACAGATCTTTTCCTTTTGCCTCAGCTTCCACATAGCTTGGCACAGTACTGCTCTCTTATTATCACCACTTATTTCACACTAAAACGAATGTGTTTTCTTCCCTTCCACCAGAAGAATTGATGATCAACAGAGAAACTGAAAGAGTAAATTCCTTAATTCAGCAATTTCTTTAACACCTTGAACCTACCTTCTCCACCACCAATCTGTAAGTTGTTCTACTGTGGTGGCTTATGTGTTGTTATGATGCTGGAAGTTATGCCACTGGTATCTCAAATACCAGTGGGTCATCTACAGTGGACAGGTTTCAGCAGAGCTTCCAGACTAAGACAGACTAGGAAAAAGGCCTGATGACCTGCTTCCAAAAACTAGCCAATAAAACAAAACAAAAAAAAAAAACACCAAACCCATTGCTATCAAGTGGATTCTGACTCACAGAAACCCTATAGGACAGAGTAGAACTTCCCCATAGGGTTTCCAAGGAGCAGCTGGTAGATTCGAACTGCCTACCTTTTGATTAGCAGCCGAACAGCTAACCACTGCACCACCAGGGCTCTGATAAAACCTGATAGATAACAACAAAACATTGTCTGATATAGCGCTAGAAGATGAGCCCCTCAGGTTGGAAGGCACTCAAAACACAACTGGGGAAAAGCTGCCTCCTCAGAGTACGGTCTACCTTAATGATGTGAGTGGATTAAAGCCTTCTGGACCTTCATTTGCTAATGTGGCACAACTCAAAATGAGAAGCAACACCTGTAAATATCCGTTTATAATCAAGGAAAATTTGAAGTTGTCAAAAATGAAATGGAATGCTTGAAGATCGATATGCTAGGCCTTAGTGAGCTGAAATGGGCTGATATTGACCATTTTGAATCTGACAATAATATAGTTTACTATGCTGTGAAGGAGCCCCCGGGTGGCACAAGCAGTTAAACACACAAGTACTAGCTGAAACATTGGCAGTTTGAATCCACCCAGAGGCACCTTGGAAGACAGGCCTGGTGATCTGCTTCTGAAAGGTCACAGCCTTAAAAACCCAATGGAGCAGTTCTACTCTGCACACCTGGGATCACTATGAGTCGGAATCAACTCCACGGCAACCAACAATAACAACACTATGCCAGGAACAACAAATCCTTTGTCAAAAAGAATATTTCAAGATCTACGCTGAAATAAAATGCTGTCAGTGATAGGTTAATCCATATGCCTGCAAGGAAAACCAGTTAATATGACTATTATTCAAATCTATGCACCAATCATGAATGCCAAAGATGACGAAACTGAAGCTGTTTACAAATTGCTGCAGTCTGAAATTGATCAAACACGCAATCAAGATGCATTGATAATTACTGGTGATTGGAATGTGAAAATTGTAAACAAAGAAGAGGGAAGGATCAGTAGTTGGAAAATACAGCCTTGGTAATAGGAACAATGCCAGATATCAAGTGATAGAATTCTGCAAGACCAATGACTTATTCAACAGAAATACTTTTATTCAACAACATAAACGATGACTGCACATGTGGACTCCGCTGGTTGATTCACACAGGATCCAAATTGGCTACATCTATGGAAAGAGAAGATGGAGAAGCTCAGTATTATCAGTCAAGACAAAGCCTAGGGCCAACTGCAGAACAGACTATCAATTGCTCATATGCAAGTTCAAGTTGAAGCTAAAGAAAATCAAAGCCAGTCCCAGAGAGCCAAAGTTCAACTTTGAGTATATTCTACCTGAATTTAGAGACTATTTAAAGAATAGATTTGATGCACTGAACACTAATGACTGAAGACCAGAAGAGTCATGAGATGACATCAAGGACATCGTACATGAAGAAAGTAAAAGGTCATTAAAAAGACAAGAAAGACCAAAGTGGATGTCAGAAATGACTCTGAAAATTTCTCTTGAGTACAGAGTAGCTAAAGCAAACAGAAGTAATGATGAAGTAATAGACCTGAACAGAAGATTTCAAAGGGTGCCTCAAAAAGACAAAGTAAAGTATTAAAATGAAATGTGAAAAGACCTGGAGTTAGAAAAACAAAAAGGAAGAACACAATCAACAGTTCTCAAGCTAAACGAACTGAAGAGAAAATTCAGGGCTGGAATTGCAATACTGAAGGATTCTATGGGCAAAAAATTGAATGATGCGGTGTCTTAGTTATCTAGTGCTGCTATAACAGAAACACAACAAGTGGATGGCTTTAACAAATAGAAATTTATTTTCTCACAGTTTAGGAGGCTAGAAGTCTAAATTTAGGGCTCCAGCTTTAGGGGAAGGCATTATCTCTCTGTCAGCTCTGGAGGAAGGTCCTTGTCTCTTCAGCCTCTGTTTCCTGATTCCTGGATATCTCCATATGGCTTGGCATCTATCCTTCCCCATCTTTGCTTGCTTGCTTAATTTCTTACTCAATCTGCTCTTTTATATCTCAAAAGAGATTGATTTAAGTCACACCCTACACTAATATTGCCTAATTAACATAACAAAGAAAACCTGTTCTAAAATGGGACTGTAACCACAAGTATAACAACCCAAAAACCAAACCCGTTGCCGTCAAGTCAATTCCAACTCATAGCAACCCTACAGGACAGAGTAGAACTGTCCCGTAGGGTTCCAAGGAGTGGCTGGTAGGTTCAAACTGCCAATCTTTTGGTTAGCAGCCTAGCTCTTAACCTCTGCAACACCAGGGCTCCAAATCACAGGTATAGAGATTAGGATTCACAACACATATTTTGGGGGGACAAAATTCAATCCATAATACATGGGAAGCATCAAAAGAAGATGGAAGGAATACGGATAGTCAGTCTACCAAAAAGAATTAGTTGACCTTCAACCGTTTTAAGAGGTAGCATATGATCAATAACTGATGGTACTAAAGGAAGAAGTCCCAGCTGCACTGAAGGCATTGGTGAAAAACAAGGCTCCAGGAATTGATCGAGTATCAATTGAGATGTTTCAACAAACAGATGCAATGCTGGAAGTGTTCATTTGTCTATGCCAAGAAATTTGGAAGACAGCTACCTGGTCAACCAACTGAAAGAGATCTATATCCACGCTCATTTCAAATGTAAGCAATCAACTGAATGCAGAAATTATCTAACAATATCATTACTATCACACGCAAGTAAAATTTTAGTGAAGATGACTCAAAAACTGCTGCAGCCATGCGTCAACAGAGAACTGCCAGAAATTCAAGCTGGATTCAGAAAATGATGTGGAATAAGGGATATCATTGTTGATGCCAGATGGATCCTGGCTGAAAGCAGAGAATACCAGAAAGATGTTTACCTGTATTTTATTGACTACGCAAAGACATTGTACTGTGTAGATCATAACAAATTATGAATAACATTATGAAGAATGGGAACTCCAAAACACTAAATTGTGCTCACATGGAACCTGTACATATATCCAGCGGCAGTCTTTCAAACAGAACAAGGAGATACAGCACGGTAAAATTGGAAAAAGTGTACAGCAGAGTTATAATCTTTCACTTTACTTAATCTATATGCTGAACAAATAATCTCAGAAACTGGGCTATAAGAAGAACATGGTATCAAGATTGGAGGAAGACTCATTAACAATCTTCAGTATGCAGATGACACAATCTTGCTTGCTGAAAGTGAAGATGACTTGAAGCACTAACTAATGAAGGTAAAGACTACAGCATTCTTTCAGTATGGATTACACCTGAACATAAAGAAAACAAAAATCCTTACAACTGGACCACTGAATAATATCATGATAAGTGGAAAAAAAAAGAATATTGTCAAGGATTTCATTCTTCTTGAATCGACAATCAATGCCTATGAAAGCAGCAATCAAGAAATCAAATGATACATTGCATTGGGAAAATCAGCTGCAAAAGACCTCTTTAAAGTGTTAAAAAGCAGAGATGTCACTTTGATGTGTAAGGTGAGCCTCACTCAAGCCATGGTATTTTCGGTCACCTCATATGTATGCAAAAGCTGGACAATGTAAAAGGAAGAGCAAAGAAGAATTAATGTATTCAAATTGTGGTGTTGGTGAAGAATATTGAACATACCCTGGACTGCCAGGAGAAAAACAAATCAGTCTTAGAAGAAGTACAACCAGAATGCTCCTTAGAAGCTAGGATAGCAAGACTTTGTCTCTCTTACTTTGGACATGTCATCAGATGAGAGCAATTTCTGGAGAAAGAGATCATGTTTGGTAAATTAGAAGACGGGTGAAAAAGAGGGAGACCCTATGAGATGGACTGACACAGTGACTCACAATGGGCTCAAACATAGCAGTGACTGTGAAGATCATGCAGGACTGGGCAACATCTCATTCTGTTATACATAATGTTGCTGTGAGTCAAAGCCAACTCCAAGGCACCTAAAAACAACAACAACCTACCCTGTAAGGTGTATAGGACAGCTTTTTTCCCCTTCTGTTATTTGGGAGCCTTTGTTCACTTACTTGTGGAGTTCTGGTTGTGCTCCAGATGGTTATATTTACCCAAATTCTCTATTCCATATCAGCAGAGTATTATATTAATTCAACAATGTGCTAGTTAGATTCCCTAGAATCCACGTAGTTATCTAAGTACAAACAAGACTTTAAAACTCACAAATGTATACGAATATTTCAGGAATGCCAATTTGATTCAGTTCAGTAAACATTTATTAAGCATTTATAGTCATCAGGCACTGTAGGCTTTGAGGATGCAAAAATTGGAAGATAAAGAAAAGATCCCTATGTTGTTTACAGTATTTTTAAACAGACATTTCTCAATCGCCTGTGGGGTTGAAATGCAAAACTCTGTTTTATGTAAATAGTGGGTGAACTAATGATGGAATAGCTAATGTTTCAAGAACAAAGAGACCTTTTCAATAAATGTGGGATTACACCATGTTTATCTAAGTTTTGTCACAGTCCCAATGGAACAGTAACTGGGAGCAGGTGCAAATGTGGGATGAATGTCCTGAGGGATGGCGTCTGGGTATTCGCCAATCCATCAGGAATAAAATGGACTGGATTAGAGCTTTTGTAGGGAGGAGGGGTCAGGGAACAAAGCTCTTCTCCTTTCTGTCTCTAAGCAATCCCATCCAGTTCAGAAAGGGCAGAATCAAGCACTAGGTGTCAGATGTAGGCCTTTTCATGCCATCAAATCAGCAAGATGAGAGGCTCTTTATGGTCCCTACAGGATATCAGTAGAATTAGTGATGAGAGGCAACATGCATCAGTGAAAACTCTTTATGACTCATCCCTTTTCAATTATCTAAGAGGCTTCCTCTGTGATAAACGAATCATCAAAGAACTGGGACTTAACTGATTTAAAATGTTTTTTAAAAAGTTATAAAGAACTGTGGGTTTTGTAAAGTTGAATCACATCGAAGGTGAGTCACTTGTCTGCATCATTGACAAGCTTTTTCTTCTCTGCCTATGGGGTCAGGAGCCACAGTTTTCTGGCTCTGAAACTGTACCTTCAGCATCTACCTCCCTAAACACATGCAGGACATCAATCATCAGCACCTGGGCTTGAAGTGTGGCTAGATACTATATTGGAAGCCCAAGCAAGACTCAGCTAATGTTCTATAAATTGTAAAGAGCTGAATAAGTGTTACTTTAATTTAGAAGCAGCCTGATAAAATGGGAAAGCATGGACTGGAAGACCATTTTTTTTTCCTCTTGCCTTATTTATTTTTCTCTCTACTTTCTAACTCATTATTCTTTCTCCTAAAGAATCAAGAGAGTGCACAAGGAGTACTGCATCCCAGGAGCCCTCTGGAGATGGTGTCCCATGGAATCCAGATAGTGCCTCTTTGATCTCCGTCTATAATTTTAAATTTTCCAATCTACCCATTGTCAACATTCATTGAGAAGCTCACGTACCTATTTTTAATGTTGCCTCAATCCTCCAATTTATGATAATTCCCCAATTTTTATAGTCAATAAAGATCATATCAAGGGCCTACTGCATACACTGCAGTGATGGTGAGAACAGTTAGGTTGATGATAGCCTGTAAACAAACCACTGCCCGTATTTCAAAACCCATCCACAGATGTGTGTTTGGCCCCTACCATGTTTTACAAATAAAATAAAAAATAAATTAAGTTGCTATTATGGATTGAATTGTCTCCCTCCAAAAGATAAGTTGAGGCCTTAACCCCTGGTACTTGTAAATGTGACCTTGTTTAGAAAACGGTCTTTGAAGATGTAATCAGTTAACACAAGGTCATACTGGAGTGGGGTGGGTCCTAATCCAGTATGGGTGCTGTCCTTATAAAAGGAGAAGAGAAGCTGATACACACAGAGAAGGAAGATAGTTATGTGAAGACAGAGGCAGAGGCTGGAGTTATGTTGCAGCTGCAAGGCTAGGAACAGCTGGGGCTACTAGAGACTGAAAGAGACAAGAAAGGATATTCCCCTAGAGGTTTTGGAAGGGAGCATGGCCTTGTGGATATGTTGATTTGAACTTCTAGCCTCCAGAATGGTGAGACAATAAATTTCTGTTGATTTAAGCCAATCACTTTGTAATATTTGGTTATGGAAGCCTTAGGAAACTAATACAGTTGCCAACCTTTTTTAAATTAGGAGAGTAAATAAAAATGTAAATTTTTCCCTTCTTGAGAAATTAAATGGTACTACAAAATAGGACTGTATTTCTTTTTGGCAACATTGCCTGGGCCTGAATGGAGTGAGTTTTAGAGGGAAGGCCTGTTCAATTTGCCACAATTATCCCTCATGTGTTTTACTTATTTACATTACTGCTAGGCAGCTTTAGACATTCGAGTTTAAAACACATAACGTTGGTGAAGGGAGCCCTGGTGGTTCAGTGTTCGGTTGCTAACCAAGAGGTCGGAGGTTCAAACCCACCAGCTGCTCCACAGGAGAAAGATGTGGCAGTCTGCTTCCGTAAAGATCATAGCCTTGAAAACACTATGGGTAGTTCTCCTGTATCCTATAGGGTCACTATGAGTTGGCATTGACTCAACAGCCATGGGTTTGGTTTGGTTGGAAGTTTGATGAATCCTTGGGACTACTGCAAAATGGCACTAGGATCTAATATTTCTAATCCCCAAACTGTTGACTGGTAGCTATAATAATAATGGTTATAATAATAAATGAACATTTATTGAGTGTTCACTATGTGCTAAGTACTGTCCTAAGTTTTTTATATAAATTGACTCATTTAATCTTTGCAGAACTCTTTGAGAGACATATTAATAATATTACCACCATTTTACAGATAAAGCATAGAGAGGTTGAGTGACTTGCCTGGTTTGATGGCTAAAACGTAGCATTGCTGAGATAAAAGGAGAGAATGTGAAAGTGCTCTTAAAAAATTAAGTGTTACACAAATCTAATTATTATTGGTATTATATTCGCCCCAACAATTTATCCTGCAGAAAGGCATAATTCTTGTTAAAATAAAGCACTCAGATTGCCACACATATGCTCATTATTAAATATTCTTCCTATAAATGAGTAAAGGAATATATACAAACTAAGTGCTTGAGTGTCTTGTAGGATTTTATCTTAAATAATTAAAAGAGAGACACTCAGGTCTGACATGCATAAACTCATTTAGTTTACTGCAAGGTAGTCATGGCAAGGCACACAGGTAAGACCTCACAACATTCGTTTAGAACCAGAGAATCAGAATGAACAATTACAATGTTAGTTCAATGGTTAGAGTTCAAATCTTTAGACTTCAGGCTTTTACCTGTAATCAGAGGTCCCTTGTAGCTAAGGGTCCGAGGTCAATGGTGCAGGCAGAGTCTCAGCAGGTTCACAGTCTCAGAGTAAGAGACTAGAGAAAGATCCCTTTGTCTCTGCCTTCTCTCAGTGAGTGAGCAGAAATTCAGGATTTATATGTAAAATTCCTACCTTGGCTTCACATAATAAAGGCAAGTGTGACATCAAAGACTAGTATGTTATGTTTTTTCTCCTGGGTTTAAGATGAGCCAAATGATACGTCTTTTCTTCAAGGTTAGAGATTAGGGAGGTTGTTTAGACTCATGTCTCAATGCTAGTTTACAAAGATTAACTGTGTTATGTCTCCTTTTATCATAGCATGTCAGGTCAAAGTCAACTTAACTTAAAGGTTGTTTACCACATTCTTCACATACTTCTATGTTTAGGTTCAGAAATTTTCTAAATAACTTTTTCATACTTACAGGTTTCTAATGGCTTATAGTTAATGTTAGAGAACCTCACAAAGGTAGACATATGTCTCTTTTTAAGTTCATATTATGAGTCCTTATACATAAGTACTTTGAAAGCATAATAGTGACTTATTAACTTATGGGATTTGAGATCATCATGGAAACATACAGAACAATGAGAAATCAACCAAGAAGAATAACCTTGGAAGGAAGTAAAAATATAATTATGAAAATAGATTAGAGTTAAGGTAGATTGTAGATTTAATCGTAAAACTTAAAATTATCACTTTAATTAGTCACAACTTTCAATTTTCTTAATTATAATTTTTGTTTTTCAAATAACTCTGTTAAAGATAGATTGCTGATTTAACTATTAAACTTAAAATTATCCTATTAATCAATTATAATTTTCAACTAACAGTTTTTGCTTTGTTTTTCCAACAGCTCTGGGCATTTTACAAAACCTGACACTAATTCTTCCCATGCTATTCTGTTGCTCTGTTGTAGACATAATGTTTGATGTAAATTAATATGACTGCACCCAGCCCTCATGCTTATCTCAATGCCTTTTCCTAGGTCTTAAAATCCCTTTCCTTTTGCAGGCCTGTAAGGCCATTTTTCAACAACAACAAAAAAAAGTAAAATAGCCAAGCGTAGGCTTTATTCAAATAAAACCTCTTACTTCCACACTTGCGCTGCTTGGATTTTGACATTACATGATGTCCCAAAAGCCATATAAGATTCTGGATAATAGTAATGGATGTACTATTTCAGTGCCTATGTGCTATTAATGACTGACAGTATTTCACTTTATAGTTTTTCATTTCTTTCACATTTTCTCTCTTAATCTTCACAATAACCGTGTAAGGTATTAATGCATGGGTGATTGGTAACCTCTCAACATTATAAATGTGACTTATCTTGACATAGAATATTATGGGCATATAAAAATAAAGGGCATCAGCTGTGAATGTCTGAATTATTTAGATTGTTATTACGATTTCATTACTTGGATCCAGACGGGGCTATGGATCCTCAGGACCAAGTCCTTCATTTTCTGGAGAGGAAACCAATTCCCAGTGAGTTAGTAGCAGAGCCAGGACAAGAAACAGTGTCCTGATTCCCATTTCAGATTTCCTTCTGCTCTAAACATACTTTATTTTCTGAAAAGAAAAAAGTAAAAGAATATATAGGAGCCCTGATGGCTCAGTGGTTAAAGCGCTCCATTGCTAACCAGAAGGTCTGCTGTTTGAAACCACCAGCCTCTCTGCAGGAGAAAGATGTAGCAGTCCGCTTCTGTAAAGATTTACAGCCTTGGAAACCCTATGGGGCAGTTCTACTCTGTCCTACAGTGTCACTATGAGTTGGAATCAACTAGATGGTAGTAAGTTTAAAAGAATATACAGTTTCCTTCTGTTTGCAAATATAGGTCCTATTTACAGAAGTAAGATATAAGAGAAATGTTTAACAATCATGAAGTATAATTAGTAAAACACCAACGTGGGTTAAAAGCAGATCTTTTTCTTTAGTAGGACAGATGGAGGCTAGGAGGGGGTAATAACCCCCATTTTACAGACTGTAGTTTTCAGTAAAGGAATTTCACATCTGAAGGTAAAAAGTACAATAATATCCATTTTGTTAGGTTACCACACAGATATTTTAATTGTCACAGTTTATTAACATTGCTCAAATTTAGTTGTCTTCTCCTTGACAGCAGAAAAACATTTTCACTGCTTAAGATTTCCATGTTCAACTTCATTAACCATTACTTACTGGGATTACACTATATTTATGAGTATTCAGTGTATGGAGATCCAGAAATAGCATCCCTGCCACCAATCAGCTAGCACCCTAACCTCTTTGTGCAACAATAGAGTTACAAGTAGGGATGGATTGTTGGACTCACAGAGGCAACCCCTCCACCTGTGCCTGGATCCCATCTCCTCGCAGGTATGTTTCCAGAATGCTCCAACAATTGTCTCTCTCCTGAATCGGCAATGACTCCTTCTCCACTAGTTCCTTCTCATCCATCTAAAAACACACGGTAACATTTCCTGCTTTAGACATGAAAACATTCCTTTGATTTTTACATCCCTCCCCAACTACTGTATCTTTATTTCTCTTCTGTGCTTGATATAAAAATATCTGTCAATGTTCACTGTCTCCATTTTATTTCCACCCTTCTCTATTGACCCATCACCAATCAGGCTGCTCTGCCAAAGCCACTAATGACTTCCACATTGCTAATTCCGTGATCAAATCTCAGTCTTCATTTTCCTCTATTTCTCAGCAGTATTTGACTTAACTGATTGCCATTCCATGCTGAAACGCATTCTTTGCATAGCTTCTAGGACACCACTCTTTTGGCTTTCCTGATTTGTCTCTGGTCAATTTTTCTCAGTCTCTCTGTTGGATCCTTCTTATTTCCCTAAATTGTAATAGAATCCCTGTATACAATCACCTGGGTATTTCACATCTCTGCCAAGCTGCCCTGAAGGAAATGACAAAAAACAAGGCTCCAGGAATTGACAGAATACCAATTGAGATGTTTCAACAAACAGATGCAGCAGTGCAGGTGCTCACTCGTCTATGTCAAGAAATTTGGAAGACACCTTCCTGGCCAACTGACTGGAAGACATCCATATTTGTGCCCATTCCAAAGAAAGGTGATCCAAAAGAATACAGAAATTATCGAACAAAATCATTAATATCACATGGAAGTAAGATTTTGCTGAAGATCATGCAAAAGCGGTTGCAACAGTACATCAGCAGGGAACTGTTAGAAGTTCAAGCCAGATTTAGAAGAGGACATGGAATGAGGGATATCACTGCTGATGTCAAATGTATCTTGGCTGAAAGCAGAGAATACCAGAAAAAATGTTTACCTATGTTTTATTGACTATGCAAAGACATTCAACTGTGTGGATCATAACAAATTATAGATAACATTGCAAAGAATGGGAATTCCAGAACACTTAATTATACTCATGAGGAACCTGTTCTTAGACCAAGAGGCAGTCATTCAAACAGAACAAGGGGACACTGCGTGGTTTAAAGTCAGGAAAGGTGTGCATCAGGGTTGTATGCTTTCACCATACATATTCAATCTGTATGCTGAGCAAATAATCCGAGAAGCTGGACTATATAAAGAAGAATAGGGCATCAGGATTGGAGGAAGACTTATTAACAATCTGGGATATGCATATGAAAGAACCTTTTTTGTAGAAAGTGAAGAGAACTTGAAGCACTTACTAATGAAGATCAAAGAGTACAACCTTCACTATGAATTGCACTTCAACAAAGAAAACAAAAGTCTCACAATTGGATCAATAAACAACATCACGATAAACAGAGAAAACATTGAAGTTGTCAAGGATTTCATCTTACTTCAATCCATAATCAATGCCTATGGAAGCAGCAGTCAAGAAATTAAATGACATATTGCATTGGGCAAAGCTGCTGCAAAAGTCGTCTTTAAAATGTTGAAAAGCAAAGATGTCACTTTAAGGACTAAGGTGTGTCTGACATCAAGCCATGGTATTTTTAATCATTTCATATGCATGAGAAACCTGGACAATAAGTAAGGAGGATCGAAGAAGAATTGATGCATTTGAATTATGGTGTTGGTGAAGAATATTGAATATACCATGGACTGCCAGAAGAATGAATAAATCTCTCTTGGAATAAGTACAGCCAGAGGGCTCCTTAGAAGCTAGGATAGCAAGACTTTGTCTCACATACTTTGGACATGCTATTGGGAGGACCAGTCCCTGGAGAAAGACAACATGCTTGGTAAATACAGGGTCAGTGAAAAAGAGGAAGACCCTTAAGGAGATACATTGACACAGTGGCTGCAACAGTGGGCTCAAGCATAACAATGATTGCAAGCGTGGCGCAGGACTGGGCAGTTCCATTGTACGTAGGGTCGCCATGAGTCGGAACCGACTCAACAGCACCTAACAAGTACAAACACCACCAACCCTCTCCTCCTCTGTGATCTCATTCATTCTATGCCTTTAAACACCAACTATACAATTCCCAAATTTATATCTCTAGTCCAAATTGGTGCATTTATGAAATCCAGAATCTTATATACAACATCTTACATAAATATTCAGTATCTTTCTTGTATGACTAATAAGCATTTCAAAGTTAACTGGTCCAAAATCAAACTCCTTATTCTCAGACTCCAACAAAATCACCACCTCCTACACACTCTTCTCTGTATCTGATCTCTGTAAATGATCACTCAATCCTTTTGGCCACACTTGTCCCTCACTGGCTCCTGTTCATATATTGTTTTCCTGATCACTCTCTAGAGCAGGCACACCCTTTGCCCTGGAATACTTCTTGTTCTCCTTCCCTGCTTTATTTTTCTCCTAGGCACTTATCATTACATAATATATATACACATGAATGTAAACTCCATGAGGGAAGCAACTTTGTTTTGTCTACTTTTTTTGGAACTCTGCTTGGCTTGCAACAGGTACTCAATAAATATCAGCTGAATGAAAACTGTCTTTCATAAATAGATATCTCTTAACAGGTATCCTTCTTCATAAATAGGAATCCACCACACTTCTTTAACTCCTCAAATCTTCATGAATCCTTCACTTCTTCTCTACTTTGTCCATTCCAGCTATTCTTACTCATGACCACAACTTGAACTCTGTCATCACCCAGAAATGTCCCACATCAGAAACCTCCAGCATCCCATCTTCTGCCTGTAATCTTCTCTCCAAGCAGAGATTTTATGCCTTCATCCTCTTACATGTGCTCTCCAGATGCAAGGACTTTCAGTCTCTTATTCCTTTGGGTTACCAGCTGGCCTCACAACCTTGTTCCGTCTGGGCCATGTGGTTGTTCTTCTGAACAGCTCTATGACCCAATGGAACAGTTCAATCCCTTGCATTACCAAGTGTTCTTATGCACTTGATCTTTAACTGTGCAAGTCCATGATTTAAAACAATATATCTCCAACCCTAAGCACCCAGAGTAACCCCATCTCTAAGTTTGACTGCCTGGGTTAAAATACTGATTTTAATACTTACCAGTTATATCTTTGGGCTAATTTCTTAACCTCAAAGCCTCAGTTTCCTCAATGGTATAATGGAAATAATAATTGTACTCATCTCAAGGGCTTCTTGTGAGGAATAAATGAGCTAATCTAAGTAAGTTACTATTACCATTATTATACCCAAATTGTTGAGCCCAGTAAAGAATACCATAAAACAATCATATATATTAATCTAAAATTTTTTTTAAAAAAAGTTATCACCAAGTTAATTCTGGCTCATGGCAACCCCATGTGTGTCAGAGTAGAACTGTGCTCCATAGGGTCTTCAATGGCTACTTATTCAGAAATAGATTGCATCTGGGTAGACTTGAACCACCTGCCTTTTGGTGAGCAGCCAAGCATGTTAATGTTTATGCCACTCAAGAACTCCCATACATATTTAAAAAAACAAAAGAAAACAAAACTCCTTGCCCTTCAGTCAATTCCAACTCATAGCGACCCTATAGGACAGAGTAGATCTGCCCCTTAGGGTTTCCAAGGTCGTAATCTTTACAGAAGCAGACTGTCACATCTTTCTCCTGTAGAGCGGCTGGTGGGTTTGAACCCTCAACCATTTGGGGTTAGCAGCTGAGCACTTAATCACTGCGCCACCAGGGCTCCTCCCCATACATATTAGTGCCCCTGTAATGTGTGGGCCCCTCAATCCTGTTTAACAGTGTATTTATTGATCCTTAGTTTTCTTCCCTCCCTTTTTGATGACTTTTATTCTAAATCTTCACCCTCTCCTCAAGCTCTTAACCTTTAAGAGTATCCATATTTGCATCTATCTTTTCCTCTTCCTTCCAGTTTCTACGGGTAAAAAATAATCATTTTATTCAAGGACAACTTGTCCATCTTTCCTTTTGATACCTTCCATTCTGATCAATTACTGCTTCTCTCTTGTAATCCTCAATCTTTTCTTTGCTACTGTCACTTTTTCTGCAGCTCATTAAAATAATCTGTTTTTTCCTATAGTTTTGTTTCTTTACTCTGTGATCCCATTTAGATACTCCCCTGGAGATATTTTGTCAGCCAAGTTTCTCTAAAGAGTAGTTCCATCTCATATTTATCAATTCTTAATTTCCCATTAAATTCTTAGCTATTTTAATTAACTTATTTTCAGCATTTTTCTAAAATAAAAAACTTTCTGAACACATGATTTAATTGTTACATAAAAGGTACCAACCCCCCCTATTGTTTTGAGATTACACATTTGTTTGTCTATCTTACACAATAGAAATATTTTCCTGGGGTAACAGACCACTAAATATTTCTCTTGATAAAGACAATAGAGTCATGATTATTCTTTTTCTAGTCTCATTTTAATCATTTTTCCACTTGAATTTTTTCTTTTATTTTCAAGTTTATTTGTAAATAAAACAATGCCAGATATATTCATTTGAATTTTTTTGCATTTTTTGTCATTATATTAATCCTTTGGATCCAACAGAATGATGAGATTATCAAACAATATCATTAATATCACACACAAGTAAAATTTTGCTGAAGATCATTTAAAAGTGGTTGCAGCAGTACATTTACAGGGAACTGCTAGAAATTTAAGTTGGACTCAGAAGAGGACGTGGAACAAGGGATATCACTGCTGATGTCAGATGAATCCTGGCTGAAAGCAGAGAATACCACAAAGATGTTTTTACTGACTATGCAAAGGCATTCAACTGTGTGGATCGTAACAAATTATGGATAACATTGCAAAGAATGGGAATTCCAGAAGTCTTAATTGTGCTCATGAGGAACCTGTATTTAGACCAAGAGGCAGTCGTTTGAACCGAACAAGAGAATACTGCATGGTTTAAAGTCAGGAAAAGTGTGCTTCGGGGTGGTATCCTTTCATCATATTTATTCAGTCTGTATGCTGAGAAAATAATCTAAGAAGCTGGATTATGTGAAGAACAGAAGAACAGGGCATCAGGTTTGGAGGAAGACTCATTAACAACCTGTGTTATACAGATGACACAAACTTGCTTGCTGAAAGTGAAGGGAACTTGAAACACTTACTGATGATCAAAGACCACAACCTTCAGTATGGATTATACCGCAACATAAAGAAAACAAAAATCTTCACAACTGGACCAATAAGCAACATCATGATAAACAGAGAAAAGATTGAAATTGTAAAGGTTTTATTTTACTTGGATCCACAATCAACACCCACAGAAGCAACAGTCAAGAAATCAAAAGACATATTGCGTTGGGCAAATCTGCTGCAAAAGATCTCTTTCAAGTGTTAAAAAGCAAAGATGTCACTTTAAGGACTAAGGTGTGCCTGACCCAAGCCATGGTGTTTTCAATTGCCTCAAATGCACGTAAAAGCTGGGCAATGAATAAAGAAGACTGAAGAAGAATTGATGCCTTTGAATTATGGTGTTAGCAAAGAATATGGAATATTCCATGAACTGCCAGAAGAACAAATCTGTCTTCAAAAGTACAGCCAGAATGCTCCTTAGAAGTGAGAATAGCAAGACTTCGTATCACATATTTTGGACATGTTATCGCCCCTGGAGGAGGACATCGTGCTTGGTAAAGTAGAGGATGAGTGAAAAAGAGGAAGACCCTCAATGAGATGGATTGACACAGTGGCTACAACTATGGGCTCAAGCATAACGATTGTGGTGATGGTAAAGGACCCGTCAGTGTTGCGTTCTGTTGTACATAGGGTCAATATGAGTAGTAATGGACTCCACGGCACCTAACAAGCACAACATATTAATCCTACCCACTTTAGGTGTTTATTGAATATTTGTTAATTGATAAATTAATAATAAATTCTATTTAGGAAGCTTAATGAATAGACCCAAATAATACTTATAAATATTGATAATACCTTTTATTTTTATTTGCAATGTTCTCTAGGACTGTGTTTAATTAAACTAAAGAACTCCATGGCAGTCATCTTCTGGATTCCTTCTTGGTCAGCTATGGAGTACTAAAACCATCAGTCAATCCAGTCAAGTAAAACTCATCAAATAGTTAATTGGCATAATAGGGGAAAAAAAAGATTGATTAACTTCTCAATAAGTTAATATTACTTTGAAATCACCTTTTGAAGAATGCCTCCCAAAGCTTCAGACACTGGCCTCAGACTGTTCATCATTCAACACTTTCTAAGTTATAAGTGGAGACTGCAAGAAACTCATTTGGCAGGAAGGGAAATTACACGGAGGAGTGGACTGTGCCGGTCAATTTGTCAGGTGCTTTCTCATTAAGGACGTTAGAGATAAGGGTCAGTCTTTGCACTGGGAACAGATTCTAAACACACACTTTCCTATTAAATGGTTTCACGAGGAGCCAAATTCCAAACCATCTGGAGCTTTGAAGATAAGGATACACACATTGCCAAGTTCCTATCAACTGAGCTGTCATTGTTATTAATTATTGTAATAATGGCTCCCACACAAGAGGCATTACCTGACATGCATTGACTCCGTGCATTATCAACAGCAAGTGGAGAGACCACAATAATTACAGAAGTGGGAAAAAAGTAGCAGTCCCTTTCCATCAAATGACTTCTGTTACCAAAAATTAAAATTTTATTTTAAAATTCGTCCAATAGATTTTGGTTTCAAGTGTTTCCTTTAACTGAAAATGTCCAACATTAGATAACATTTGTTAAACCTATCTTTTGTAAATACCTATAAAGAGTGCTGTGATGATCAATTTTGTGTCAATTTGTCTAGGCTTTAGTGCCCAGTTATGTAGTCAAACACTAATCTAGGTGTTGCTGTAAAGGTGTTCTGTAGATGTGGTTAACATTTGCAGTCAGTTGACATTAAGTAAAGGGGATTAGCCTAGATAATATGGTTGGGCCTCTTCTAATCAGTTAAAGGCCTTAATAGCAAAAACTGAGGTTTCCTGGAAAGGAAGAAATTCTGCCTCAAGACTGCAACATCAACACTTACCTTAATTTGCAGATTGCCTGCCCTACAAATTTTGGACTTGCCAACCTACAAAATCATCTGAGCTAGTTCTTTAAAACAAACCATATATATCTTATTGGTTCTGTTTCACTGGAGAATCCTGATACAGTGCCATGTTGAACGTTGAATGCAAAGATACATATGCATATCAGGGCCCCATCCTCAAAATAGGAGCCGCGGTGGCACAGTGGTTAAGCACTCGGCTGCTAACTGAAAGATCGGTGATTCAAACCCACCAGCCAGCCGCTCCGCGGGAGAAAGATGTAGCAGTTGGCTTCTGTAAAGATTTACAGCCTTGGAAATCCAAACGGGCAGTTCTACTCTCTCTTATATGGTTGCTAGGAATAAGAATCGACTCAACGGCAGTGGTTTTGGTTAGGATCCTCAAAGCATTTAATAGCCAATAGGGTAGCTGCATACAAAATTCCATCACATAAAGCAGTATATGATGCACCTGAGATGTACAGAGTGGCTTTGTGGGTCAGATGAGGAAGGGATCTATTTCAGCTGGGAAAATCAGAGAAAGCCAAAAAATCCATTTCGAATAGTTAGAACTTCAGGATGGATGGTTGGAACTGCAAGAGGAGGGTGCATTCCAGTGAGGAAAACTGCTGGAACATGAGGACCTTCAGTGCATTTTTAACAGATGGTGAACAGACCAGTTTGTCTGGAGATCAGGATGGTTTAGATGGGTGAAAGACAAGAATGGAAAGGTAAGATTGGAACACGTAAGGTAAAAAACACCTGAAACTAGACAATAGTGGTGAAAACTGAAAGAAAAGAATGAACATAAGAGAGGCAATTAACAATTCCCAAACTTGTAGTATATCCCAAAACAAGTGTAAAACCAAAATTATGCACAGTCATTCCACAATTCTGTAAATACTATCATCCTGATATTTTTCTGCCTCGCTATGCCTTCGTGTTGATGCTGTCACAATTACTTCCTAAGCATTTAATGTCCAAGATTCAGGTTATACTCATGTTCACATCCTTCTTTTTTTTTAATTTATTTTAGGGTAGTTTTAGATTTACAGAAAAATTGCAAAGAGATAGTACAGAAAGTTCCCATGTATCCCCACCCAATTTCCCCTGTTGTTAAAATCTTATATTACATTATATTTGTCACAGCTGATAAACTAATTCTGACACCAATATTATTACTAACTAAAGTTCGTAATTTATTCAGATTCATTTAGCTTTTTACCTAATGTCTTTTTAGTGTTCCAGGATCCCATTTAAGATACCATATTACATTTAATTGTCATGTTTCCTTAGGCTCCTCTAGATTGTGTCAGTTCCTCAGACTTTCCCTGTTTTATGACTTTGAATAATACTGGTCAGTATTTTGTAGAATGCCCCTCCATTGGGGCTTGTCTGATGTTTTTCTTCTGGTTAGACTGCGGGTATGGGTTTTTGGGGAGGAAGACCACAAAGGTAAAGTGCCATTCTCATCTTACCAAAGGTGCATAGTGTTAACATGACTTATCACTGTTGATGTGACCTTGATCACATGGTTGAGATAGTATTTTGCGGAATTCTGTACTATAAAATTATTCTTTTTCCCCCTTTTTCATACTCTTCTCTTTGGAAGGAAGTAACTACGTGTAGACCACACGTAAGTATAGGGAGTTATTCTCCATCTCCTTGAGACTAAAGTATCTACGTAAATTATTTGGAATTCAGCGTGAGGGATTTGTCTATTCTTTCTCATTTATTTATTCATTCAATCATGTATTTATATCAGTATGAACTCATGGCAATTATTTTATACTTTGGTTTATAATTTAATATTATGATATTTATTTCCTGAAATCATTCTAGCTTTGGCCATTGGGAGCTTTTTCAGTTAGTTGCTGCATCCCTTTGATATTGCTGCCTCATCATATTGTTTTTTGAACACTTCCTTAATTTCTGGTAGTATAAGATGATCCAAGCTCATCTTGTGTATTTCCTGCCCCTACCTAGAATTAGACATTTCTCCAAGGAGTCCTGATTCCTCTTATTAGAGAATGGTATTAGAAAACAAGATCTAGCCACCGGTGTGCTCACTGCTACTAGGGTGTCATTGCTTCTAGGTAGGCCCTCTCAGCAAATACAGCTTAGAAATATATGTGGGTATACGAATCTGTGTCCAATACTCATCTGTCAGTTTGTCGTACTGTGGTGGCTTGAGTGTGTGTTGCTGTCATGCTGGAAGCTATACCACTGGTATTTCAAATACCAGCAGGGTCACCCATGGTG
>NW_004443941.1:28315188-28359255 GCF_000243295.1 Trichechus manatus latirostris | reverse complement strand
AAAAAAAAAAAATGGCCAGTGAAAGCCTTACGAATAGCAGTGGAAAATTGTCTGATATAGTGCTGGAAGATGAGCCTCTCAGGTTGAAAGGCACTCAAAATACAACTAGGGAAGAGATGCCTCCATGAAGAAGAGTCGACTTTAATGATGTGGATGAAGTCAAGCTTTGGGGACCTTCATTAGCTGATGTGCCAAGACTCAAAATGAGAAGAAACAGCTGCAAACATCCATTAATAACCAGAACATGGAAAGTAAGCAGTAGGAATCTAGGAAAATTGGAAGTCATCAAAAAACAAAAAGTAAATCATAAAAATCAATATCTTAGGGATTAGCGAGCTCAAATGAACTCATATTTTCCATTTTGGATCAGGTATTATATGGTATTCTATGCTGGAAATGACAAATTGAAGAGGAATGGCATAGCATTCATTGTCAAAAAGAACATTTCAACATCTATGCTGAAGTATAGTGCTGTCAGTGATAGGACAAGGGAGACCAGTTAATACGACTGTTATTCAAATTTATGCACCAACCACTAAGGCCGAAAATGAAGAAATTGAAGAGTTTTCCAACTTCTGCAGTCTGAAATTGATCAAACATGCAATCCAGATGCATTGATAATTATAAGTGATTAGAATGTGAAAGTTGGAAACAAACAAGAAGGAGTAGTAGTTGGAAAATCTGGCCTTGGTGATAGAAACAATGCTGGAGATCATATGATAGAATTTTGTAAGACCAGTGAACTACTCATTGGAAATACACTTTTTTCAACAATATAAATGGCAACCATACATGTGGACTTCACAAGATGGAATACACAGGAATCAAATTGACTACATCAGTGGAAAGAGATGATGGAGAAGCTCAATATCATTAGTCAGAACAAGGCCAGGGGCCAACTGTGAACCAGACTATCAATTACTCACATGCAAGTTCAAATTGAAGCTGAATAAAATTTTAAAAAGTCCATGAAAGCCAAAGTATGATCTTGATATATCCCATCCAAATTTGGAGAACATCTCAAGAACAGATTTGACGCCATGAACACTAGGGACCGAAGACAGACAAGTTGTGGGATGACATCAAGGACATCATACATGAAGAAAGCAAAATGTCATTAAAAAGACAAGAAAGAAAGAAAACATCAAAATGGATGTTAGAAGAGATTCTGAAACTTGCTCTTGAACATAGAATCACTAAAACAAATGGAAGACATGATGAAGTAAAAAAGCTGAACAGATTTCAAAGGGCAGCTTGAGAAGATAAAGTAAAGTATTATAATGAAATGTGCAAAGACGTGGAGTTAGAAAATCAAAAGGGAAGAACACACTCAGCATTTCTCATGCTGGAAGAACTGAAGGAAAAATTCAAGACTCAAGGTGCAATTCTAAAGAATATTATGGGCAAAACATTGAATGATTCATAAAGCATCAAAAGAAGATGGAAAGAATACACAGAGTCATTGTACCAAAAAGAATTGGTCAACATTCAGCCATTTCCGGATGTAGCATATGATCAAGAACCGATGGTACTGAAGGTAGAAGTCCAAGCTACATTGAAGGCATTGGAAAAAAACTAGGCTCCAGGAATTGAAGGAATACCAATAGAGATGTTTCAACAAATGGATGCAACATTGGAAGTGCTCACTCATCTATGCCAAGAAATTTGGAAGACAGCTGCCTGGCGAACCAACTGGAAGAGATCCATATATGTGCCCATTCCAAAGAAAGGTGATCCAACAGGATGCGGAAATTATTGAACAGCATCGTTAATACCACATGCAAGTAAAATTTTGCTGAAGATCATGCAAAAGCGGTTGCAGCAGCACATCAACAGGAAAATGCCAGAAAGTCAAGCCTGACTCAGAAGAGGACATGGAATGAGGGATATTATTGCTGATGTCAGATGTTTACCTTTATTTTATTGACTATGCAAAGACATTTGATTGTGTCTATCATATCAAATTATAGATAATACTGCAAAGAATAGGAATTCCAGAACACTTAATTTTGCTCATGCAGAACCTGTACATAGACGAAGAGATAGTCGTTCAAACAGAACAAGGGGATACTGCATGGTTTGAAATCGGAAAGGTGTAAGTCAGAGTTTTATCCTTTCACCATAATTATTCAATGTGTATGCTCTGGAAACAATCTGAAAACCTGGGCTATATGAAGAAAAACACTGCATCAGGATTGGGGGAAGACTCATTAACAATCTGCGATATGCACGTGACAGAAACTTGCTTGCTGAAAGTGAAGACTTGAAGCACTTACTATTGAAGACCAAAGTGTGGATTGCACCTCAACATAAAGAAAACAAAAATCCTCACAACTAGACCAGTAAGTAGCATCGTGATAAACAAAGAAAATATTGAAGTTGCCAATGATTACATTTTACTTTAAACCACAATTAATATCCATGGAAGCAGCATTCAGGAAATCAAATGACATATTTCATTAGGCAATCTGCTGCCAAAGACCTCTTTGAAGTGTTAAAAGTTCCTGAAACTATTACCCTGAGATAGTCTTTAAACCTTAAACCAAAAATATTCCCTGAAGTCATCTTAAGACTAAATAATACTTAAGCTTAACTAGTAAAAAAGGCCTGCCTTGAGTATTATGCTCTTTTAAGAGCTATGTATATGGGGTCAATTGACAACACTAACTCAAAAGATTAGACAGGAATGTTAAGGGGCAGTGAGTTTATGTTAATGAGGGAGGAACAATTCAGGAAAGGAGGATGAGAATTGTACAACTTGAAGGACGTAATCAATGTCACTAAATTGTACATGTAGAAACTGTTGTATTTGTCTATGTTTTGCTCTCTATATTTTCAACAACAACAAAAAAGGAAATAAAATTTAGAAGCAAAAAAGAGTATTAAAAAACAAAGATGTCACTTTGCATATACATTCAAAACTGGACAATGAATAAAGAAGACCTAAGAAGAATTGATGCATTTGAATTAAGATGTGGGCAAAGAATATTGAACATACCATGGACTGCCAGAAGAACAAACTGTCTTGCGAGAAGTACAGCCAGAATGCTCCTTAGAAGCAAGGATGGCCAGACTTTGTCTTATTTACTTTGGACATGTTATCAGGCGGACCAGTCCCTGGAGAAGGCCATCATGCTTGGTAAAGTAGAGGGTCAGCGAAAAAGAGGAAGTCCCTCAATGAGATGGATTGACACAGTGGCTGCAACAATGGGCTCAAGTATAGCAATGATAGTGATGATGGTGCAGGACTGGGCAGTGTTTCTTTCTGTTTTGCATAGGGTAGCTATGAGTCGGAACCAACTCGACAGCACCTAACAACAACAACATACTAATCTTGTATATACTCATATCTAGGATTTTTTTTTTATATTTATTCATCTGCATCTATAGCAAGCTAAACATGAGTTCAAACTGATGTCTCCAAATGTAATCCATTACTAAATGGTTCATTCTAGCCTCCCCTTCAACTGTAAGAAACCTGGCCCCCACTATCCAGACATCCATTTACTTATTTCTTTAATCCTTGTATCCTTGCACAGTGGTTTCAGAATCGTTAACCTGTACCACCATGAGAAACAACCTCTCAAGCAGAGTACAGTGCTTACGTACAGTTTCTTTTGTCTTTAGTCTTTACTCATTTCCAAAGTTACTTACATCGGCACCTTTTCCACATGCACTTCAGTGAGGTTACATCACACATTTGTAGTACAGTTAGATTCTTTTGTCACAGTCTGCATTCCATCCTAGGATGTCCTCATCTCCCAATTGATTCTTTTTTTATTTGCATACATTAAAGTTCACTCTTTGTTCTGTAAAGTTCCATGGGTTTTGGCGAATACACTGTGTCATGTGGCCTCCCTTATAGTATCATACAGAATAGTTTCAAAGCCTTGAGTGAAATCCCCTTTGTTTTACCTATTCAAATCTACTCCCTTCCTAAACTCCTGGCTTTATATCTCTATAGTTTTCCTTTTTCCAGAATATAAATACAATCATACAGAATTTTCAAAGTACTTCTTTTACTTAACTATATAAATTTAAGATTCGTCCATGTCCTTTCCTGGCTTAAGAGTTCGCTTCTTTTTATCATTAAACCATATTCCAATCTATGGACATATCACGGTTTATTTATCCACTCACCTATTGAAGGGCATCTCCATTACTTCCAGTTTTGGATAATAGTGAATAAAGCAGCTATATACATTTCTTTGCAGGTTTTTGTATGAACAAAAGTTTTAAAGTAAGTTGGATAAATATTTAGCAGTTTGATTGCTGAGTCATATGATAAGACTATGTTTAGTTTTGTCAAAAACTGCCAAACTGTATTCAAAAGTGGCCTACCATTGTGCATTCCCACGAACAATGAATGAGATTTTCTGTTTTTCTGCACCCTCATTAGCAATTGGTATTGTCAGATTTTTGGATTTTAGTCATTCTAATAGGTGTGTAGTGGCATCTCATTGTTGGTTTAATCTGAAATTCTCTAATGACAAATGATGTTGAGCATCTTCTCATATGCTTATTTTCCATCTGTATATCTCCTTTGTTGAGGTGTCTGCTCAAACCTTGCCCAGTTTTTATTCAAGTTGTTTTCTTTTTGCTTAGTTTAAGAGTTTTTTGTATGTTCTGGATATGTATATGATGGATATTATAGATATTAATCAGATATGTTATTTGAAGATATTTTCTCCCAGTCAATGGCTTGCATTTTCATTCTCTTAACACTATGTTTTGCAGACTTCATTTGTTTTTAAAACATTGAATTCAATCAATAATTCATTACCAATAAATTCAGCCTTATTTTTGTACTGGTCTAAGTGTAAATAATAGCAGAACTGGTTTTAAGTGGTAGAATTTTCACCTTCCATGCAGGGTGCAGGAGACCCTGGTTTGATTCCTGGTCAATGCACCTTACTGCAGCAACCACCTATCTATCAGTGAAGGCTTGCATGTTGCTATGATGCTGAACAGATTTCAAGGGAGCTCCCAGACTAAGTTGGACTAGAAAAAAATGCTCGGAAATCTACTTCTGAAAGTCAGCCAGTGAAATCCCTGTGGATCACAATGGTCTGATCCCCAGCCATTCATGAGGATTGCACAGGACCATTGTGTACAGTATCGCCATGAGCTGGGGACTAACTTGATGGCAGCTACCAACAAGAGTAAATATAATTTTTCTTCATGTCTGTCTTAGTTATCTAAGGCTGCTTAACAGAAATACCATAAATGGGTGGCTTTAACAAACAGAAATTTATCCTCTCACAGTTCAGGAGACTAAAAGTCAAAATTCAGGGCATCAGGTCTAGGCGAAAGCTTTCTCTCTCCGTTGGCTCTCGGGGAAGGTCCTTGTCTCTTTTCAACACCTGTGGGACCAGAATTGCTTGGAGGTCTTCATATGTCTTGGCATCAATCTTCCCCTGGGTCTAGGAGGTTCTCAGTGCAGGAATCCCAGATCCAAAGGACATACTTTACTCCTATCTCTTCTTTCTTGGTAGCAGTGAGGTTCCTCTTTTCTCTGCTCGCTTCTCTCCTTTTATCTCTTGTAAGATAAAAAGGTGTGACTCAAGCAAGGGTGTGACTTGAGTAAGACTGTGACTTGAGTCACCCTCTTTAGTAAGCGTGTGACTCAAGATACACCCCACACTAATCCTGCCTCATTTTAACATATAGAGGTTTAAGTTTTACAATACATAAACTGGAGGATAATTATACAATACCACAAAATGGAGGACAATTACATGAGGTCACTAACTGGAGGACAATTACACAATACTGGGAATCAGGCCTAGCCAAGTTGACATAGATTTGGGGGGATAAATATAATCCGTGACAATGTTTTTCAGGTATTCAATTTTGAAAAGTCTCTTACTGATGGAGTTAGTCTTCCAGCAATATCTGTAACATCAAACAAAAAACCCAAATTCGTTGCCGTCAAGTCGATTCCAACTCATAGCAACCCTAAAGGACAGAGCAGAACTGCCCCATAGAGTTTTCAAGGAGCACCTGGTAGATTTGAACTGCCGACCTTTTGGTTAGCAGCCATAGCTCTTAACCACTACACCACCAGGGTTTCCATCTGTAACACAGTTTGGTTCAAATTCAGGAAAGTAAGGAAGACCCACCATTGTCAGAGACCACAGCATCCTGTGATTCCTCAAAAATATTGCTGTTTCTTCCTCCTACTGTTCATTTGGGAGCATATCCAAGAAGAAAGCTTGTTTTTTCTCAGGGTCATTTTCAACTACAATTCCATCATAGAAAAACAAGAAGCCAGTGGAGTGAAAAGAAAATAGATTCTATACCATTTAAAGCAATTGCACTAATTTTATGTAGCGGTAAACATCTATTTATTCAGCAGTAGATTTCAATTATGTTTCTAATTTGCAAATGTTGCCCTCCAGTAGATCTCAAATTAGAGGAATAAGAGCTAAGGAATGGCAGGACAATGACATTGCAATTAAAAATTCTTCTAAAATATTCAATTATCTATTTGGGAAGTTACTAATGGTTCACCTATTTATTGGTAAAAGGCATATGGGGAATTTGATTTAGATTGAATTCATAATTATGTTCCTTAGACTGGTTATCTGTTTCCAGTTTGGGGAATATCTAGCTATAGCTAAATCTGGTCTGGGATAGTTGAGATTTGGATAAGTTTGAGGAGTGCCATAGAAAATTAACTATTTGACTGCTGTAAACAATTCTAAAAGAATTTAGTTGTCTAATTTTCATTATAATGGGATTTGTTGTGTACAACAGAGCACTGGAAATAAGAAGGCCATTTCTATCAGATTTCTAGCATTGTGAGAAGATACCTGTTATGTACTGAATTGTGTCCCCCCAAAATATGTGTCGTAAATACTAACCTCTATGCCTGTGGTTATAATCTCATTTGGAAATGGGTTGTCTTTGTTATGTTAATGAGACAGGATTAGTGTAGGGTGTGTTTTGAGTCAGTCTCTTTGAAGATATAAGAGATTAAACAAGCAAGTGGAGAAGAAGAGACGGGGGAATAGAGATGCTAAGCCACATGAAGAACACCCAGGAGCAGAAGCTCAGAAGAGACAAGGACCTTCCTCCAGACCCAACAAAGAGAGAGCCTCCCGTAGAGTCGGTGCCCTGAATTCAGACATCCAGCCTCTAAACAACGAGAAAATAAATTTCTGTTCGTTAAAGCCATCCACTTATAGTATTTCTGTTAGAGCAGCACTAGATAACTAAGACAATGCCAATCCATATTCTTATCTAATCTTTTTCATTTCAGTTTTTTCAGATTTTCCCTGTCACCTTTTGTAACCCCTCTAATCTCAAAGAAATGTAAGAGTCAGAAAGACTTGTGGTTATAGTCATAATTTTAACTGATACAATTCATGAATGTCTCTCTAAACCTTAGTTTCTACGACCAAAAAGAAATGGGAAAATGCATGCCTTTTAGGGTTATTGGGAGAGCTAATTGAAACAATGAAGATGAGATTTTTACAGCCCTTAGACAATATTAGTTGAGCTTCTTTCCCTTCGAAATATAGTCAACCTAAACTTTCATAGTTCATAAAGGATGCCAGAGTCAGGACTTAGTGTTTCTTTTGATTTCTTGCTAAGAATGCCTACCTCATGCACACAAAGTGCCCAGCTACCTCCTCCCAACACTGTCCACATGCCAAATTCCTACCCATCCTACAGGATAAGTACTCCCTCCCTCCACTGACCCCCTGTGCACCTGCTGTGAATGAAGGACATACATAACATATGCAGACATAGCTGGAATATTTGTTTGCATGTTGATTTCCATGAAGGCATTATTTGTGTCTGTATACCTCAGACTATCTACTATCTGCACAGTAGGTGCTTAGAACATGTTTAGGAATGGATGGAAGGCAGGAAAGAAGGAAGGGAGGCAAGGAGGCAAGGAGGGAGGCAAGAAGCAAAGACTATGTAGCTTGAAGACAGGCATGAAGAGTCTTTTCTCCTTTTTACAAATACCCACCTGAAGAATAAAGCACTTTTGTTTCTTGACTAGATTAGTGAGAATTTTAAGAGAGCTGGAATATGCTAGTGTAAAGGAAGGTTCCATTTAAATGCATGTACAGACATAAATGCCTCCTCATGGTTGGTCTTGTTATCTGCCTCAGTACTTGTTATGGATTGAATTGTGTCCCCCCGAAACTCGTTGCTATCAAGTCGATTCCAACTCATAGAGACTCTGTAGGACAGAGTAGAACTGCCCCATAGGGTTTCCAAGGCTATAAATCTTTACGGAAGCAGACTGCTCCATCTCTCTCCCACCGAGCAGCTGGTGGGTTCCAACCTCTGACCTTTCAGTCAGCACCTAAGTGATTAACCACTGCACCACCAGGGTTCCTTCATCCCTCCAAAAGCTTCCTGTAAATGTGACCTTATTTGGAAAGAGGGTCTTTGAAGATGTTATCAGTTAACATGAGGTCATACTGGAGTAGAGTGGATCCTAATCCAATATGAGTGATGTTCTGATAAAAGAGACACAGAGAAAAGATGGCCTTGTGACAAATGAGCTATGCTGCAGCTTCAAGCCATGGAATTCCTGGGGACACCAAAGCCAGGAGACACAAGAAAGTATCTTCTCTTAAAATCTTCAGAGACAGCGTGGTCCTGATGACATCCTGAATTTGGACTTCTAGTCTCCAGAACTGTGAAACAATAAATCTCTGCCATTTTAAGCCACCCACTTTGTGACACTTTGTTATGGTTGTCCTAGGAAACTAAGACAATACTTATGGTGAGATCTCGGCAGAGCTTTGAAAGCTTCAGATTTTCTGATCCTGTAAGTTCTTTCTCCACTAATCAAATAATCCCCAGGTTTCTGTACACACTCCCTTATTAAACCTGCAAACATTCTGTGAAGCATCATTTATGCATGTGCCTGCAATGAAGAAACACAGGCTTCACTCCACCCAGGCAAGTTTGTTTTGCCAGATCTTTAACTTTAATGAAGTCCTCCATGAATAAAACTTAAACACCAGAAAGCAAGTTTTTAAAAAATGAGGAGGAACACTCAGAAAAGGAGGGTGAGAATGGTTGCACATCTCAAAGAACGTAATATTACCGAATTGTACAAGTAGAAATGGTTAAATTGATGTATGTTTTGCTGTATATATTCTCAATAACAAAAAAATTTTTTAAAGTCTAAAAAAAAATAAAATTACCAAAGGGGTTGTGGATGATGTTGGAAAATTTCCTTTTTTTAGGGGGTGGAGGATTAAGCAGGACCCCAAAACTAGTCTTTGCCACCAGAAATCACTGCTTAGACTTGGGGAAGGAGATTCAAGATGAAGTAAGCCCAAAAGGCCATCTATTTGCTGGGTCTTCTGGAGTCCTGCCATCATGTCCCCTGGAGCCACCCCACCAGTAAAACAACACCGAGTTGCCTGTGCTCTCCCTATCCTGGCCCTCTCCCTCCTTTTTCAACCTCAGTTCCATTGCAGCCTATGATCTAGTTCCCAATCTTCCTTTCAATGTATAAAAGTCATTTGTTTTGAAAAAGTGCACCTAAACAAGGCAACTATCATTAAGACTTTCTGGAATGCAGCTTATTCATTCAAAAAGTATTTATTGAGCATATGCCCATGCTAGGCTCTGTGGAAAATAAGAAGGTCTCAGATATAATTCCTGTCCTTGGAGTGCTTGTACTCATAAAACAACTTATTGTTCAATGGGAATTTTTTTCCCCATTTTTTAGCTCATTACTCTCTCATGAAATGCATTTTCTATTTCTGGTATGTTATGATTTACATAGAGCAAAAAAGGGGGGGTTCTCTTTCCTCCGTCTTTTGTCAAATGTTTGCTTTATTTAAAGCTAGTGCAATGTCATTTTAGTTAAATCACATTTGCTTTTCTACGATGTAACTGTCATGTCAAAGTTATTATATTAGTATCCAGGTTAGTAAATAGCAATAAAATGCATTTTCAGAATGAAATGACATAAATTTCATTTTATTTTTCTCTTTTTCCTAAGTGTGGATCTTCCAGCAATGTGCTGCATTTCTTTCTTTTTTTATTCTCTTTAATTTTTCTCAAGGCCGCTTGCTTGTCTCTCCCTTTCCTATTCAGAAACACAGGTACATGCCAAAAGCTGCCACGGAGGCCCTGGGCAAAACCAGAGGCAATCCAGTCATGGAACACTCCTGCCAGAAACTACCTGGATGAGGGACAGGAATGTCCCCTGTTCCCTCTCCAGGGAAAGGGAGTGATCTGGGGATGATGTACATTGTCATGTCCCAAGAAATGGAAAAACTATGGGATACTTAATCATCACATGTATGCTCTCTATTACATAACTGATTTTAATGGAACTTCTTTCAAATACGGTGTATTGAGTGTTTGCAATGTGGAAGTGAAGCAGTGCTAGGCTCTTCACTAGAGTTTATTTTTGCCTGGTATTAATGACTCAGGAGCCCTGGTGGTGCAGTGGTGATAGTGTTCAGCTGCTAACTGAAAGGTCTGTGCTTCGAACTCACCAGCCGCTCCACAGGAGAAAGATGTGGCAGTTTGCTTCTCTAAAGATTTCAGTCTTGGAAACCCAATGGGGCAGTTCTACTCTGCCCTATAGGGTCACCATGAGTAGGAATTGACTTCACGGCAGTGGGTTTGGTTTTGGATTGATGGCTCAGGTCCCTGGTTGACCCAAATAGTTGGCACTCATCTACTGACCTAAATGTTGGTAGCTCAAACTCACCCAGTGACCACAGAAGAAAGGCCTGAAGACCTGCTTCTGTAAAGATTACAACCAAGAAAACACTATGAAACACAGTTCTACTCTGTAAAACACATGGGGTAACCATGAGTCCGAATCGACTTGACAGGAGTGGATTGTTTTTGTTTTGTTTTATTGATGGCTCAAGCCAAGTGCAAAATGCAATACCCTCAAAACACCACCTGGATCCTTCATGCCAGAGTCTTCACTAACCCATGTGTTATATGTTTTAAAAAGCAATTTATCTATGAATGTTTTATGTGTAAACATAAATAAGGACAGAAAACAACCCCCAGCTTTGGGTCCGTGTTGTAGTTGAAATAAAACCCAAAGACTTAGTTCTCTAGGATTTTTATTAGGTTGGCCAGCACTATCTAAAATCAATGCTTCTCTTATCAATTTTTCTGTGAACTTGTCAAAACCAAATACAGGGATTTTCAGTGATCTTTATTCTGCATGTAAAACAGTACTATTTATTCACCAAAGACTTCATGAAAACCAAATTATTACTGGGCTGACTAGTTTTTCAAGGGTCTCTTTAGGTCTATATCAGTTTTTTGCAGCACACTTTGTTTTCAGAAAGATGATGGTGATTCTTTCCCGCAGATGATGTGGAAGTAAAAGACTCTGATCTATGTGACTACAAGGAAACATAAAGCACAGTTCGACCCTTCCAGGCCACCTCTAACTCCAATCAATATTGCAACTATAACCAAACATAATCAAATCGTTTCGAGTGTTAAGATCCAGAAGGTTGCAAAAGGCTCTTAGGGGACATAACAGCTGTTTTGATTCTCTCAGATTGAGTGGGGAACTGCCTCATCTTAATACCTCTAACTGAGACTGAAACCTCTCCAAAAGGAGAGACACGGGATATTAAGAAGAGGATGACCTTTGAATCTATTTACACCTCTGGGCAGAAACAACAGTGAGGCTGTGAGGAGCTGTGAAGGCTTTTCTTTAATAGGAGTCTAGTGTTGCCTGCTCCTGCTGGAAAGATAAGAAGAAGCACGGGAAAGTTTTCAGAAAGCTGGCCTTCTATCTTCCAGGCAAACACTGCCTTCAAACAAACGAACAGAAATCTTTGGTTTTGCTCTGTTTTGTTCCATTTTGCAAGAATATAAACCCTCCTATCATTTTGTGTATTATCATCTGCAGCAATTAGACCCAGTGTCTGGGGCCTTCCAAGAGCACTGTACTAGTTAGCCATCAAGTCCCTTTGATTAAATTCAGTAAATAAAACAGTACACATGGTTTATAGCTTATTAAAAGTATAGTTGCTTGCATTCTGAAATATTCAGAGGCTTCTGAATAAATCAACTAGTTAGCAAATTCAATATTTTCTGACAGGGCAAATTTATCGGGTAAGTACACTGCAAAAATAAAAACTCTTTCCTTGTAAACTCATATGTTCAGCCTTGTAAAATAAGAGCCAAAAACTCAAACGGGAGTTCAGAGACATTCTTCTTTCATGTTGATGACCCTACTCCAGTCTAAAATTCCCACATCTTTAGTCTTGAAACTCCCCCAAACGGGAGATTCAAAACTCATTAACCTATTTCTAAGTCTCATAATACCAATTAAGACATTCTTCTATTTATTTAACTTAAACACTTTCTCATGCAATTGTCTGTAGTCCTTGGAAATGAAGCAAATTTGAGCCAGTACAAACAATAATAATAATGCTGTGTATCAATCTAGTCCTCTATTTCTGCAGTGTCCTGATCTTTTACATAAAGCCCTCCCCCTCTTTAATGGAATCACACTTGCTAAGGTCGCCCATGACCTGAGTACTACCATCCCTAACAGCCTCTTTCAAACACTCATCTTATTTGACCTCACTGTAGAATTTAGCCCAGTTCACCATACTTCCTTTCCTAGCTTCCCCACCCCACATCACATTTGGTTTTCTAATAGTTTCTTCTTACTTCCTTTGCTTCCTCTGTCCTCTCTTCCTAGTGAACTCAGATGTTCAGTCCTCGATGTTTTCTTTTACTTTTCTTAAGCAATATCACCAACTCCAATGGCTTCATCAGCCAATTTACATTAAGTCTTAGAGCCATACCTTGAGCTTTAACTTCTCTTCTAAGCCCTACATGTATTTCCTACTGCCCACTTGAAGTACTAGGAGACGAATAGGTGTTTCACATCTGAAAAGCTCATCTTCCCTTCCAAAGCTGCTATATCTTGATTTCACCTTCCGTCTGGTTGCCCAAGCAAGGGACATCAGACTTATCTTCAGTATCTCCTACTTTCTCATCCTCCACCTTAACTGATAACCAGATTACACTGATTCTACTCCTAAAATGCCTCTCACTTACATCTGTTCTTCTCCTTCCCCACTGCCACTGGTTTGACTCATACCTTCAAAGTCTTTCATGTGGTCTACTTTGACAGCTGGTCCCCTCATCATCATTCTTATACCCATCTCCTTTCCTCCTTGCATTTCTGCCACAGAGATCTTTTAAAAGTGCAAAGCCAGACTGTTCCAAGGAAAGGGCTGGAGGTAGGTGGGTGAGAGCTCACACCTGAGGTCAAGACACCGAGCCTACCTCACTTGTTCTGCATGCCGTGCTCCTTGGCCAGGGGAGCCAACATCGTACTACAGACAAAAGCACCATGCTGTCCCTCTGCAGCAAAAACCTGAAAAACTAAGTAAAACAGATACAAACACCAATCCTGGAACTCTGGCATCAAACGAAGGGATAAAGAACTAGATCAAGCACCAAATGGAAGAAGAAACTGACAAAGAAGAGAGAACAAGGAGAGCTATGACGTGGAGGTCACCTGCCAGCTAACATGGCATAGCTTCACCATCTTGGAGCATAGCCAGCAACAACTTCTGACAGGGAATGCAGTATGGCAACTTCACAGAGCTCCCAACAGGAGACAGAGCACCCAGTAACCAGAGGTACATGCTTTCCCACCCCTCACCCTTCTGCCCTCTACGCTGCCTCTGCTTTCCAACAGGTCATGGTCACTCGATGCAAGAGACACTGGCTCACTGCTGCCCCAGATCTGCCCTGCCCCCATGCCTAAGAACCATGTTTTTTTTTTTTCTCTTTCCCTTTCTCCCTTTCCATTCTCCCTCCCACCTAGCCCACTGTGCTACCTTTGCCCCTTCCGACAGGCTGTGCCACACCACCCAGCAAGAGAGACACCAGCTCTCTGCCACCCCAGTTCTGCCCCACCCCCAATGGCTGGTTCCCTCAACACAATATTTTTTTTTTTGTGTTATTATTTTTGTCTTTTTGTTTCTTGTTTCCATTTCCCTTTCCTCTTTTTCCCTTCTCATGCCCACCTAGACCTGTGCACTGCCTCTGCCCCTTCTAGATAGGCCATTCTGCACTCCTCCACTAGAGAGCCACCAGCAGAAGACCTCCCAGGTCTGCCCCTCCCCCACCAGCCGGCTCTTAGCCTGTTGTCATTTTTATTTATTTATATTTTTGCTTTTGTTTCTGTCTCTTCTTTCTTTTCTTTCTCCCTCCCACCTAGCTCTGCACATCACATCCTCTCCCTTCCCTCCTGCCTCTCTGCACAGCCCACTGAACACTGCACCTCGAAGTGGCAACAGTGCATAACTACAAACTCTGCCCCACACCCACCTCCAGATCCCCAGAACTCACCCAGTACCATCCCCTGACACCACCCTGTTGAGCTCCACAACCCCACACTGACCACGGCCATGCCCTGCCAAGTGCAGTGCCCCCAAGTGGCATTGGTGTGGACCTCCAGACGCCCGGACCCCTTCCCATGCAGAAACTCCAGACCCACACTGCTGAGTGCCATGTCCCTAAGTGGGACTGGCTGGACCCCTGGATCTACAGCACCCATCCTGTGCTGCCCCTGGGCCCATCCCACTGAGTCCCCAAGCAGGACCAGCACAGATCACTGGACCCCAGCCTGCCGTGCTGCACTACCCCCAGACCCGTCCTGCCAGTCCTAGTTCGTGACACAGACGAACAACGCATTCCTGCCCTCCTGCTCCCTGCTGGACCTGCCCTTGCTGCAGCATAGCTGAGTGGCCAGCCCTGTCCACCTGGACAAGGTGGTAAGAACTATCATGGACACAGTTTAGCAAGCAACAAAACAAGCCCAGCCCACCTGCCCAGACTTAACTAAATAATACAAAAAAGCAGCCCAAAACAAACAAACCTATAATCAACAAATGAAGAAAATAATTCCTGAATGTCTCAGGGACAGCAGACAATATCAAAACATATTAAAAAACAGGACAGGATGGCTCCAGTGTTGTTGTTGTTGTTGTTAGGTGCCATTGAGTTGGTTCTAACCCGTAGGGACCCTATGTACCACAGAATGAAACGCTGCTTGGTCCTGCACCATGCTGACAATCATTGTTATGCTTCAGCCCATTGTTGCAGCCACTGTGTCAATCCATTTCCTTGAGGACCTTCTTCTTTTTCTCTGACCCTATAATTTACCAAGAATGATGTCCTTCTCCAGGGACTGATCCCTTCTAAAAACATGTCCAAAGTATATAAGACATAGTCTCGCCATCCCTGCTTCTAAGGAGCATTCTGGTTGTACTTCTTCCAAGACAGATTTGTTCATTCTTTTGGAAGTCTGTGGTATATTCAATATTCTTCACCAACACCACTATTCAAAGGCATCAATTCTTCTTCTGTCTTCTTTATTCATTGTCCAGCTTTCGCATGCAGTGATGTGATTGAAAACACCATGGCGTGGGTCAGGTACACTTTTTTCTTCAAGGTGATATCTTTGCTTTTTTAACACTCTAAAAGGGTCTTTTGCAGCAGATTTGCCCAATGCAATGCGTCTTTTGATTTCTTGACTGCTACTTCTATGGGTGTTGATTGTGGATCCTAGTAAAATGAAATCCTTGACAACTTCAATCTTTTCTCCGTTTATCATGATGTTGCTTATTGGGCCAGTTGTGATGATTTTTGTTTTCTTTATGTTAAGGTATAATCCATACTGAGGGCTGTGGTCTTTGAACTTCATCAGTAAGTGCTTCAAGTCCTCTTCACTTTCAGCAAGCAAGATTGTGTCATCTGCATAACACAGGTTGTTAATGAGTCTTCCTCCAATCCGGATGCTGAGTTCTTCTTCATATAGTCCAGCTTCTTGGATTATTTGCTTAGCATACACATCGAATAGGTATGGTGAAAGAATGCAACCCTGACGCACACCTTTCCTGACTTCAAACCACGCAGTATCCCCTTGTTGTGTCCAAACAACTGCCTCTTGATCTATGTACAGGTTCCTTGTGAGCACAATTAAGTGTTCTGGAAGTCCCATTCATTGCAATGTTATCCATAATTTGTTATGATCCACACAGTTGAATGCCTTTGCATAGTCAATAAAACACAGGAAATCATCTTTCTGGTATTCTCTGCATTCAGCCAAGATCCATCTGACATCAGCAATGATATCTCTGTTTCCTCATCCTCTTCTGGATCTAGCCTGAATTTCTGGCAGTTCCCTGTTGACATACTGCTGCAGCCACTTTTGAAATATCTTCAGCAAAATTTTACTTGCCTGTTATATTAATGATACTGTTCAATAATTTCCACTTTTGGTTGGATAGTCTTTCTTGGAAATAGACATAAATATGGATTTCTTCCAGTCAGTTGGCCAGGTAGCTGCCTTCCAAATTTCTTGGCACAGACTAGTGAGCACTTCCAGCACTGCTTCCATTTGTTGAAATGTCTCAATAGATATTCTGTCAATTCCTGGAACCTTGTTTTTTGTCAATTCTTTCAGCATAGCTTGGACTTCTTCCTTCAGTACTATTGGCTCCTAATCATAGGCTACCTCTTGAAATGGTTGAACATCTACCAATTCATTTTGGTATAATGACTCTGTGTATTCCTTCCATCTTTTGATGCTTCCTGCATTTAATATTTTCCCTATAGAATCCTTCAGTATTCCAACTCCAAGCTTGAATTTTTTCTTCTATTCTTTCAGTTTGAAAAATGCTGAATGTGTTCTTCCCTTTTTGGTTTTCTATCTCCAGCTCTTTGCACATGTCATTATAATACTTTGTCTTCTCAAGCTGCCCTTTGAAATCTTCTGTTCATTTCTTTTACTTCATCATTTCTTCCTTTTGCTTTAGCTACTCAATGTTCAAGCGCAACTTTCAGAGTCTCTTCTGATATCCATTTTGGTCTTTTCTTTCAGTCCTGTCTTTTTTAATGACCTCTTTCTTTCTTCATGTATGATATCCTTGATGTCATTCCACAACTTGTCTAGTCTTGGGTCATTAGTGTTCAATGCATCAAATCTATTCTTGAGATGGTCTCTAAATTCAGGTGGGATATACTCAAGGTCATACTTCGGCTCTCATGGACCTGTTCTAATTTTCTTAAGTCAACTTGAACTTGCATATGAGCAGCTGATGGTCTGTTCCACAATAGGCCCCTGGCCTTCTTCTTACAGATAATATTGAGCTTTTCCATTGTCTCTTTCCACAGATGTAGTTGATTTGATTCCTGTGTATTCCATCCGGCAAGGTCCATGTGTATAGTCACTGTTTATGTTGGTGTAAAAAGGTATTTGCAATGAAGAAGTCATTGGTCTTGCAAGATTCTATCATGCAATCTCTGGCATTGTTTCTATCACCAAGGCCATATTTTCAAATTACAGATCCTTCTTTTTTGTTTCCATCTTTTGCATTCCAATCATCCATAATTATCAATACATCCTGATTGCATGTTCAATCAATTTCACACTGCAGAAGCTGGTAAAAGCCTTCAATTTATTCATCTTTGGCCTTAGTGGTTGGTGTGTAAATTTGAATAATATTTGCATTAACTGGTCTTCCTTGTAGGCATACGGATATTATCCTATCACTGACAGCATTGTACTTCAGGATAGATCTTGAAATGTTCTTTTTGATGATGACTGCAATGCCATTCCCCTTCAAGTTGTCATTCGCAGCAAAGTAGACCGTATGATTGTCTGATTCAAAATGGTCAATATCAGTCCATTTCAGCTCACTAATGCCTAGGATACTGATGTTTATGCATTTCATTTCATTTTTTATGATTTCCAATTTTCCTAGATTCATCCTTCATACACTCCACTCTTTGATTATTACTGTATTTTTGCAGCTGTTTCTTCTCATTTTGAGTTGTGGCACATCAGCAAATGAAGGTCCCAAAACTTGACTCCATCCACCTCATTAGGGTCGACTCTACTTTGAGGATGCAGCTCTTCACCAGTCATCTTTTGAGTGTCTTCCAACCTGGGGGGGCTCATCTTCCAGCACTTTATCAAACAATGTTCTGCTGCTATTCATAAGTTTTTCACTGGATAATTCTTTTCAGAAGTAGACTGCCAGGTCCTTCTTCCTAGTCTGCCTTAGTCTGGAAGTTCAGCTGAAACGTGTCCGTCTTGGGTGACTCTGCTGGTATCTGAATGCCTCTGCCATAGCGTCCAGCATCACAGCAACACGCAAACCCCTACAGTACGATAAATTGACAGACACGTGGGGGATGGCTTCAGTAAGTGACCAAAACAAAACTGCAGATGACCTTCTGGTGGAAGAAAATGCACTGAAACTACCAGATAAGGAATTCAAAAGTCTAGTATTCAAGGCTTTCCAAGAGATTAAAAAATAGATCAAGGAAAACACAGACAAAACTAAGGAAAAAATAGACAACATCATGGAAAATACAGACAAAATCAAGGAAAACACAGACAAAGCAATGGAATAATTCAGGAAAATAATATAAGAACAAAATGTTAAAATAAACAACTAGAAATCATACAAAAACATCAATTAGAAATCCAGAAGATAAACAAGATTTCAGAAATTGACAGTGCAATGGAAGGTTTCAGGAGCAAATTTGAAACAATGGAAGACAGGAACAGTGAAATTGAAGACAAATCCCTGGACACCACTTTGTTTGAGGAAAAATCAGAGAAAAGAATGAAGAAAAATTAAGAAAACCTGGAACAATGTGGGATACAATAAAGAACAAAAATTTATGTGTAATGAGAGTTCCAGAACAGAGGAAGATAATGGAAAACACAGAGAGGATCATTTAAGATTTGCTGACAGAAAACTTCCCTAATATCAAGAAAAATGAAAAGCTGACCATCCAAAAATCTCAATGAACCCTATATAGGATAGACCCCAAAAGAAAATAACCCAGACATATCATAATCACACTGGCCAAAACCAAAGACAAAGAAAGAATCCTGAGGGCAGCTGGATTAAAACAAAGACACATACAAAGGGGATACTATAAGACTAAGCTCTGATTACTTAGCAGAAACCACACTTGCAAGAAGGCAATGGGATGACATATTTAAAACTTTGGAAGAAAAAAAAACTTCCAACCAAGAATAATATATCCAGCAAAACTTTTGCTCAAATATGATGGTGAAATTAAGACATTTTCAGATAAACATAAATTAAGGGAATAATAAAAACCAAGCCAAACTTAAAAGAATTATTAAAGGGAGTCTTTTAGTTAGAGAAAAAAAAACATCAGACAACAACCAGAATCTAGGACACAGAACAGCATCAGCCAGATACTATCCTATAATGAACTCTCAACAACAAAACAAAACTAAAAGACTTAAAACAGGAAACCAGCGACGTCAATCTGTAAATGACAACAACGTCAGAACAATAAAAGAGGGAATAAATGGTATAGGTATGGAACTTTCAAATGGAGAGGAAGTCAAGGCAACATCAAGTAATAAAAGACTGGTTCAAACTTAGGAAGATAGGTGTAAATTTTAAGGTAACCACAATGCAAGTTAACAAATCTACTCATCAAAATAAAGGAGAAAAACATAAAATCTCAGTAAACACAAAATTTACAAAAGTGAAAGAAATGAAAAGAAATTGCACAAACAAAAAAGAACTCAACAAAGGCAAGTAAGAGGAACAAAGAAAACATCAGCACCACATGCACAAAAAAAAAAAAAACCACACTACAAAATAACAGCAATAAACTTACATCGATCAATAATCACACTGAATGTGAATGGCTTAAATGTACCTGTAAAGAGACAGAGAGTGACAGAATGGATAAAAAAACAGGACCCATCGATATGTTGTCTACAAGACACATCTTAGAAAAAAAAGACGTAAATATAATAAAAATCAAAGGATGGAAAAAATACATCAAACAGCAACCAAAAAAGAGCAGGAGTGGCAATACTAATCTCAGATAAAAAAGACTTTAAGGCAAAATCCACCAGAACTGACAAGGAGGGACATTATAAAATGATTAAAGGGACACTCCACCATGATGACATAACCATAATAAATGTCTATGCACCTAATGGCAGAGCTCTAAAATACATAAAACAAACTTTAACAGCACTGAAAAGAGAAATTAACAGTTCCACAATAATAGTAGGAGATTTCAAAACATCACTCTCAGTAAAGGACAGGACATATAAAAATAAACTCAGCAAAGATACAGAAGATCTAAAGGCCACAATCAACCAACTTGACCTAACAGACATATAGAACACTACACCCAACAATGGCAAAGTATACATTCTTTTCCAATGCACATGGAACATTCTCCAGAATAGACCACATCTTAAGCCACAAAGCAGCTCTCAACAAAATCCAAAACAACAAGAAAATACCAAGCATCTTCTCTGATCTCAATGTCATAAAAGTAGAAATCAATAACAGGAACAGCAAGGAAAAAAAATCAGAAACATGGAAACTGAATAACACCTTGCTTAAAAACTGTGTAATAGAAGAAATCAAAGATGGAATCAAAAAATTCCTAGAGTCAAATGAGAATGAAAATACATCATACCAAAACCTTTGGGACACAGCAAAGGCAGTGCTTAGAGGTCCATTTATACTAATAGACACTTACATCAAAAAAGAAGAAAGAAATAAAATCAAAACATTAGCTTTACAACTCAAACAAATAGAGAATAGCAAAAGAAGCCCACAGCCACCAGAAGAAAGGAAATAATAAAAATCAGAACAGACAGAAACAAATGAAATAAGAGAATTTAAAAAATGGAAAGAATCAACAAAACCTTAAGTTGGTTCTTTGAAAGGATCAACAAAATTGAGAAACCATTGGCCAAATTGACAAAAGAAAAACAGGAGAGGAAGCAAATAACCCAAATAAGAAATGAAATGGGGAATATTACAAAGTCTAGCACTATTTCTGACAAAAACTCTCAATAAAATATGCATATAAGGGAAATTTCTCAGCATAATAAAGGGCATCTATACAAAACCAACAGCCAACATCATTCTCAGTAGAGAGGCTGAAAGCATTTCTCCTGAGAATGGGAACAAGACCAGATGCCCTTTATCAACACTCCTATTTAACATTGTACTGGAAGTCCTAGCTAGAGAAGTAAGGCAAGAAAAAGAAATAAAGGACATCCAAATTAGTAAGGAAGAAGTAAAACATCCCTATTTGCAGAAGATATGATTTGCAGATGATATGATTCTATATGTATAGAATCCTTGAGACTCCACAAGAAAACTACTAGAACCAATAGAAAAATTCAGCAGAGTTGCAGGATACAAAATAAACATACAAAAATCAGTTGGATTCCTATGCACCAATAAAGAAAACTATGAAAAGGAAAGCAATATCATTTATAATAACCCCTAAAAAAATAAAATTCTTAGGAATAAATCTTACCAGGGACATAAAAGACCTACCAAAGAAAACTGCAAAGCACTATTGTAAGAAACCAAAAGAAATGGAAAAATATATCATCCTTATGGATAGGGAGACTCAACATTGTGAAAATGTCAATTCTACCCAAACCAATCAAATACAAATACAATGTAATCCCAATCCAAATACCAACAACATTCTTTAATGAGATAGAAAAGCTGATCGTTAACTTTATATGGGAAGAAAAGGGCCCCAGATAAGTAAAGCATTACTGAAGAAGAATAACAAAGTAGGAGGCCTCACACTACCCGACCTCAGAACCTACTATACAGCTACTGTAGTCAAAACAGCCTGTACTGGTACAACAACAGACACATTGAGAAACTGAAGAGAATCGAGAGATGTAAATCCATCTACCTAAGGTCACCTGATCTTTGACAAAGCCCCAAAGCCCATTAACTGGGAAAAACACAATAACAAATGATGCTGGCAAAACTGGATGTTCATCTGTTAAAAAATGAAACAAGACCTATAACTTACACAAAAACTATTTTGAAATGGATCAAAGATCTACATATAAAACCTGAAACTGTGAAGATTATGGAAGAAAAAATAGGATCATTCCTTATCTGTTGCCATGGAATTGATTCCAAATCATAGGGACCCTATAGGACAGAGTAAAACTGCCCCATAGGGTTTCCAAGGAGCAGCTGGTGGATTCTAGCTGCCAGTCTTTTGGTTACCAGCCGTAGCTGTTAACCATTGCACCACCAGGGTCAATGCTAGGGGCCCTAACATACAAATTAATAGGATACAAATCATAACTAACAATACACAAATACCCCAAGATAAACTAGATAACTAGGATCTTTTAAAAATTAAACACTTATGCTCAGCGAAAGACTTCACCAAAAGAGTAAAAAGAGAACCTACAGACTAGGAAAAGCATTTTGGCTATGAAATATCTGACAAAGGTCTAATCTTTAAAATCTATAGGAAAATACAACACATCTACAACAAAAAGATAAATAATTTAATTAAAAAATGGGCAAAGGATATTGTCAACTTGGTTAGGTCATGATTCCCAGTATTGTGTGATTGTCCACCATTTTGTCATCTGATATGATTTTCCTATGTGTTGTAAGTCCTATCACTAGGATGTTAATGAGATGGATTAGTGGCAGTTATGTTGATGGGATCTACAAGATTAGATTGTGTCTTAAGCCAATCTCTTTTGAGATATAAAAAAAAGAAGCTAGCAGAGAGACATGGGAACCTCAAGAAAGCAGCGCCAAGAGCAGAGCTTGTCCTTTGGACCTGGGGTTCCTGCACAGAGAAGCTCCTACTCTAGCGGAAGACTGATGACAAGGACCTTCCTCCAGAGCTGACAGAGAAAGCCTTCCCCTGGAGCTGAAGCCCTGAACTTGGACTTCTAGCCTACTAGCCTACTAACTTCTGTTTGTTAAAGCCATCCACTTGCGGTATTTCTGTTACAGCAGCACTAGATGACTAAACAGATATGAGCAGATACTTCACCAAAGAAGATATTCAGACGTCTAACAGACACATGAGGAAATGCTGGCGATCACTAGCTATTAAAGAAATACAAATCAAAACCACAATGAGTTACCATCTCACCCCGACATTACTGGCACAAATCAAAAAAAAAGAAAATAACAAACGTTGGAGAGGCTGCAGAGAGATTGGAACTCTTATGCACTGCTGGTGGAATTGCAAAATGTTATAACCATTTTGGAAAATATGACGCTTCCTTAAAAAGCTAGAAATAGAACACCGTATGATCCAACAATCCCACTCCTGGGAATATATCCTGGAGAAATAAGAGCCATCACATGAATAGACATATGCACACCCATGTTCATTGCAGCATTATTCACAACAGCAAAAAGATGGAAACAACCTAAGTGCCCATCAACAGATGAATGGATAGACAAACTATGGTACATACACACAATGAAACATCACACAATGATAAAGAACAATGATGGATCTTTGAAACATCTTACAACATGGACGAATCTGGAGGAAATTATGCTGAGTGAAATAAGTCAATCACAAAAGGACAAATACTGTATGAGACTACTATTATAAAAACTCATGAAAAGGTTTACATACAGAAAGAAATAATCTTTGATGATTAAGAGGAAGAGGACAATAGATAAGTGGTAACTTTGGTGAAGGTTAAGATAGTACACAATACCAGGGAAGTCAGCACAACCTGACCAAGGCAAGATCATGGAAGCTTCATAGACACATTCAAACTCCCGGAGGGACCTAGTTATTGGGCTGAGGGCTGGTGATCATGGCCTCAGGGGACATCTAGCTCAATTGGCATAACATGGTTATAAAGAAAATGTTCTGCATTCTACTTTAGTGACTAGCATCCGGGGTCTTAAAAGCTTGTGAGCAGCCTCTAAGATATGTCTGCTGGTCCCGCCCTATCTGGAGCAAAGAAGAATGAACAAAACCAAAGATACATGGGAAAAATTAGTCCAAAGGATTAATGAACCACAACTACCACAGCCTCCACCAGACTGAGTCCAGCACAACTATATGGTGCCCAGCTACCATCACCGACTGCTCTGACAGGGATCACAATAGAGGGCCCTGGACAGAGCAGTAGAGAAATTAGAACAAAATTCAAATGTAAATTCAAACAAAATTCAGAAACACAAAAAAACAGACTTAGTGCTCTGACAGAGACTGGAGAAACCCTGAGAGTATGGCCCATGGACACTCTTTTAACTCAATACTGAAGTTGCTCCTGAAGTTCACGCTTCAGCCAAAGATTAGACAGGCCTATAAAACAACAATAACACGTCACATAGTTCAATCATATATATGAGATTAAATGCATACCAGCCCAAATGCAAAGACAAGAAGACAGGAAGGGACAGGAAAACCGGACGAATGGAAATGGGGAACTCGAGGTCAAAAACAGGAGAGTGTTGACACATCCCAGGGTTGACAACCAATGCCACAAAACAAATTGTGTACTAATTGTTTAACGAGAAACTAATTTGCTCTGTAAATTTTCACCTAAAGCACAATTAATAATAATAAAATAAAACATCATTTCAACAAAAAGCGCAAAGTCACTTTGCAAAACAACAGAACAGAGAAAATTTCTTTGATAGTTCACTTACGCTTATCAATACAGATTCAACAAGCCTGTGTGGAGCTCATTAGGCCTGCTGGACACTGTAGTAGGTGCCACCACACACAGTATGTCTAAGGATCATCACATTGGAATAGTGGAAGAGTGGGTTCTCATCCCACAAATAGGTCAATAAATTACCTCTCCAGTCCTGAGTTTCACCATCTGTAAATGAGAAGGTTGAATTAGATGATTTCTAAAGGTCTTTAAACCTCTGACATCTTTTCCAGAAGGGCACTTAAATATAATAAGATCGTGTCAACAGACCACTTTGGCTGCTTTGGGATGTTATTACAGATATTGGAGCTTAATGCTTATTTTAGTTCTAGCAATCAATAAGTGTTTATTTTTGGTGCATCTATTTTGTGTCAGGAAATCAGAGAGACAGATAGAAGCAGGAATCTGTTCTATTTCTCTAGGAGCTTCCAATCTAGTTTTGGGAAAAAAGAATAGATTAGATAAATACTCAAAGTGTAAAATAAATACCCATAAGTCCATACTGGTATAAAAACATTATTGAATAAATAATTAAATGAGGAGGATAAATATGTCTCCCACATGGAAAAATTTCAAATAATTTATGTAGATACTTGTCCTCAAGCCCCACCCTTTAAGTACAGGCTACACACAGAAACTTACTTCCAAAAAAGTACAATATAAAAAGAAGTAAAAAGAAGAGTAACTTTTTACATGGAGAAACTTGACAAATACTACCTCAGTCAGGCGATCAAGGTTAAAATCAACAGTGATAAGTCGTGTTGATACTATGTACCCTTGATATGATGTGATTAAAATGGCACTTTACCTCTGCAAACTTCCTCCTCAGAACTCGTATCTCCAGTCTAATCAAGAGAAAAACATCAAATTAAGGGATATTTTACAAAATACCTGACACCAGTACTCCTCAAAATTGTCAAGGTCATCAAAAACAAGAAAAGTCTGAGAAATTGCCACAGACAGGAGAAGCATAAGGAGACGTAATGACTAAATGTAATGTGGTATCATGGATGGGATCTTGGAACAAAGAAAGACATCAGGTAAAAACTAAGGAAATCTTAAGTATGGACTTTGGTTAAGAGCTCGACTGTTAACCAAAAGGGCAGCCATTCGAATCCACCAACTGCTCCTTGGAAACTGTATGGGGCAGTTCTACTCTGTCCTCTAGGGTCGCTATGAGTAGAAATTGACTCAATGGCAACAGGTGTAAGTTAATAGTAGTGTATCAGTATTGGCCATTAAACATAATAAATGTATCATATTAATAGATGTTAATAATAGGAGAAACTGAGTGTTGGGTATATGGGAATTTTCTGTACTGTCCGCAATTTTTCTGAGCTGTTCTAAAACACAAAGTTTGTTAAAAAATCGAAATTCATTTATTCATTCAACAGACATTTATTGAGTGTTCATATTATCCCAGCTACCGTGCCAGGCACTGAGTATCCAAAAATGAATAACGTATATGGAGAACCCTATACAGTTTAAAATGCTGATGGCATGCAATGGTAATTCAGAGGAAGGTGAAGTCACCTCTGGCTGGGAGTTGCAGGAGAATGCTGGAGAGAAAGAATTTGAAAGCAGGCTGCACTTACTTTACAATATATGGCTGAGTTTCAGTCATGCCTACAAGGCAAGAAAATTTCCCTGAGAGCAGAGAAGAAATAAAAGTAGACTAATCAACCAGAAAAAAAAAAAAAAAAAAAAACCTGTGTAAATCGTGCAAGTGGGAAAACAGTATCAGGCATCCCTACGGAAGTGCTCAGCATCTGGGACATGACTCAGCTGTTAAATGATTTAGATCAGTCAGCTGCCTACCTGCAATGCCCAACACAATGTCCTCGTGTCAGGAATGGTTTTGTTTGTAACTCAGTTGATGGAACTCAAGAGACAGTAGTCTTTAAGTCTTTAACACATAGCATACTCATGGTATAGTATTGTCTGAATAGTTGTTGTTAGTTGCCATAAAGTTGGCTCCAGCTCATGGAGACCTCGTGTGTAATGAATTGAAAAGTTACCAGGTCCTGCACCGTCTCCATAGTCTTTGATATGATTGAGCCCATTGCTGAGGCTATTGTGTCAATCCATCTCAGCGAGGATTTTCCTCATTTTTGCTGACCTTCTACCAAACATGACTTCCTTTTCTAGCGATTGGTCTTTCCTGATGATGTATCCAAAGTAAGCAAGAAGCCTCGCCATCCTCACTTCTAATGAGCATTCTGGTTGTATTATTTTAAGACTGATTTGTTTATTTTTCTAGAAGTTTATGGTATAGTCACTATTCTTTTCCAGCACTACAATTCAAATGTATCAATTCTTCTGTCTTCCTTTTTCATTGTCCCGCTTTCACATGCATATGAAGCGATTGAAAAAACCATGGCTTGGGTCAGGTGTACCTTAATCATCAGAGTTACATCTTTGCTTTTTATCACTTTAAATAGGTCTTTTGCAGCAGATTTACCCAGTGCATGTTTCATTTCTTCACTGATGCTTCCATGGGCACTAATTGCTGATCCAAGTAGAATGAACTCATTGACAACATTAATTTTTTCTATATTGATTATAATGTTGTTCATTGGTCCAGTGTGAGGATTTCCATTTTATTAATGTTCAGGTGCAATCCATACTGAAGACTGTGGTCTTTTACTTTCATAGGTTAGTGCTTCAAGTCGTCTTCATTTTTAGCAAGCAAGGTTGTCTTATCTGCATATCGCAGGTTATTAATGAGTCTTCCTGCAATCCTGATGCCATGTTCTTCTACATATAGTCCGGTTTATCAGATTATTTGTGCAACATACAGATTGAATCAGTAAGGTGAAAGGATACACCCTGCAGCACACCTTTTCCAATTTTTTTTTTTTCTTTTTTTTTGTGGCCTGAATAATACCACAGAACAAGATCATCATGTTCGACACTGTCTCCAAAGATGGTAAAGCAATTACTTTGGAATTATGTTTGCTACTAATGAGGCCAGCCTAGTAGAGGGACACCCAACCCATCGTGTATCCAGAGTCACTAATTATTAAGTACAAGACATGGCATTAGAATCCACTTCTATTCATTTCACGGAGGTGCTCTTCAGAAAAAATCATTTACTGCATACCTTCCGGTTTCTCGCTTATCGTCATCAGCCAGCCCACCACTGATCCCATCCTAGATGCTGGGGCAATGTCAGAGGTGTGAACATAAAAATATTAAGAATTTATAATGCTAGAAGAATTTGACATCCAGTTACACTAGGACTTCAGGGGTTGAGAAGAGGAAGATGGCAAACCGTATGCAAGCAACCTGAAGAGATGACCCCTGTGGGGGTTATCCAGTATCCCAGCACACTTGTCTGATAATGAGTGAGCTTGGACATTATATAGTTTGGCATCAAAATTCAAGTCAATTCAATCTGTTGCATAAGACTTGAAGTTATGAACATGGGTTCCTAGCAATATGTGAAGGCAGTTGGAATGAAAACACTGTGAATCAGTGCAGGCCAAACAGAATGTAGAGATTAATTAAATGAGATTAGGACTAGAACATGCTAAGGCCAGAGTCCAGGCTGCTCAGGAGAGGATCATAAGGCATGAAAGAAAGTGAGAGCTCCATTTAAGCAAGCTGGAGTTCAACCACTCTGCCAATCTCTGCAGGAGATCTGGAATACTAAACCAGAACCCGAAAGCAGATCAACAAGGCATGGAGTAGGGAAAGGCTGATACTCCGTGAATATGTAGCTGTGAGCTTACTTCCTATCACTGAACATCAGACTACATGAACACATCTAATTCTGTACCACCCCTATTGCTAGAGAAGAGACGCCTCATGTGCTCTTTGGTCTACTCAGCACTAAATCAGGACCTGGATAAGGCCAAGCCTAAGGAAAGGCATTTCTCTGCTCACAGTTGAACAAGGCTAGAGAGGCCAGCAACTGCCAAACAGGGTTTGCAGCCACAGAAGAGAAGGGTGGATCCCAAGCAGACACATTGAGCTAGATTAGAGAGTTTCTGTGACCATACCACAGCTACAGCTGTCCTAAGTACCCACTCATATGGAAGAGACCTACAGGAAATGAATTTGCAGTATGATTTGGGTAAACATAGATGTCTTGTTAATTGCCATCAAGTCGGCCGTGACTCATGGAGACTTAACACATAACAGAAGGAAATGTTGCCTGGTCCTGTGCCATCTTCATTGTTTTAGCCATTCTGTCAATCCATCTCACTGAAGATTTCCTCACTCTTGCTGACCCTCTTCTTTATCATTTATGATGTCTTTTCCTAGCAAATTGGTCTTTCCTGATGACATGTACAAAGTAAGCGATCTGAAGTCTTACCATCCTCACTTCTAAAGAGAATTCTGATTGTATTTCTTCTAAGACTGATATATTTGTTCAAAAAAAGATATAAGCTAGCTTTTCAAATAATGTGTCCTAAGCCTTTTTTGCTGAAAGGATAGTACCATCTTCAAAACATGCAGTCTTACAAAAAGGGAAGGAGGAAAAAGGATTTCTTTTGTCATGTATAGGGAACTACAGAAAATTGGGATAGGACACATAGTTGCACTCTAATTTTGGTCAAACAAAACCTTGTTGTTTAGAACACTTGTTTGAAAATTGCCCTCAAGAAAGAGATTTCCCAACTGTGTATCTAGTAGATTGTGTCCTGTGTTAAAGTATCAAATAAAGCCCAACGATCCAAGGGCTTGTTCAGTTCTTTTAAAATCATGCCAGTCAGACACCATTATTTTTCAGGGTCCCACGGTGATTTATCCAGGAGGAATATTCCCGTGACTGAAAGTAAAATGTTCACCCCTGTGTGTCTAATTAGGTTTTCCAGGGCACCTGGCAGACAATGGCAACAGCCAGGCTGTGTAAGTGAAACTAAGAGTCAGATCATTTTCTAGCAAGTGAGAAATGTATTTAGGCAATGTAGATAGTACCTTTCCCCACATAAGTTCTAAAGTTTTTCAGTAGATAGTCTGCACTCCATTCTCTAAAGGGAAATTCCCTAAAGTATTAGGTTATATGGGACTGAGGTGGTAGTGGGGACAAAGAGATGGATAGGCTGTTAGTAGTGCAAGATGAGGGATGGGCAAGACATTCTTTGTTGATCAACCCCCCTATATGAGGGCAATGATGACAGCTGTCGGCACACATCCTGTTATGGATTAAACTGTGCCCTCTAAAATATGTGTTAGAATCCTAACACATATATAATGTATATAATCCCAACCTGAGGATGTGGGATGTGATCCTGTTTGAAAATAGGGATTTTTTTTTTATTTTGGTAAATATGTAGGTAATAAAACATTTGCCATTTGTGATGGTTAAGGTTGTGTGTCAGTTTGGCTGGGCCACGATTCTCAGTGGTTTGGCAATTATGTAGTCTGGCAGTCGCATGATGAGGTTATACCTTCTATGATGAGATTTGATATAATACGATCACCCCCATGATGGGATCTGCTATGAGTAGCCAATCAGTTGAAAGGGAGTTTCCTTGGACATGTGGCCTGCAACAAATATAAGTGGACTTTCCTGTAAGGCTCATGGGCTTTTGCTCACTCTAGATCCTGCAGCTGGTTCCTGTTCATCTGACCTCTGGTTCTTGAGCCTTGATCTAGCAGCTTACTTGCTGTCTTGCCTGCTGATCTTGGGATTCAGCAGTCTTCGCAGCCTGTGAACAAGAGCACTGCTACCTGACCCACGGATCTTGTGTTCACCAGTCCCTCTGGATATGTGAATCAGAAGAAGCCTCTAGCCTGACCCATGGACTGGGGACGTTCCAGCTTCTACAACCCCGTGAGCCATTTCCCTGATATAAATCTCTCTATATATGTATTTATACACTTTACTGGTTTTGCTTCTCTAGAGAACCCAGCCTAAGACACTACCCAAAGCAATCTACACATTCAATGCAATTCCAGTCAAAATTCTAACAGCCTTCTTTACAGAAATAGAAAAACCAATCCTCAACTTTACATGGAATGGCAAGAGGCCCTGAAGGGTTAAAGCAATATTGAAAAAGAAGAACAAAGTAGGAGGACTCACACTTCCTGACTTTAAAATATACTATATAGCTACAGTAATCAAAACAGCCTGGTACTGGTATGACAACAGACACGTAGACCAATGGAACAGAATTGAGAGTCTAGAAATAAGCCCACACATCTATGGTCAACTGATTTTTGACAAAAGTGCTAATTCCATTCCATGGAGAAAGAAGTCTCTTCAATAAATGGTGCTGGGAAAATTGGATTTCCACATGCAGAAAAATGAAACAGAATCCATGCTTCACACCATACACAAAAACAAATACAAAATCCCTTAAGGACCTAAATGTGCAAACTGAAACCATAAAATTCTTAGAAGAAAAAGCAGGGGCAATGCTGTCAGGCCTAGTTTTTAACAATGGATTATCTAATATAATAACAAAAGCACAAACGGCGAAAGACAAACTAAATAAAGGGGACCTCATACCACCAAGAAACAAGAGCCAGGAGTGAACACACCTTTGGACCTGGGGTTCCTGCGCTGAGAAGCTCCTAGATCAGGGGAAGATTGTTGACAAGGACCTTCCCCTAGAGCCAACAGAGATAAAAAGAATTCCCCTGGAGCTGGCACCCTGAATTTGGATTTTTAGCCTCCTAGACTGTGAGAGAATAAATATCTGTTTGTTAAAGCCATCCACTTGTGATATTTCTATTGTAGCAGCATTAGATAACTAAGACACCATTTCTACAATCTTCACATGTATAGTTCAGTGACATTGAATATGTTCATTATTGTTCAATCATCACCATTAACTGCTCCCAAATTTTTCCAGAAGCCAAGTGTCCCTTAAGCATCGTATCTTCCTTTCCCTCTCCTTCCTATCTATTCCTGGTAACCACTAATAAACTTTGGTCTGTATACACTTCCTTTATATTTCATACAAGTGAGGTCATACCATAGTTGTCCTTTTGTGGCTGACTTATTTTATTCAGCATAATATTTTCAGTGGAGCCCTGGTGGCATAGTGGTTAAGAGCTTGGCTCCTAACCAAAAGGTCAGCAGTTCAAATCCACCAGTCGCTCCTTGGAAACCCTATGGGCCAGTTCTACTCTGTCCTATAGGGTTGCTACGAGTCGAAACCAACTCTACAGCACCTAACAACAACAACAACGTTTCCAATATTCATATATGTTGTAACATGTATCAGGACTCCAGGAAATAGGGTTTTTGTTATGTTAATTATTTCATAATAATGTAGTGTGGATTCTAAATCTAACTACTTCTGACTTATATAAACAGCAGCATAGATACACATACACACAGGAAAATAAATGCCAATGTGGGGATCATCTACAAGCCAGGGAATCAGGGAATGCCCAGGACTACCTACAAAGAAGGAACTGACACAGTTGAAACCCTGATTTGCACTTCTAGCCTCCAGAACTGTAAGAAAATAAATTGGTGTTCTTTAAAGCCACCCACTTGTGCTATTTTTGCTACAGCACACTAGAAAACAAAGATACACCTGTTCTGCTGGAAGTGCCTGTGAGGTACAGGGAGAGACAGGCATGTCATGGCAGCTTCTGGTTAAAAACAAACAGTAGTGGATTATGCACTAGGTACCTCCCGTAAGTCATTTAGCTTCTCAAGCTTTTCTTTGTCATCCTCTTCTTTTTTCTTTTTCATTTTCAATTGTGAAAAAATAATTTTTAATTAGTTTGCTTTCAAAGTTCAAAGATGTGGGTGGTGTTAGAGAGGCTACTGAACTGAAAAAAAAAGAATGCCCTACTGCTGCCATATTCTCTTCCCAAATGTATGGTGGTCAGCCATGTTTACAACATTCTCCAAGATGATTGGAAAGGGAGTGGAGAGGAATAATTTACTGAGAGGAGGTAAAATAATTCCATGCCCATGGATTTATACCAGAAGAGCATCTGATTACAGATCCACAAACAGGTACATTAGAATAGAATGCTACAGAGTCTTGAAAGTAAAGTTGCAAACTCTCAATTGCATCAAGAAGACGATGAGACTCAGCAGTGTTAACCTGGGTATGAGTTTTTTTCAATGGCTCTAGGAAGTAAAGAGAAAAGCTAATCTATTCTTCAACAAAAAACATTTGCTGATCTATCTGTTGTCCAAAACATCATTTTGTAGCTGCCTGATTACTTTTGTTAGAGATATACTTCTTCCACCTCTGCTGTTTAAGAACTAGAAGCTCCTCTAAGGAAGACACGAGGCTGTTTCTGAATCTGAGGCATATGTGCCAACTCCCCAGCCAGGAACATTGCAAGAACATGATAAATGTTTGCTCACATTCAGCCTATCACATGCCGTTGTTTTTTGATGTTGTTGTTAGGTACCGTGGAGTCAGTTCTGACTCAAATCGACTCTATGTACAACAGAATGAAACACTGCCTAGTCCAGTGCCATTCTCACAATCATTATTATGCTTGAGCCCATTGTTGCAGCCACTGCGTCAATCCGTCTCCTTGAGAGTCTTCCTCTTTTTAGCTAACTCTCAACTCAGCATGATGTCCTTCTCTAGAGACTGGTCTTTCCTGATAACATGTCCAAAATATGTGGGACCTCGTCTCCCCATCCTTGCTTCTAAGGAGAATTCTGGCTGTACTTCTTCCAAGACAGATTTGTTCATTTGTCCATAGTATATTCAATGATATTCACCAAAACCATAATTCAAAGGCGTCAATTCTTTTTCAGTCCTCCTTATTCATTGTCTAGCTTTCACATGCATATGAGGCGATTGAAAACACCATGGCTTGGGTCAGGCACACCTTAGTTTTCAAGGTAACATCTTGACTTTTGAACACTTTAAAGAGGTCTTTTGCAGCAGATTTGCCCAATGCAAGACGCCGTTTCATTTCTTGACTGCTGCTTCCATGAACGTTGATTGTGGCTCCAAGTAAAATGAAATCCTTGACAACTTCAGTCTTTTCTCTGTTTATCATGATGTTACTTACTGGTCCAGTTGTGATGATTTTTGTTTTCTTTATATTGAGGTGTAATCCATACTGAAGGCTGTGGTCTTTGATCTTTATCAGTAAATGCTTCAATTCCTCTTCACTTTCAGCAAGCAAGATTGTGTCACCTTCATAATGCAGGTTCTTAATGAGTCTTCCTCCAATCCCGATGCCCTGTTCTTCTTCATATAGTCCAGCTCCTCGGATTATCTGCTCAGCATACAGATTGAATAAGTATGGTGAAAGGGTACAACCGTGCGCACACCTTTCCTGACTTTAAACCATGCAATATCCTCTTGTTCTGTCCAAGCGACTACCTCTTGATCTATGTACAAGTTCCTCATGAGCACAATTAAGTGTTCTGGAATTCCCATTCTTTGTGATGTTACCATAATTTGTTATGATGCACACAGTAGAATGCCTTTGCGTAGTCAATAAAACACAGGTACTTTGTGGTATTCTCTGCATTCAGCCAGGATCCATCTGACATGAGCAATGATATCCCTTGTTCCATGTCCTCTTCTGAATCCTGCTTGAAATTCTGGCAGTTCCCTGTTAATGTACTGCTACAACGGCTTTTGAATGATCTTCAGCAAAATTTTACCTGTGTATGATATTAATGATATTGTTCAATAATTTCTGCATTCAGTAGTATCACCTTTCTTTGGAATAGGCATAAATACAGATCTCTTCCAGTCAGTTGTCCAGGTAGCTATCTTCCAGATTTCTTGGCATAGACAATTGAGCACTTCCAGCATCCATTTGTTGAAACATCTCAGTTGGTATTCTGTCAATTCCTGGAGCCTTGTTTTTCGCCAATGCTTTCAGTGCAGCTTGGACCTCTTCCTTCAATACCATCTGTCCCTGATCATATGCTACTGCCTGAAATTGCTGAACATCAACCAGTTCTTTTTGGTATAGTGACTCTATATATTTCTTCCATCTTGTTTTGATGCTTCCTGCATCATTTAATATTTTCCCCACAGAATCCTTTAATATTGCACTTCGAGACTTGATTTTTTTCTTCAGTTCTTTCAGCTTGAGAAATGCCGAGCCTATTCTTCCGTTTTGGTTTTCTAACTCTAGGTCTTTACACATGTCATTATAATACTTTACTTTCTCTTCTCGAGCCACCCTTTGAAATCTTCTATTCAGCCATGGTTTACTCTCCCACAAATTAAAGACTTATATACACTCATGAGGAGTCCCTGTGGTGCAAACGGTTAAGTGTTTGGCTACTAAATAAAGGGTTGGAATCTTGAGTCCACTCAGAAGCACTTCAGAAGAAAGGCCTGGTAACCTACCTCCAAAAAATCAGCCATTGAAAACTCTATGGAGCCAGTTCTACTCTTACACATATGAGGTCAGCATGAGTCAGAGTCAACTCCACAGCAACTGGGAGTATGCACTCAGGAGCATACAAAGCCTTGGGTTTTACTTTCTTGTATTAAAATTTCTATAGCTGGAGAAGCCTAACAATTATTTATTTCCAAAAGAACAACTTAATTCCAATGCTCACACTGACTTAAACAAAAATGATCTTTATTTTGAAAGAGGTCTTAAAAAGCTATAAGAATGAATAGCATAAGTTCTTAAAATATATAATAGAGTCATAGATAATATTCATTTTATAAACTTGTCTTACAACTTATATTTTAATCTATTTATATTCCCATTTGCTCAATAGTTCACTTAAGAGGGATCAATAAGTAAATCGCATCTTTAAAAATTAAATTTCAGTTTCCATCTCTATAAGAGCAGAAGATGAATAATACAAACATTAATTTTCAAATTTGTTGATTTTGAGCAGAATGGCATGCAGAGAGGGCCTCAAATTTCATATATTGATTTTTAAACTTCCCATTTCTACAAAGAATTCTTTGGGAAAAATTGATTAAAGTTATATGGGAATAATACAGACTCATCAGCCTAAAAATATGGTGTGTATGATATTTTGCACTCTTACGTAAGCATGATTCTCTTTAAGTCACAGTTTTTTTTAAAGTGCAAGCTCCTCACACAAGTACAGAGTGAAGTAACTACTCAATCTAATAAACATTTTCTCAGATCTCTGCAGGAGCTTTAAGAGGATAGAGTCATAGATAATCATCTCTGGCCTCAGAGCATAAAGCCCTTCCTCCCCAGTCAGAGTTCATATTAAGGAAAGAGCAAGAAAAAGGAAGTGTGTTCTAATATGAAGAATAATGGAATGCCTCTTGAAATACCATTTTTATTCCAAGACATTGTTATTTTGATTTGTGGCAATGGAGCGAAAGGCACTTTGGACCGGGATTCAGGTGAAAGCAACTTGTTGAGTTACAGAAGATCAACTGAGACAACATGTGTGATAGCCCTTTGCTGATTCCACTTGATGTTTGTACAGAATTTTTAACTTGTTAAGGAAAATACCTAAGGAGTGAGTTTTATCATTTTTCCCAAATATGCAAACCTATGAAATACCTGTTAAAATATTTAAAGAGTGTACATCTAGTCTAAAATACTGGGGGAAACCCCAGCTCAGATCGTTCAGAAAAAAGTAGTGTCCTTTTGCAGCTCACTGTGTAGAAAAGGTGGAAGCGGGGAAGGAACTAGAGGAGAAGGAGAAGATCAAGAGTGAGAAGTCTTCCCAGGGTTGCTGCAGGGCCAGTCTCCTTTAAAGTTCCATGGAAAGCTCCGTGTTTCTCTCCAGTGCACCCCAGTGAAATTTTTGGAGTCACCCACATCTAAGCCTGCTTTCTTTCTTTTAAACAGTGTCTTCCTCTGTTCTGTCCTCCTCTTAAGGCACTGTTGTGACTTTCTAGTGTAACAAAAATGATAAACCCATTTCCAGTAAGTGCTACTAATTGGTTTCTTTATCGATGGTGACTAGCTTTTTTTTTTTAAAGAATTCCCTGAATCTAAAGAAATATTGGTGAGATTCCAGACATTATGTAAGACAAGTGTGTCTGCATGGATATATTAAGGGGGATGGAGATTCAGGGGAATAGTAGGTTCCCTTTTTGGCATTTCCCACATCACCCCAAGTAAATAGTGGCCTATTTTATTACCGTCAGCACGAACCCTTAATGCCACCTGGTTTTGAGCCTGAAACAAAAATTTCCCCCAACATAATTAGAACCTTTTTTTCTATTGGCATACTTTTATTTTACTTTTTATTTTAAAACAGTTCTAAACAGATAGAGGTGCAAAAATAAAAGTAGTACAAAAAACAGCCATATACCTATTTGTTAATATTTCATTCCATTTATTCTATGTGTGTGTGTGCATAATGTTTTTCTGAGCCATTTGAGGGTAGATTACCCTAAATACTCCAGTGTATATTTCCAAGGAATAAGGATATTTTCTTACATAACCACAGTAGTGTTACAACTTTTGAAACCTTTTTTTTTTTAAACTAGTTGATAGCTACTTCTTTCCACCATTCATTTGTCAGTTGGTTGTACTGTGGTAGCCTGGTGTTGCTAGGATGCTGAAAGCTATGCCACCAGTGTTTTAAATACCAGCCAGGTCACTCATGGTGGACAGGTTTCAGAGGGGCTTCCAGACTAAGACAGACAGATTAGGAAGAAAGTTCTGTCAATCTATTTCTAAGAATTAGCCAATAAAAATCTTATGGATCACAACAGAATATTTTCCAATATAATACTGACATACGAGCCCCATAGTTTGGAGGGCACTACACAACGGTCGTAACAATAGACTCAAACATACCAACAATCTTGAAATGGCACAGGACCGGGCAACATTTCATTCTGTTATACATAAAGGCGTTATGAGTTGGAGCCAACTCAAGGGCAACTGACAACAACAGCAAAACCATTTCTTTAAGAGACTTCTGAGGACACATACACAGTCAGTTTTTTAAGCAACAAAGAACTGACTGTGCACGTTTTGTAGAACAAAACAGAGATCTTGCTGTCAAAAGACTTGGGTTATTCCTCTTCCCAGATGTATGACCTTGGTAAGTTACTGAAATCCTTGTGAGCTGCAAATATGTCCTCCTGTAAAATTCTTAAAACAATACCTACTTTATAGGTTAGATATGTTGCAGCATTTGTAAGATGGAAGGCTATTAAGTATACAGTCTAAAGGAAAGAGGGCAAATAAATTTCAGCTCAAGTGACAGGTCTAGTTGAGTGATGGTGACTATCTTTAACCTTGTATTGAGAAAGAACGTGGGGCCATATCCATGTTCAGCAAAAAAGCACTGCTGTGGTTGATTAGTGATGTCTACCATGAAAGTCAAGTACAGAAGTGGGGGCATAAGTAACATAAATGCCATTCCTGGTATAAGGTATTATTTAACTTTTCAGGGACCATCCCAGGTGTCATCTCCTTCCTTCATGAAGACTTGGCTGATTGAACCTAACCAGTTTGCTCCCTTATTTTGATAGAAGTCAGTCCTGTAAGCTTACTCATGCAATGAGAAGCTGATAGAATAAAAATATCATCAATAAGTGCAAACAGTACTATGTATCATAATCTTTCTTATCCTCCAAAAACAGATAGTCTACAGTAAAACCACACAGATCAGACATCAAGCAAGAACTCTTTTCTTAAAATGAGAAAAGCATTCTAATACTTATATCTATGGTTTTTGTTACTTCCGGGCAGAGGGCAACATTTGACACTGTTTTCCTTTTTCACAATCAATGTGACTCTTTCATTCGGAAGAAGGATTCAAGTGCAGTAGGGAAAGGATGTTAGACAAGGTAAAAAGGAAGTTTCAAATTAAAGAAAAATGGAGTGAAAACTGAAGGAAATGCAGATCAAAGTGAGAGGAATGAGGGGAGGAAAAGGGACAAAAGAAATGGCAGACAAGAGCAGAAAGACCAAAGACTGAGTGAATAGCAATTAGGAAGAAGGAAGTCAGAGGAAAATATGTTTTCATTTATACCACTCCGGAAGGATATTTTAGAAGGACCATGATGTCACTTCCATGTCACTATAGCAAAGATATTTCATAAAACACAGCTGTATTCCTTTTTCCCCTCAAGACTAGGTCATTGCTCCCTACAGATTTATTTTTTTCTATTTTCTTCTTTAGCAAGAGTTTCACAGAGAAACCTTAAAATGTTTTGTTATTATTTTTTTTAAATCATAGTTTACTGAGGGCACCCTTAAGAACGTCCCTAAGGTAAAGATAAGCTAATCCAATCTTACTTTTACTAACCTAAATGTGTGTCTCATGAAGCTATTTCCTTCCAAGCTTGAATTCAATCTCTAAATATATGTGTCATGTAAGGAGAATTCGTGCCAAATCTGATCTCACACTTTTAAAAATCATAAATCTTTACTTTTTTTTTTTATGAACACCCAAGCAATAATGACATTCCTAACACAGAAGTAATGTCACTTTATAATATTGCTTTCCTTCAGAAGTTTGCAAAACTGTATATAACACTTGTCGATCTTATTAGTGGTATAAAAGGATTTTCAGTTACTGTTATTTCTATTTTACATTTCAGTAAATTGGAATTTTAGAAGTTTCTTGAACTACAAAAATTTGCTTAAAAAAGTATGGTTAGATATGTGTTTCCCTTGCACCAAAGAATGGATTCCTATGAGGTTGCATCCCCCAAATGAGTCTCTATAGAGGAGGACTTCCAGGATCTGTGCACATGCTTACATCTGCACAGCCCAGCCCAGCATATGCTGCCGTTTCAGTGCTCGGCCTGCATCCCAAGATGTGATCCAATAGAGAACACAGCTCCTCAGAGCATCTCAGCCAACTCTGGCCTCAGCTGGTTGTTGGTTTTGCTGGGCTGATTCATTTCCCAGGAGTGAGATCTGACCTAATAGATAATACGTACTATGTAATGTATTTATAAACATTTATATGAACATGTGACTTGTGTCCACTAGTCTTACTAGTTCTCCCCTCAGAAAAGAAGTCTCAGTTTCATAATAAGCTTAGAGAATTCTAGACTAGTACCTGAATCTAAACATGACAAGCAATTTGTAGAAGGCCTTAAATATAGCCAAGTAATTCTCTCTCTGGAACTCCATCTTATGGGAATAATATTAAACAAAAAAAACCATACACACAGAAAAGTTTTATCACAGTATTGTTACTAAAACAGGGCAATTAAAAATATTGCAAATGCTCAGAGTAAAACTAGTGTTTATCCTTTAGCTAGAATATTATGCAGCCATTACAGACTATGTTTAAAAGTGTTTTTAAAAATACAATAATAATAATTGAAAAATCAGGATTCAAAATTGCATATACAATATAATTGTATACAGGTAAAAAATAAGATTAAGTATGTATGAAAAGATTTTAAAAATACACTGTAGTTGTCACTAGGTAGCTGGATTATAACGGTGCCCTCGTGGTGCAGTTAAGCACTTGGTTGCTAACCAAAAAGTCAGCAGTTCAAACCCACCAGCCACTCTGCTGGAGAAAGATGGGGCAGTCTGCTTCCATAAAGATTACAACTTTGGAAACCTTCTGGGGCAGTTCTACCTTGTCCTATAAGGTTGCTGTGAGTCAGAATTTACCTGATGCAATGAGGTTTTAATTTTAACAGGGTTATAAGTGGATTTTTTCCTTCTGTTTTTCTATTTGTTTTCAACGTTTGCTTTAATTAGGTTATATTATTTTAATGATGAGTATTCTTATATTTTAGGTTATGTAACAAGAGGCTGAGTTTTTAAAAAATTTTTCCTCCAAAATTTATCTTTAACTTTTTCTTTAGAATCAGAGAGGCCAGAGGCAAAGCATAGTAGTGGTGAAAAATAACAAGTAGAGATTTGAGTTGGGGACCTGAGATGAGATGTGAAAATTGCCAAAAGAGGTAAGAAATCAACCAGGTACAGTTTTAAGTTTATTATTATTACAGCTCAAAGTTAAGAATTGGGATTAGTCCACCTATAAATGGAAACCCAGTTCAAAGGTCAGAGAAAGAGGATTGGAATAGGAGACAAGACTCTGGCATATCTAAGGACATCTCAGATGTGACTAACAGAGGCACCATATTCTCAACTGTGGATGGAGAGAACTAAGCACAAGCCAAGACTTATGGCCAAATGGGGACTTAGCACCATATCCTGCCCCCACCTCCTCAAGGACGAGAGCCTGGCAGCAAGGCCTTGTCACAAGTACGGAGGGATTCAATTCATAGTACAGCCTTGCCTGAATCTCAGGCCCCACTCAGCCTGCCTTTCCACCCATGATCCAGTTTGGATGTGAGGGAGCCTCAGATTGAAGTAAAAGGAGGAGCGCAAAGGGCAGCTGAATCAAGCTAAACAATTACAAAGCACAACAGTTATTTTGACTGTATCCCATGCCCTGTGCCCCCCCACAATTTTTTAAACCAACCTGGGTGTGAAGACCAAAAGAAAGTTACTATCATGTACTAAGTTGTATGAAACTTATATTAATACATTTTATTTACTCATTTCATCATTTACTCATTTAACATAAAATTTTTTTAGGGTCCACATTGGACCAGGTGCCATCCTAGGCACTGGGTCTGGCTGCAGCAGTGAATAAAACAGGGAGTTCCCACAACAGTGCAATTAATAGTCTCAAATGAAAAAGATGATTAAAAATAGAATAATTAATAAACTAGATAGATTCAGGTATTGATAAGGGTATGAAAACAATAAAATAAGGTGATATGACCACCAAGTCTACTTCAGAAGTTCAGGGAGGGACTCTTTGAAGAGGTAATACCTGAACTGAGGCATAAGGACACTAAAACAGCAAGCAAAAGCTTCAGTGAGGGCAGAGCAAAGACAGATGGGGTGCACCTGGCCTATCTGAGGAAGGGAAAGGTCGGTGTGGTTGGAGCAGAGTAAATTGAGTTAGGAGAGAGAAGGGGAAAAGCACAGAATAAGATAGTGATATAAGGTAAGGTTGGAAAGGTGGGACCTGATGGGCCATGGGAAGGAGTTTAAATTTTATTTGCACTGTAATAGGAAGTTTTTAAAGAGGTCTAAGCAAAGTAGTGATATATTCTGGTAGAGATAGATGATAGAGAGAGAGAATCTACACATGTATATATACACATACTCATAATATACATGTGTGTATTTCTAAATAGATTTATAAAATTCCTGGCACAGATACAGTTTGGAAATCAGATAATCTGATTCACAAACCCAGGCATTTTGAGAAAAGAACAGTTCTTTTAAGAATTAAAAAAGAATCCTTGAAGGAAGAGAGCCTACAGTTTGTTCCACAAACAGTAAGTGGGAAAGAATATGGATTAGATTAAAATCCAGGCTTCTCCACTTCCATGATCTAGATTGGTAATGCCCAGGTTGGGAAGGAGGAGAAGGATGAATTGGATATGACCTAGGGGGTCAGTGTGACCCTTAACATAGGTTGAGACCTGTGAAGAGAAGAGTCATCACTAAGACTTCTGAAACAAAATGGAAAATTAGTTTGACTCCTGACTCCCTCCCTGAAGACCCATCCTGAATTGCCACAGAAGAAAGAGGGAGGCCGATGATAAAAACAATCCACACAGAAAATAGTCCTGAAACTGTGATAAACACTAAAGGAGGCATGAGAATGTTAGGCCGCAGGGAGAGAGAAGAACAGGGCAGAAGAGAGTCACGAGTCACAAACAGTGGATGAGAGGAGGAGCACATTTAGTTGGGTGCTTTTCACTCCCCTTGTTTGCCTGGTAGATCATTGCCCATCCCAATGCTGTTGTTAAACTGAAAGTCCTGAGGCCAACCATAAATTAAACTCATTGCCGTTGAGTCAATTCTAACTCATAGTGACCCTATAGGACAGAGTAGAGCTGTCCCACAAGGTTTCCAAGGAGCAGCTGGTGGATTCAAACTGCTGATCTTTTGATTAGCAGCCTGAATTCTTAACCACCGTGCACCATGCTCCAAAGCCAACCATGGGAGGCAAGAAAACATCACAACAGAGATGGATCCTGGCTGGGGAGCCTATTGCAAAGACTACAGGTGACTGCTGGCTGAAGTATTCCTTTGTGAGCCTTCCGTTCTGTGGCCTAGGCAAATCTAACGGCAGGCAAGTCTTCTGAGATAAGAGCAATGTCTGGGGCAGAGATACTGGGAGGTTACCTGGAGGCAAAGTACACCTGGAAGGGAAGGACAGACAGGATTGAGTCCAGATTGAAGAATTCAAGTCTATAAAACATGAGATGAAGCCCAAAATTAAACTCACTCAGAGGAGCACCAAGATAGGACCTATGCATTCAGACATACTTCAAAGTAAACATTGCACAATAAACGATGACTTAAAAATGGGAAATCACAATCTGTCTGACAAGTATAAGCATTATAAAAAAGAACATTTTTAAATGGAGAATCTATACCAGATGGTGCAGTATTCATAAAATATGCAGATCAAGAACTTAAAATAAGCACAATAAATATCTTCAGCTACATAAGGGGGGATATCAGAAACATGAAGCAGGAAAAAACAGTTATAAAAAAAGACAATTTGGAAATAGTAGATATGAAAAGTATAATTGTCAGGATAAAGAACTCAAAGAAAGAATTGACTGTCAGACTGGATTTGGTTCAAATCTACTGAGCTGAAAGACTGAGTCAGGGTACTCTTCCAGAAGATGTCAAAAAGACATACAAACATGTAAAAGTGAAAAAGGAGATAAGATATAAGGAAAATAGAATTACAAATGCCAACATAAGTATAATAAAGACCATGAGAGGAAAAGAAAAAATCAGGAGAACAATACTTGAATAAATAATGTGCAAGGAATTTCCAGATTTAAGAAAAATATAACTTTTCAGAGCAAAGACCTAACAGTGTATGAGATAGAATAGAAAAAAAAAGAAAAGAAGAAAGAAAATACTCTTCAAACCACATTAGATGAAGCCTATGAACATCAAAAACATAGAGAAAATTCTAAAGGCTACTTTTAATTTAAAAGTAGATTATCTTAGAAAGGATCACCAATTATATGATCTCCTATCTTCTCAGCATCAACATGGATTTAAGAATACTTTGGATATATCTTCAAAGTGTGGAAGTAAAAGACTTTTGAATATATACTGGTATGTCCAGCTAAACTGTCATTTATGTGTGAGGGGAAAATAAGTATTATCTTAGGCATATTCAATTTCAAAAAATTTACCAAGGATACTCTTTTAAAGTCCTCTTGAATTATGCACCAAAAAAGGTGACTTGTACTGTATACAATTTTTTTTTAATTTATGTTTTCTTTTTTTAAATTTTCTTCCTGTACTTTAGATGAAGGTTTACAGAACGAATAGTTTCTCATTAAATATTAAGTAAACATATTGTTTTATGACATTGGTTAAGAACCCCACAACGTATCAATACTCTCCCTTCTCGACCTTGAGGACTTTTTTTTTGGTGAAAATATACATAGCCAAAGTTACACCATTTCAAAAGTTTCTACATGTACAATTCAGTGAGACTGATTACATTCTTCCAGGTGTGCTGCTATTCTCACTATCCTTTTCCAAATTATTCCATCACCATTGTCTTCAACTCACTGTCCCCTAGGCTTCCCATCAAACCTTTTGAATTGCTGTTGTCAATTTGATCTCACATAGATAATTCTTTTTTATACCTTACATGGAGGTTTGCAGACCAAATAGTTTCTCATTAAACAGTT
>NW_004443941.1:28293920-28314492 GCF_000243295.1 Trichechus manatus latirostris | reverse complement strand
GGTAATTTTTTTCTTTCAAGGTTTTATAGATGTCATCCCATTGCCTTCTTGCCTGCATGGTTTCTGCCAAATAATCCAAGCTTTGTCTTATTGTTTCTCCTCTGTATGTGACTTTTTGTTTTTCTCAAGCTGCTCTCAGGATTCTTTGTCATTGGTTTTAGCAAGTGTGATTATGATATGCCTTGGTGATTTTCTTTTGGGGTCTGTTCTATATGGGGTTCATTGAGCTTCTTGGATGGTCAACTTTTCATTTTTCATGATATTGGGGAAGTTTTCTGTCAGCAATTCTTCAGTTATCCTCTCTGTGTTTTCTGTTTTCTCCCGTGTTCTGGAACTCTGATCACTCGTAGATTTTTGCTTTTGATTGTATCCCACATAATTCTCAGTGTTTATTCATTTTTCTTCATTCTTTTTTCTGATTTTTCCTCAAACAGAGTTGTATCCAAGTGTTTGTCTTCAATTTTGCTGATCCTGTCTTCCATCATTTCAAACCTGCTTCTCAGCCCTTCTATGACACTGTCCTTTTCTGAAATCTTGTTGTTTGTGCTTCGGATTTCTAATTGTTTTTGTATAATTTCTAGTTGTGAATTTATTTTAGCATTTTGTTCCTGTTATTTTCTTGAATTCTTCCATTTTTTTGGTCTGTATTTTCCATGAATTTGTCTGCCTTTTCCATGAATTTGTCTATTTTTTCCTCATTATTGTCTGTTTTTTGCTTCAACTCTTGTATAATTCTGAATATTAGAGATTTAAATTCCCTATCAGTTAGGTCTACAGCCTTTTCTTCTACTGGAAGGTCATCTGGTGTTTTATTTTGGACACCTACTGGAGCCATCCTGTCCTGTTTTTGTAAATGTTTTGATATTGTCTGCTGTCTTTGGGGCATTCAGTGGTTATTTTCTCCCTTTATTGATTGTAGGTTTGTTTGTTTCATCCTGCTTTTTTGTTTTATTTGGTTATGTCGGAGCAGGTGGGCTGTACATTCTTTGTTGTTTTGCTCCTCTGTGGGCACAATACTTTTCACTTCCTTCTCCAATGGGCAGGGTCAGTCACTCGGGTATGATACAGCAGGGCAGGTGCAGCTGAAGGGGAGTTGCTGGGTTAGGTTTTTTGTGGCACATACCAGTACTGACAGTGCGGACCAGGAATCAGTTCAGGGCAGGTTCCAGTAGGCAGTGGTTGTGTTGCTTGGGAGTGTGATGTTCAGCACATGGTGCTGGTAGGCAGGAAGGAGGGGGTAGATTGTGATGTGTGGAGCTAAGGTGGGCATGGGAAAGATGAGAGAGAGGAGAGCAAAACAGGAGCCAAAGACATACACGCAAACAAAAAAGAGTGCTAAGGGAGCTTGCTATTGGAGTGGAGAGATGAGAGACTGAAAAATGGGGAAAAACAATGAAAAAAGAAAAAGGGTGAGAGAAAAAAATGAATAAATCGAGAAACTTGAAATGAAGAATGACAAAAAAGGGAATAAGAGAGAGAAGAAAACTAAACAAAGAAATGAAAAAAAACCCAAAAAAAGAAATGCCCCCAGAGATGTCCCTGTGCATCTGCTCAGAGTAAGGGACTACTTCCAAGTCATGCTGTACTGCCCGCCTAGAAGGGGCTCCCAAGCTGAGAAAAGAAAAAGAAAACAAACAAATCAAAACAGAACAAATCAGAGCAAACAAACAAACAAACAAAAAAGACCTAGGTGTCCCACCAGCGTGGCAGCACGGGCCTGGACGTAGTTTCACAGTTGAGCGGTGTTTCGCAGCCTTTCAGGAAGAAGCAAAGATGGCACACTGAGCCAGGTATTTGAGAGAAAGGAGGGGTAGGTGGTGAGAGGTAAGGAAGAAATCTAAAGAAGCAGAAAAAAGCAACACTCAGGGAGCTGGCCAGTGCGGGCAGGTGGAATCCAAGCGGCACTGGGGGGAAGCTCATGCTTCCAGGCCAATAGACTGTGGCTGCAGGAAGCAGAGGAGGCTAAATAGGGGTGAAAAAGGGTGGGGAGTGGAAAAGCCTATATCGTGGGTTACCGGTTGTTCTGTCTCCTGCTGGAAGCTCCATGAAGCTGCTTTCTCATACTTCCTGTTCGCTGATCTCCGATAGGAGTCCAAGATGGTGGATCCTTACTGCGGTAGCTGATAGGGGACCTCTGCATGTATCTCTCCTTGCGCTCTGTTCTCAGTCAGTTTCTTATTCAGTTCGGTGCTTGGCTGAGTTCTTTATCTCTTCATTTGATGCTTAGGGTTTCAGGATTGACGTTTGACTCTTTTGACTTAGTTTTTCTGATCTTTGCTGCAGAGGGATGGTGTGGTGCTTCTGACTATAGCGCCATGTTGCCCGGAAGTCCTAAAATTTATGTTTTCTTGAAGAAAGTCCTCCAAGAAAAAGAGCAATATACTCAAGACAAAGTAATAAGCATTGGAATGTAAAAGTCAGTAAATAACTTAGAAAATTTAATTTTTGTCTAAGTAAGCACTGACAAAAAAAAACCAAGTATATCCCTAACAATTTGGAACTAAAATTTTTTGGACAGTAAGATGGTGGTATAAGCCAAGGGAGGTTTTTACATTGTATAGAGAGACTACCTCAGCAAGCACTGCCTGTTCCAGCACCAGAGAGGCACATGGAAGCCTAGCTAATGCCAACAGTCATGTTAGCTGCCCTGTTCACTGCCATCCAGTGAGGGCCTCCCATGTACTGCTGCCTGTTCATCATCCACTGATTGTCCATCCATGCCTCAAAAATCTACTTAGCCCTCTCATAACCATTCTGTGTGCTTAAGAGCCTTCTCTAATAGCCCAAGACACTCATGAACTGTTCTCCAACCAGAGGGTGATCATAGTGATGTGGCAGGGAAAGCCCCAGCACAAGAATTTGGGTGGAACTAAATGTAATCAGCTCAAGATTTACCTTCAACTCAGAACAATGGTGAAAATACCTTCTCAATAGATTTGTTTGGTGACAGTGGTTTTTATCAGACGAATATATTAAAATGATCTCTCTCTCTGAAAATGCATAATCTGGGATACATCCTCAGCAATTCTGATTTGGCCAGCCTGGGGTAGAGTGCAGTAATCTATAGTTTTGAATACCTTAACAGATGACACAGATATGTAAAACTAGTAAGAACTATCCTTGGTTCTAACACAAAGCTTTGACACAGCCATATTTTTTTGTTTTATATGATGAGCTCATTTTATCATCTTCATGCCAACAAAGCATACCTCTTCCAACCTGTGCAAAATTCTTCCATGTTAGCTATGCATTTGTTCATCATTCATTTATTCAGTCAATATTTATTGAATGCTTACCCCATCCTAAGTTTCCCTATAATTACAAGGTAGTAAACAAAGCAAAAATAAATCCAGCCGTTATAGTTTATTTTCCAGGTGCCTCTGCAGACGCCTGAAAGAAGATCACCTTTAGCCTTATTCTGATGTGGTTTTCCCATCCCCAGGGAGGGGCAGAGACAGTCACTGTACATATGGTGTGGCATTTCTGAACCACTAACTCTTCCAAGAGGTTATATCCAGGGATGCAAAGGAATTAGAGATTGACTTATGTGTTAGTTCATCAAACATTTACTGAGCACCAGGTACCATCTTAGACATTGGAGATCCAGTGAATCCCCAGATCACCGACCCTACCTTCAAGAAGCATACCGTTCAGAGAGAGAGAATTCAATGTCAGAGAGTTCCATTTCTGTCCATATAGCCGTCTAGATATCTAAAAAAACCCTCCTGATACAGAATGTCTAAAAATGAAGACTAAAATATTTTCAAGTCCCCTTAAATGCGTATCTGGTCTGTCAAGAAAGAGGGAAAATTTCAGAGGGCATAAATACCAAGAAAATATGAATCCGGGAGTTAACCAGGCAGGAAAGCATGATGCTTGGAGCCCAGGGAGAGGGGTCAAGTCCTGTGGCCTGCACAAGGAGTGGGGGGACGTTGTATCTTTAGAGAAAGCCAGGACCTGGAAAGGTGACATCTTCAGTGAAAGAGATAAACTGGAGACAAATTTTCTCTGTCAAAGGAGACAGTGAAGACACTTGGCTGTCTCATCTTAGCTGTGGAGGGAAGACGAGAGGTGGAAATGTTTCCCTGAGAATTTGTATTTACCAGCCTGCACTCACATGCATTATAGCAGAACTTATACTTCTTATTCAGGGAGGGAGGTGAAGCTTGAAATTCAGTTTAAAAAGAGTGTATGCTTTTCAGAAACAAATGCAAATACTCTTTAGACAAAAGCATGTTGGAGGAAACTGGTCTCAAAAAAACTCCACAAATTATGTTCCAGAAAACATATGCTCACGATTTAAAAAAAAAAAAAAAAACCACCAAGGATGACACCATAAGTGATAATTAGATGAAATAACAAACAATAAAATCAGACCCAGAAAGACTGCAAATATTAGAATTACCAGAAGTACAGTCTAAAATAATTACACTTAATATGGTTAAAGAAATAAAAGTACCTGTCTAAAGTAAACAAAGGGACAGGAGGCTATGAAAATAAGATGTACTTGGAAAAGAACTAAAACGAGCTTATAAAATTTTTTAAAAAATGAAATTAGAAAGTCAACAAATAAATAGGAGATTAGCCACAGTTGGGAATACATGTAAAAGTACTTTGTCAACTAAATATAAAGCACTTGACAAAAGTTAGGAGTAGGTAGAGTTATGTATATAAAGCATCCTGTCTCTGATTACTGTCAGTATTAGAGAAGAGAGTATCCCTAGAAGTGAGCTAATCGAGTATCCTCTCAGGACAGAAATTCTCCCTGCAGCCTCCTTCTATTCAGAGGGGAGGGAGGGCTCCAGAGAGAAGGCATGCAGTGTAACTTATCCACTAGTGGATGTCCACTATCTGAAACAGATTGTGTTAAGAGCTCAATATACATCATTAACTGAATGAATAAATTAATGGTTGATTTAATAATATCTGGTAGAAATCTTGCATTGCTATTTGGAGCTTTTGTCCAATTCTAGGACTACACATCTCTAAAACATCTGGAGCAATAAGTGAAAAGATTAGCCCATTAGAAAAAAGTATTTGTGCCCAATGTCAAATGCCCAGATGCTGCCATATGAAGAGAGGTTTGTATTTCTGTACAACATTGGGTGGTTGACAGTGGTTCTCCCTTCTCATGCTATTGGAAGTGCTCAGCTACTAAAGGAAAGGTTTGTGGTTGAACACACCAGCTACTCCAAGGGAGAAAGATATAGCAGCCTGCTTCCGTAAAGATTTACTGCCTTGGAAACCCTATGGGGAAGTTCTACTCTGTCCTACAGGGCCGCTATGAATCAGCATCAACTCAACGGCAGTGGGTTTGGGTTTTCGGTTTTAGTGCTCACAAACCGCAAGCAATATTCCACCACCACAATCTCTGCTCCATCCCCCACACTCCCTGCACATTTTGAGATATTAAATCAAACTTTTTCAATGTCAGCCATTGGGGTCTGATGGAGTCTTCAGAATTACAAACTCCTTATCAATTTCAGCAGATTAATTCAAGCTTATCTTTAATGTTTCATATCAGTTGAGGAGGTAGTGAGGGAAAAAATAAGCAAAGAATGTTTTACCATTAAATTTCTGTTTGTGCCTCATTGCACACATTACAGAACCCAGGTGGCACAGGGGTTAAGCACTTGACTGCTAACCAAAACGTCAGCCATTCAAACCACTTCGCAGGAAAAAGATGTGGCAGTCTGCTTCTGTAAAGATTACAGCTTTGGCAACACTATGGGGCAGTTCTACTCTGTCCTATAGAGTCGCTGTGAGTGTGAATAGAGTCGATAGCAATGGATTTGGGTTTTTTTTTTTTTTTTTTTTTTGGTTTGCGCACGGTACATGAATACTTTGTCCACAATGAATTTTTTTCTAGCCCTCAGGCAGTTGTGACTCCATCACTATAAAATCAGCTGAATGCTGAGACATTTCATCTACAAGGCAATCTATAAATCCACAGATACAATGCCATTCCCACAGGATCAACTTTAAACCTGGACATCATCTACAAGGCCATGAGCATGCTACTGAAAGGGAAAAAATGGTGGCCCTGTGAATATATCTTGCCAGGATCTCTGTGCTGCACCTTTTAAGCAGGATCATTTCTGTTCACAGGAATGGAATAGGTTTTCTAAAATGGCTGGAATCCCAGCAAAACAATATAATGACCAGGCTCTGCCAATCAGCTGTAATCTTTATATCCTGATCCTTTCACCATACTTATTCAATCTCTATGCTGAGCAAATAATCCAAGAAGTTGGACTATATGAAGAACTCAGCATCAGGAATGGAGAAAGACTCATTAACAACCTGCGTTATGCAGGTGACACAACCTTGCTTGCTGAAAGTAAAGAGGACTTGAAGCATTTGCTGATGAAGATCAAAGACCACAGCCTTCAGTATGGATTACACCTCAACATAAAGAAAACAAAAATCCCCACAACAGGACCAATAAGCTACATCATGATAACCAGAGAAAAGATTGAAGTTGTCAAGGATTTCATTTTACTTGGATCCACAATCAACACCCATGAAAGCACCAGTCAAAAAATCAAATGGCGCATTGTACTGGGCAAATTTTCTTCAAAAGACCTCTTTGAAGTGTTAAAAAGCAAAGATGTCACTAAAAGGTCTAAGGTACACCTGACCCAAACTATGGTGTTTTCAATTGCCTCATATGCATGCAAAAGCTTCTCAACGAATAAGGAAGACTGAAGAATAATTGATGCCTTTGAATTATGGTGTTGGTGAGGAATATTGAATATACCATGGACAGCCAGAAGAATGAACAAATCTGTCTTGGAAGAAGTACAGCCAGAATGCGCCTTAAAAGCAAGGATGGCGAAACTTCATCTCACATACTTTGGACATGAATCAGTCCCTGGAGAAGGACATCATGCTTGGTAAGGTAAAGGGTCTGTGAAAAGGAGGAAAACCCTCCATCAGATGGATTGACACAGTGGCTGCAACAATGGGCTCAAACATAACAACGAACCTGGGGATGGTGCAGGACCAGGCAGTATTTTGTTCTATTATACGTAGAGTCACTATGAATCAGAAGTGACTCAATGGCACCCAACAACAACAACAACCATAATTCAGAGTGATAACCAGAAGTCACGAATGACAAGCTCATAAATGAATTACTAAAATTTAGTATTGCTATAAGCCTTCATCCTCAGGCTATAAAAGCCTATGCAAGAATCCTTACATATCATTTCAGTCTTTCCTAGGTGCTACAAGCAGAATAATGATATCTGCTTCCTGCATAGAATGTTTTGGAAGAAAAAGCAAACGCTCTAAAGACCAAGTGTTTGAGAATTAAATGAATTCCTGGAGAACAACAACAACAACAAAACCAAACCCACTGCTGTCTAGAGAATCTTTACTAAATTCTAACACCTTACCCATCTACATAAAAAGGAGCCCTGGTGGTGCAATAGTTAAGCACTCGACTGCTAACCGAAAGGCTGGTGGTTCAAATCCACCCAGCGGCTCCACAGGGCATCTGTTTCCACAAAGATGACAGCCAAGAAAACCCTATGGGGTCGTTCTACTCTGTCACATGGACTCACTATGAGTTGAAATCAACTCAGTGGCACCTAACAACAACAACAATAACCAATCTACACAGCACAGTTCCTCACAAAGTGTGGATTTTGATTGCAAGTGAAAGGAAGCCTCAGTACATTTGTATTTAGCTCAGTGACATTTTTAATAACGACTGCAGTTGCAAACCTTATGTGGATGCTTGCAGGAGAGAACCTGTATAAAGAACCTTCTCCAGCAATGGATGTCAGAAAATGCCTTCAGGCAGTGGAGTGAAATATTCCCTCTTGAAAGAGACTGATAAGTGTTGTGGGGCAATCTCTCAACCAGCTTCCCAGTGTTATGTTACAAAGCAAATAAGAAACCTAGTTTGCAAGCAGAAGTTTTCAAGCTTCTCTTGTAGTTGGATCATAAAATGTTCCATCAGGTGTTATAAGAACGTGCTATTTGAGAAATTAATGGCTTCATAACTGTACACATAGGGAAAGAGAATGCATTAGAGTCATGTTTGACTAGAAAGGATATGGATGCCCTATTTTTTATTGCACTTATGCTTGTACTGTAGCAAGCTCTTGGAATAAGTGACTTGAAATATTTGAAAATTGCTTAGATGCTATAGATATTTAACCTGATAGCAGAGGGAGAGGTTTATTACTGAACTCTATTAGACCAAAAATTATGCTGGGAAGAAATACAAATATGTATGAAATGCATAAAGCTATATTAAGAGAACACATTAGTGTAAAGCAGAATATCAAGCATAACAAATTTTGAGTCTCAAATTTGACAGAAAACAAATTATTAGAGATAGAGGAGAATATACCATTAGGTTGTACAACATGGCAGAGACCCACAAAATTTTCTACAAATACCTTTAACCATTAAGGTTTATCTCTTCCCACCCTCCAGCACCTCTTCAACCAATGTGATATGTTCCACTGGAATTAATACAGTTGATACAACCTATTCCAGCCTCCTAAGGAGTCCTGGTGGCACAATGGTTAAGCACTTGGTTGCTAACCAAAAGGTTGGTGGTTTCGGTCCACCCAGAGGTGTCTGGGAAGACAGGCCTGGCATTCTACTTCCGAAAAATCAGCCATTGAAAACCCTATGGAGCACAGTTCTACTCTGACACACATGAGGTTGCCATGAGTAGGAATGGATTCAACGGCAACTGGCTAACTTCTTATGGAGCGCTTAGGCAAGGTGGGAAAGAGGACATGGCTTGAGATTTAGCAGAATGACATTAAAGTAATGGAGAAAAAGTACAAAATTCTGTCAGTCATACACGTATTTGAAATATTCTAGAAACACCAAACTTCTAGACATTACAAACTGCTTTTTGGTTTTTTTTTTTTTTTTTTGGTCTGTCTGTTTGTTTGTTTTTCATTATGGAGGCAAAAAACCCAGTTCATAGTCTGAATTTTTTATCTCCCCCACTACTCAGCTGCTTTGGAGAGACATAAACCCAGAGTCAAACTAAAACCTTGGGTTGCATTTCAAAAATCATAGACAAAGTATTTGTGAGTATTCTCCACATTAATTACCCTGTCTAGGACCTAAGTCCCTGAAAGTGAACAACTTGACTCTTTATTTGTATATCCTTCACCTCTGAAGAGAGAAAAGATGACTATGTTAGCATCCTATATGGTTTCAGGCTTGAAACAGCACCTAAGGTATATTCATGAACCAGAAAAGGCCTTATTACTGTTACATAATTCCATTGTGGCATCTACTCAGCCATAAAAGCAGTTTCATTTTTATGTGAATGTGCCAGATGGCATATGCAATGCATGGCTAAAACAAACAGAACTCAATTCTGCTGCCAGTCCTTTCCTGGAGGGAACATTTGATCATGTGGCTATATTATCTCCACGTGGTAGTTAAACAATGACCAAAGGCTTCAGTTAGGAGAGGCTTTTATTCCTGCTCTTTGGTTTTTATTCACTTTGGCCAGGGAAGGGTGTGGCTGGGAAAGTTATTAAGAATCACCTACTGATAACTGAACTACCAGTTAGTGGTGATGGCTGAAGTCTGGCTCAAAGGACTCAGATTTGCTATTAAAAAAAAAAAAAATCCCGGGTCAGCAAATGTAGGTAGAGTGGGCTGGGAAAGACCCCTTGGATTGTCTCAAGATGTAGAATGAAGTCTCTAGGTTATTAACTAAAACCACACAGAGTAGAAGAGCAGGAAGAGTTCTTTTCATACTGATACAGAAAAAAAGAAGAGAAAGAGAGGGATTCAAACGTAACTTCATTTAAAGGAAAACAAATGTTAAAAGAATGATATTATGATCCATATCAGTAGAACAATGTTAATATTATACTACATGGGGGTAATACATCTATGTGAGAAGGCTATACACTACATGTGATAAAATTCAGTTCAAGTGAACAAATATTGACAACCTGCTACATTTCTGTCAAGGAGCCCTGGTGGTACAATAGTTAAGTGCTTGGCTGCTAACCAAAAGGTTGGTGGTTCAAACTCAGTGGCTGCTCCAAGGGAAGAAAGACCTGGAGATAAGTTCCTATAAAAATTACAGCTTTGGAAACCCTATAGGGCAATTCTACTCTGTCTAATGGGGTCGTTATGAGTCAGAATAGACTTGACGGCACACAACAACAAGCTACCTCCTAGCATCTGCCAGGAGAGATGAGGGATACGTGATCTCAAGTTGCTTGTAATCTTAGTTGGAGGAAACAATGGTAAATGCATAAAACAGGGGTAAATCAGAATAAGATATTGAAAATATGAGAGATAATATGGTAAGTTTAGCAAATCTGCTCCAATAAATTGCTACAAGCCCCTATGGAGATTTGAGGTGAGCCTTGCCTCTCTGGCTACCAGTCCCCTGTTACCAGTCCTTGCGATAGTGTCACGGAGGGCCTAGTCTTTGTTCTTGTATCAAAGGTTATCATCTGAGCTAAACATTGGGTTTACTTGTCCTGGCTTACCTCTCCTAAATCCACACTTGTTCTCCCTACTGCCTCCCCCCATTTACTAATAACCCAAGTCTTGCCCAAGTATGCCCTGTAGAGGCATACTATTGCAAACTGTCATTAGTCACTTCCGCACTGGAGAAAATTGAGTTCAGATCCCTCCCTATGAATAAGGGGATGAGAGAGCCCATTAGGACACCTGGAGCTTGAAAGAGAGGGAAAAAGGAACCATCAACAAGAAAAGCAGGGACGATGTTGTGTTAATTGCCATCAAGTCAATTCCAACTTATGGCAATCTCATGTGTGCAGAATAAAACTGATCCACAGGATTTTCAAGGCTTTGGCCTTTCAGAAGCAGATCACCCGGCTTGTCTTCTGAGGTGCCTCTGGTTGGGTTTGAATCTCCAACCCTTTGGCTGGTAGTCAAGCATTTAACCATTTGTGCCACCCAAGAACCCCAAATAAAAAGGCTAAGGTGGCTGAAAACAAACCTCACTCACTTTGTAGTTTCCTGGTGTGGACCTTCTACTCTGCCAAAACAACTAATCAACAACCTACCGAGTGATCACCAATGAGGAAGTATCATAGATCTAGAACCACCTGGCTAAAAGGGACCGTGACAATCACCTGGATAATTTAATTTTGTAGACTCAAGACAAAGACACGTGCTAAAGTCCCAGGTTAGTGCTGTTCCTAATATCACATGATGCTTCCTGGGACAGACCCGAGCTGAGAGCCGTGATGATGCCCTTCCTTAGGGAGAAGAGAAGGAGAACCTTGGTTCTTATATTTTTTCTGGCCTTTTCTTAGTCCCACACTGAGCACATAGACTATGCTATGCTGTCTAACTTTCTAGCTGACACATGTGAATGTCTCCTAAACCAGCCTGTAACATTTCAACAGAGCCAGGATGAAGGTGATGCTTTGCATGACCCTGAGACCGAGTGAGTGTCTCCTTAAATGTTGCACCTAAGTTACCTCACTTGCTTCACCTTAAACTCAGCCCTGCATTTCAGCCAATTTAATAATTTTGACCATGGTGCCTGATTTAGTCATAATACAGGTTAAAGTGTAAGGAATGGGAGGAGCCCATCATTCAGATAACCATGTAACAAGTACACCCATACAAAATAAATTTTTAACTGAATTTATCAGTATTCAATAAAGTAATGCATACCAAATTGTATTAGCAAAACAGAGATGGGGCGCCTATGACTAAGAGCTATGAAAAAAAAAAGTTAACTCTGGTATATTAAAGGATTCCAAACCCAAAATGTTCACAACATCTCCAGCAGATTTATTTTAAAATGCTTCTGACGTTCAATACCTTGCCTATGGGTTTTAAATTTAATTTGAAATATAATTTGTAATCTAAAACATGGAAGCAATAATTGCTTTAAAGAGAAAAACTGCTCAGTGCTACTGCCACATGACAAATGGAAGAGAGTAATAAGTAAGTGGGAGAACTGGCAGAAACAAGAAGAGCACATCTCACATATAGTAATTTGCTAGCACATGCAGCTTTTGGGCTTTCAAAATACAGACTAGATTAGAATGTGGCTTCTCTTTTGTATAAGTAATGCTCTTTGAATTAAGGCACCTAACTCTACCAGCACCAAGGGCTGAACTGATCAGTAATATACATCTCATGTTGTAATGAGTGATGCTGGGGTTGAGGCTCTTGTGTCTAAGGCTCGGCAGAGTAAGTACAGCCAATATAACAGGCAATTCTGAGTCTCCCGAGAGCTTGAACATGAATGACAAGGAGAAGTTAGAGGACAATGATAGTGAGAAGTCAGGACTCATTTTGCTGCAATGTTAGAAATCCAAAGCTATCCCAAACCAGTTTAAACATCAAAAGGAAGTTGGTTGGCTCAGGGAATACAAGACACAGTTGAATCATCAAAAATAGGAAGGGAAAGGATATATCTGGGCTTCAGAAATAACAAAGACCAGGGTTTTGAATGTTCTCTCTCTCGTATATGTTCTTCTCCTTGTGGCTTCCTTCTCTCCCACTACAGACCAACTTTCTCCAAATATCAGGAAATCTTATAGCCTATGGCTTCTGAGATTTATTTATTCCTTTCAATCTCTGCCACCAGAGGAGAATTAACGCTTCACCTCAGTTTCAAATTAAAAAGTCTTGGGGAGGGTCTCCCCACCCCTCAATCGACTCAAAGTCAACAGGTTTGGTTTTGGTTTGGGGAAGGGTCCACAATGGGCCCAACTTGGGTCAGGCACCTACTGTGGATCATTTAACATGGCCAGGACAATTATGTTAAAAAATGGAAAATGACAGCCCCCAAGATAACCACCTGGAAATCTGAGGGAGAATAGAGTAGGCAAGGGGAGGGGGTTACTGGAGAGACAATTCCATAGATGTCGTTGTAGCATTCATTCTAAACATCACCTTGTACCAGACTGTTTTACCCTTGATACAGGAAGACAATTGCAACAGATGTGGTGTTAAAGACTAAGCATTTCTATATTTAATATTTAAAATTTAGAGGAAAGAGAGTGAAGACATTTGAACAGCTTTCAGAGACAACACAATGCAGCTGTGTTTCTATGTCCTGCCTTGGTGAGCTCAACTTTATCTTGTCAGGAGGTTAAAGCAGGGTCAGGGAAAAACTAGGTCACTGGGCTATTCTGCGTGACTTCAGTTCCAGAAAGATGGACTAGAAGAAATAGTATGGAGCCTCCTTGGTCAAACCATCTGAAGAAACATCCTGCATGTCTCCAATACTGGTGCAGGAATCAGCACCAGAGGCAGTTTGGTTATTTTTTTTTGTTTTGAGGAGTGAGAAAGCAGAAGAGGTCTAATCCTGTGAATCTCGACATAAGGAAATTTCCGAAAACAATGCTCAACAGGTACTCTTCCCTTGACCTGCTTTGAAGAAGTTCCCTGACCTGCCGGAGCTTGGATCAACAGCAGTTCTCTGAAAGGTGGAAGAGAAAATTGACTTTACTTTCCTGATTGTAATAATAATAACAGCTATAGCAATGCCAACATTGAGTGCTATTATTGTTAAATAAAAACAATTAACATTTACTGACTGCTCACAATACACAGGCACAGCTCAAAAAGTTTTATGAGTATTCGGTCACTCCATTTTCCTTCTTAATAAGGAGGTGAAGCCAGTTTTCAAATGAGGTGCATATTCTCATTGCTGTTGTTGTTAGTTGCCATTGAGTCAGTTCTAACTCACGGCGAACTTACATGTAACAGAACAAAATGTTGCCTGGCCCTGCACCATCTTCATAATCGTGGGTATGTTTGAGTCCATATTCTGAAGACCCCAAAATACAGCAAGGCACATTTACTAAAATTCAGTCCACCCACTAACGCAATAGTTAGACATATGCTAGATGTTTAAAATCTAGTGTTTAAGCCAAAGAGCCTCCCCGCTCTTGACCACTACTCCCAGGAATTCTATTGCCAAATGTTGGTGATGGAAAGAAGAAAAGTATTCCTTTGCTCCCTCAGGTACTCTAGGGATTTCCTGTGTGGCCATGATCCTTGAGTGATGGCAACATGTTGTGTGACTGAACAAGTTGATGAATTTAATCATGAGGTATTTTTGACAAATGGACCAGTCTGTAGCTAATATTATACCAAAAAAAGAAAAAACAAAAAAGCAAACTTCTAACAGTTAGTCAAATCCCCATAGAATCTGTTTTCTGTAAAGACAATGAGTTTTCTTTACATTTCTTTTCCATCTTGAAAAGTGGGTCTTGCCCTTTTGGGACCTTTATGGATTTAAAAACTTAATTCTATGATATTTATTTTGCACTCATAAGGACATATTCCTTGTAATGACTCAACAGCTTTGGTTAAACTTGACTGTGCTTTGCCTGTAGTTCTTAGGATTTTTTTTCCCTCCTGGATTAATATAACATACCAAATTCAGATGGCAGCATATGGTGCCTTCCATGGGAACGTTTTATTTAAATTATTGAAAATTCTGCCATCTGATTCCGCATTAGTACCTTTTACATTATAAATGTGTAACTAGCCGGATTAAGTATTTTCATATGCTTTACTGAATTTTCCAATACCTTCAGGAGTTAGAATAAATGTTTTATGTTTAATCAAAGGATATGATGTATGCTATTTGTCATCTCTTAAGTGCCTACTTAAATATTTCTCAGTATCAAGGGAAGTGACAATATACATTCATTTACAGCTAACAGCCAGCCGCGATGCTTAATACATTCCTGTGCCATTGTACATCCATAGAACTTGCTAATCAAGCAATCCATTAAGTAATTTTCTCCCAAACTTCAAGATAGACCTGCACATAGGAAACAGGGGAAAGTAAACTATAGAAACTGCCTCAGGAACAATTTGGAAATATTCATTAACATCTTTAAAATTGTTTGATAGATTTTAACCCAGAAATTCTGCTTCTAGGAGTTCATCTTAAGGAAGCAAATAAATATACAAAAGAATGTATTTTTTCACAGCATTTTTTTAATGTTATTGTGCTTTAGGTAAAAGCTTACAGTGAAAATTAATTTCTCATTCAAAATTTATACACAAATTGCTTTGTGACATTGGTTGCAATCCCTGCAATGTGTCAACTATCACCCCCTATCTACCCTGGGTTCCCCATGTCCATTCATCCAGTTTTCCTGTCCCTTCCTGCTTTCTTGTCTTTGCTTTTGGACAAGTGTTGTCCATTTGGTCTCATATGCTAGAACTAAGAATCATGTTCTTCAAGTATGTTATTGTTTATTTTACAAGCCTGTTTAACTCTTTGGTGACCCAATTATTTTCTTTGAATTTTTTGTTGATACCACGTTTTTTTACTAATGTTAAGGCATGCTGATTAAAGGACCAATTCTGAATTTTTTTTATGAATTTTAATACCCATTATCCAGGATCATATATATCCCAGAAGATTCTGTGATACCGATTATCTAGGATCATATATGTCCCAGTGGACACCAGACATAGTGAATCCTACTGATATGAGTCAATGAATGCACAGTAAGAATAACTTACAGGAGTTTGAGTCTCTTGAAAAGTACCACCGCAATGCATTATTCTTTATTGGAAAGGCATTATTTACTGTTCAGAAGCTAGAAAAGAAGAGAGCCAGTTAACACCTGGAAACAATGACATAAAGGAGAAAATGGCCACTATGACTGAATGAAAACTGGCAATAGCTTATTCTCACTATAAGTATATTCTCACAAGAACATAGTAACTGGGAAACATAGTGAGGAGGCTTATGTCACAGAAATAAAGGTAAACCTGTCAAAAGGTTAGAAAACTCACACTTCTGGGAGGCATCACACAAGACAATGCTCAGTCTACACAAACACGAGACTCCCACTCAGGATTTTTGAGGTTCACACATTTCAAAAGGCTTCCACCTTGAGGCTAGATGCATTAAAACCAGGTTACCTCCTTCTCAAAGAACTTGAAAGGCATAAAAAGTGGTTGGGATATGGTATGTTCAACAAGTCACCAAAGGGCTAACCTTTGACTGAAAGGTGAACTTCGGGAGTGGCTTCAGTTCTGAGTAGCAGGGTGTACTAGGGCCATAGTCTCGAGGGTTCCTCCAATCTCTGTAGACCAGTAAGTTGGGTCTATTTTTGTGAATTTCAATTTTGTTCTACATTTTTCTCCCACTCTGTCTGGGACCTTCTGTTGTGATCCCTGTCAGAGTGGTTAGTGGTGGTAGCCATTTCTTTTGGGCTCAGTCTTGTGGAGGTTGTGGTTCGTATGGCTCATTAGTCCCTTGGACTAATATTTTCCTTGCATCTTAGGTTTTTTTCATTCTCCTTTTCTCTGGTTGGGATGGGACCAACAGAAGTATCTTAGACAGATGCTAGCAAGCTTTTAACACCCCAGATACTACTCACCAAAGTAAGATGTAGAACATTTTCTTTATGAACTATATCGATTAACCTAGATGTCCCCTGAGACTATGGTCCTCAACCCTCAGGCCCAGTAACTCCATCCCTGAACGTGTCTGGATGTGTCTAGGAAGCCTCTATGACTTCCATGATCTTTGTCATTTTAGGTTTTATACTTAGGTCTTTGATCCATTTTGAGTTAGTTTTTGTGTATGGTGTGAGGTATGGATCCTGTTTCATTTTTGTACAGATGGACATCCAGTTTTGCCAGCATCATTTGTTAAAAAGTCTATCTTTTCTCTATTTAATGGACTTTGATCCTTTGTCAAAGATTAGCTGACCATAGGTGGATGGATTTAGGTGGATGGAATAGGTAGATGACCATAGGTGGATGAAATCTGGGTTCTCGATTCTGTCCAATTGGTCTATGTGTCTGTCATTGTACCAGTACCAGACTGTTTTGGCTACCATGGCTGTATAGTGAAGGCTCTGAGATCAAGCAGTGTGAGGCCTCTTACTTTGTTGTTTTTCTTCAATAATGCTTTACTTATCCAGGGCCTCTTTCCTTTCTATGTAAAATTGGTGATTAGTTTTTCCATCTCATTAAAGAATGCTGTTGATGTTTGGACTAGGATTGCATTCTATCTATAGATCACTTTGTGTAGAATTGACATTTTCACGATGTTGAACATGGTATGTTTTTCCATTTATGTAGGTTTCTTTCGGTTTCTTGCAGTAGTGCTTTATAGTTTTCTTGGTATAGGTCTTTCGTGTCCCTGATTAGATTTATTCCTAAGTATTTTATCTTTTTAGGGGTTCTTATAAGCAGTATTGTTTTCCTGATTTCCTTTTTGAACTTCACTTTGTTGGTGTATAAGAATCCAACTGAATTTTTTACGCTGATCTTGTATCCTGCTACTCTACTGAATCTTTCAATTAGTTCTGGTAGTATTCTTGTGGAATCTTTGGGGTTCTCTATGTACAGGATTATAACATCTGTGACTAGGGATAGTTTTACTTCTTCCTTGGATGCCCTTTATTTATTTTTCTTGCCTTATTGCTCTAGCTAGGAATTCCAGCACAATGTTAAATAAGAGTGGTGATAAAGGGCATCCCTTTTTTTGTTCCTATTCTCGGTGAATTGCTTTCAGCTTATCTCTACTGGGAATGATGTTGGCTGTTGGTTTCGTATAAATGCCCTTTATTTTGTTGAGAAATTTCCCTTCTATTCCTATTTTATTGACAGCTTTTATCAGGAATGAGTTTTTTTTTGTTTTTTATGGAAGTTTTACAGGTTTACTTTAGATGAAGGTTTACAGAACAAACCAGCTTCTCATTAAACTGTTAGTACACATATTGTTTTATGACATTGGTTAACAACCCCATGACATGTCAGTACTCTCCCTTCTCAAACTTGGGTTCCCTATTAACAGCTTTCCTGTCCTCTCCTGTCTTCTAGTCCTAGCTCCTGGGCTGGTGTGCCCCTTTAGTTTTGTTTTGTCCTATGGGTCTGTCTAATCTTTGACTAAAAGGTGAACCTCTGGAGTGACTTCATTACTGACCTAAAAGGATGTCCCAGGGCTATACTTCCAGGGTTTCTCCAGTCTTTATCAGGCCAGTAAGTCTGGTCATTTTTGAGTTAGAATTTTGTTCTACATTTATCTCCAGCTCTGTCTGGTGCCCTCTATTGTGATCCCTGTCAGATCAGTCAGTGGTGGTAGACAGGCACCATCCAGTTATACTGGACTCAGTCTGGTGAAAGCCATGGTAGTTGTGGTCCATTAATCTTTTTGACTAATCTTTCCCTTGTGTCTTCAGTTTTCTTCACGTTCCCTTGCTCCTGAAGGGGTGAGACCAGAGAAGTATCTTAGATGGGTGCTCACAGGCTTTTAAGACCCCAGATGCTACTCATCAAAGTAGACTGTAGAACATTTTCTTTATAAACTATGTTATACCAATTGAGCTAGATGTTACCTGAGACCATAGTCCCCACAGCCCTCAGCACAGTAATTCTGTCCATAAGGGAGTTTGGATTTGTCCATGGAGCTTCCATGACCTTAGCCAGAACAAGCTGTGCTGGGTTCCCCAGTATTGTGTACTATCTTACCCTTCACCAAAGTCACCACTTATCTACTGTCTATTTAGTGTTTTTCCACCCCCACCCATCCCCTCCCTCATAACCATCAAAGATTGTTTCTTTTTGTGTGTAAACCTTTTGATGAGTTTTTATAGTAGTGGTCTCATACAATATTTGTCCTTTTGTGATTGACTTATTTCAGTCAGCATAATGACCTCCAGATTCATCCATGTTATGAGATGCTTCGCAGATTCATCATTCTTTATCATTGCGTAGTATTCCATTGTGTGTATGTACCACAGTTTGTTTATCCATTCATCTGTTGTATCTTTGTTGAGTTTCTTTCTAGATATTCTCTCTTTTACCAAGAGTGGTGTGTTGAAGGGTCTTACTATTATTGTGAAAATGTCTTTTTCTTTTCAGTGCTGTTAGAGTTTGTTTTATGTATCTTGGAGTCCTATCTTTGGGGGCATAGATATTCATTAGGGTGATGTCTTCTTGGTTGGTTATCCCCTTAATCATTATATAATGTCCTTCCTTGACTTTATGGTTGATTTTACCTTAAAGCCTAATTTATCTGAGATTAGTATTGCCACTGCTACTATTTTATGGTTGCAGTTTGCTTGACATATTTTTTCCAACCTTTGATTTTTTAACACATTTGTGTCTTTGTGTTTAAGATGTGTCTCTTGCAGACAGTGAAGTGATAGGTTGTGTTTTTTAATCTATTCTGCCATTCTCTGTCTCTTCATGGGTGCATAAGTCATTTACATTCAGTGTGATTATCAATAGGTATGAGTTTATTGCTGTTATATTGTGCTTTTTTTTTTTTTTTTTTTTTTTTTTTGGTGGTGCTGACGTTTTCATTTTTCCTCTTACTTTCCTGTGCTGAGTTTCTTTTGTCTGTGGATGTTCTTCTTTTCTGTCATAATTACAGATATAGTGTTTATTGATTCTTTATGTTTTCCTCCTTTTTATTTTGATGAGTCTGTTTGTTGAATTTCTTTGTGAGAACCTTGAAATTTACCCTTATCTTCCTAAGTTTGAAGCACTCTTTTATTACTGGATATCTCCTTGACTTCCTCCCCATTTGAAAGTTCTATACCTTCACCATTTATTCCCCCTTTTAACATTGTCATCATTTACAGATTGAGGTCTCTCTTTCCCTATTTTAAGTCTTTTAACTTTGTATTATTATTAAGATTTCATTACCTAGATTGGTATCTGACTGATGCTGTCCTTTGTCCCAGACTCAGTTTTTTTCTTATGTTGCTGGTTCTCTAACTGATGGACTCCCTTTAATATTTGTAATTTTGGTTTGGTTTGTAAGAATTCTATTAATTTCTTAAAGCACATCCAAATAGGTAGGGAAGAAGTCAGAGTATCTCTATTTGCAGATGATATGATCTTATACACACAAAACCCCAAAGAATCCACAAGAAAACTACTGAAACTAATAGAATATTTCAGCAAAGTTTCAGGATACAAGATAAACGTACAAAAATCAATTGGATTCCTTTACACCAACAAAGAGAACCTTGAAGAGGAAATCACCAAATCAACACCATTTACAATAGCCCCCAAGAAGACAAAATATTTAGAAATAAATCTAACCAGAGATGTAAAAGATCTATACAGCGAAAACTACAAGACACTACTGCAAGAAACTAAAAGAGATCTGCATAAGTGGAAAAATATACCTTGCTCATGGATAGGTAGACTTAACATAATGAAAATGTCAATTCTACCCAAAGTGATCTACAGATACAATGCAATCCTGATCCAAATTCTGCCAGAATTTTTTAATGAGTTAGAGAAACAAATCACCAAATTCATATGGAAAGGGAAGAGGCCCCAAATAAATAAAACATTACTCAAGAAGAAGAACTAAGTGGGAGGCTTCACACTACCGGATTTTAGGACCTATTATACTGCCACGGTAGTCAAAATAGCCTGGTACTGGTACAACAACAGATACCTAGACCAATGGAACAGAGTTGAGAATCCAGATATAAGCTCATCCACCTATGAGCAGCTAATATTTGACAAAGGCCCAAAGTCCATTAATTTGGGAAAAGACAGTCTCTTTAACAAATGGTGCTGGCATAACTGGATATCCATCTGCAAAAAACTGAAACAAGAC
>NW_004443941.1:28268657-28293729 GCF_000243295.1 Trichechus manatus latirostris | reverse complement strand
TCACCCCAACAAGGCTAGCATTAATCCAAAAAACACAAAATAATAAATGCTGGAGAGGTTGTGGAGAGACTGGAACAATTATACACTGTTGGTGGCAATGTAAAATGGTACAACCACTTTGGAAATCGATTTGGCACTTCCTTAAAAAGCTAGAAATAAAAGTACCATACGATCCAGCTATCCCGCTCCTTGGAATATATCCTAGAGAAACAAGAGCCATCACACAAATAGATATATGCACATCCATGTTCATTGCAACACTATTCACAATAGCAAAAAGATGGAAGCAACCTAGGTGCCCTTCAATGGATGAATGGATAAACAAATTATGGTATAGCCACACAATGGAATACTAGGCAATGATAAAGAACAAAGATGAAGCTGTGAAACATTGTATAACATGGTGGAACCTGGAACTTGTTATGCTGAGTGAATTTAGTCAGTCACAGAAGAACAAATACTGTAGAAGACCACTATTATAAGAACTCAAGAAAAGGTTTAAACACAGAAGAAAACATTCTTTGATTGTTACGGCGGTGGGGAGGGAGAGTGAGGGTTATTCACTAAGTAGATAGTAGATAAGAATCATCATAGGTGAAGGGAAGGACAGCAGACACTACATGGATAGTCAGCACAACTGGACTAAACCAAAGCTAAGAAATTTCCTGAATACAATCAAATACTTTGAGACAGAGTAGCAGGAATGGGGGGTCTGGGGACCATGCTTTCAGGGAACATCTAAGTCAATCGGCATAACAAAGCTTATTAAGAAAATGTTCTGCATCTTACTTTGGTGAGAGGTGTCTGGGGTCTTAAAAGCTTGCAAGCAGCCATCTAAGATGCATCAATTGGTCCCAACCACTTGGAGTAAAGGAGAATGAAGAACACCAAAGACCCAAGGAAAGTATTAGCCCAAGAGAAAGAATGGGCCACATAAACCAGAGACTTCATCAGCCTGAGATCAGAAGAACTAGATGGTGCCCATCTACCACAAATGAACGTCCTGACAGGGAACACAACAGAGGGTCCCTGATGGAGTAGTAGCAGGATGGAGTGCAGAACTCAAATTCTAGTAAGACGACCAGACTTAATGGTCTGACTGATACTGGATGTGCCCCGGAAAGCATGGCCCCTGGACTCTCTATCAGCCCAGAACTAAAACAATTTCCGAGGCCAGCTCTTCAGACAGGGATTGGACTGGACTGTGGGCATAAAGTGATACTCGTGAAGAGTGTGCCTCTTAGTCAAGTAGATACAAGAGACCAAAGGGGCAGCTTCTGTCCACAGGTGAAATGGGAAGAAAGAGAGCGTTAGGAGCTGGTTGAATGGTCGTGGAGAATCAGGGGCAGAAAGGAGGAGTGTGCTGTCACAGAATGGGGTGAGCAATTAGGGTCTCATAACAATGTATGTAAAAAAAATTTTTTATGGGAGACTAACTTGAAATGTAAACTTCATTTAATTACAACAATAAAAAGTAAAACAAAATAAAGAATTCCATTAATTACTGTTTATCTGGAAATGTCTTATTTCACTGTCATATTTGTAAGAGAGTTTTGCAGGATACATTTTTCTTAGTTGGCAGTTTTTTTCTTTCAAGGTTTTATACATGTCATTCCATTGCCTTCTTGCCTGCATAGTTTCTTCCAAGGAATCAGAGTTTAGTTTTATTGTTTCCCTTTTGTAAGTGACTTTTCATTTTTCTCATTCTGATCTCAGGATTCTTTCTTTGTCTTTGGTTTTGGCAAGTGTGATTATGTTATGTCTTGGTAACTTTCTTTGGGGGTCTATCCTATATGGGTTTGTTGAGCTTCTTGAATGGTCAGCTTTTCTTCTTTCATGATATTTGGGAAGTTTTCTGCCAGCAAATCTGCAACTATCTTCTCTGTGTTTTCCACTTTCTACCCCTGTTCTGAAAACTCAATCACACACAAATTTTTCTCTTGATTATGTCCCACATAATTCTTAGGTTTTCTTTATTTTTCTTCATTATTTTCTCTTATTTTTCCTCAAACAAAGTGGTGTCCATGGATTTGTCTTCAGTATCACTGATTTTGTGTTCCATTGTTTCAATTTTGCTTCTAAGACCCTCCATTGAGTTGTCCGTTTCTGAAATTTTGTTATTTTCCTTTTGTATTTCTACCTGCTGCTTTTTTATCATTTCTAATTGTTTATTTACTTTTACATTTTGTTCTTGTATTATTTCCTGAATTTTTCCATTGTTCTGTCTATGTTTTCCTTGATTTTGGCTATGTTTTTGTTGGTTTTGTCTGTGTTTTCCATGATTTTGTCTTTTTTTTCCTTGGTTTGTCTTTTTCCTTGATCTCGTTCCTAGTCTCTTGGAGAGCCCTAAATATTAGTCTTTTGAATTCCATATCAGCTAGTTCCAATGACTTTTCTTCTATCAGAAGGTTATCTGAATTTTTATTTTGGTCACCTTGTTAGAGCCATTTTTTCCTACTTTTTTTATATGTTTTGATGTTGTCTACTGTCTCTGAGACATTCAGGTATTATTTTCTTTATTGATTGTTTGTTCATTTGTTTATTCCTGCTTTTTTGTTTTGTTTTGATATGTCAGAATGGGTATGCTGGGCCTGCTTTGCTACTTGCTTGTCTGTGGGCATGATAACTCTCACCACCTTATTAGGGTGGGCAGGGCAGCAGCAGGCAGAGTGAGCCCACTTTGCTGTATACTGGTTTGTTGAAGAGGCTGAGGGGACTAGGAAGGCACTGTCTGCCTTATGATGTTGTTCCAGCAGTGTGGGAATGTTCAGAGCCCCTCACCAGATGAGCAGAGACATCAGATGGGGAGTGGTATGTGGTATGGGCTCACTTCCCATTGTTCAGGATCTGGTCATGTGGCAGGAGGAGAGGGGCAGTGTGCTCCCAGTGAGATATTGGGCCTCAGTGCCAGGGCACTCCAGCCATGGTAGCACAGCAGGGGCCAGCGGTATGGTGGGAAGGCAGCATATGGGGCTAGATGAGGGGGATAAAGAAAAGAGAGAGAAAGGAATATAGAAAAAAAAGCTGGTATGGTGGGAGCTGGCGAGCTGGGGTGGGGAGAACCCAAGGGATGGCAGGAAGTGGGAGGTGGTGTATGGCACTATGTGGGAGGGATAAAGAAAATAAGGAAAGAGAAAAGAAAAATAAAATATATAAATGGCTGCCCACTGGGGCTAATGGGTTGGGGCAGGGCAGACCCAGAGCAGCAGCAGGCTAGTGCACCAGTGGCACTCTATCCCCATTGATGCTGCAGAGACTGATGGGAAGGTGGAAGGTGGCATACAGGCTAGGTGGAAGGTAGAAAGAAAAAGAATAAAGAGAAAAAAAATATCAGCACAGTGGGGGCCAGAGAATGGTGGCATAAAGGGCTAGGTGGGAGGAAGAAATAAAAAAGAGGGAAAAGAAAAAAAATGGTTCAGAGACAGCCAATTGCAGGGGGGTGGCATATGGGCTATGTTGGAGGGAGAAAGAAAAGGAAGAAAGAAAAAAAAATCTGTGAGGTGGGAGCGGCAGGGTGGGTGGGAGGCTCATATTATAGACCCTGTCAGTGAGGGCTGCTGGGATGAGAGGGTGCTTTGCTTCTACTCGCCAGAACTGTGAGGTGTGGGAAAGTGTGTGTCTCTGATTATCAGGTGCTCTGTCTCCTGATGAGAGTTCCATGAAGTTGCCTTCCATACTCCCTGCCCAGAGTCATTGCTGGCTATGTTTTCAGATGACAACGCTGTGCCCTGTTAGTTGGCAGGGGACCTCCACTCCATATCTCTCCTATTCTCTGTTTTCCATCCGTTTCTTCTTCCACTTGGTGTATGATCTAGTTCTTTCTCCCTTCATTTTGTGCTTAGGTTTCCAGGACTGACATTTGTATCTGTTTTATCTAGTTTTTCTGGTATTTGCTACAGAGGGACGGCATGATGCATCTGTCTAGGGTGCCATGTTCTCACAGTATTTTCATAGCAGTGTAAGTGGCATGCTCCCGTCTGTGATTTTATAGTAAGGTAGAATTTTCATTAAACATCTGAATTATGATTGTCATTTTGCCCTTAGTTGCCCATACAGGAAGTAAACTGCCCTCAGATCCTCCTTCAGTTATTGCTGAGAAAACATTTATTGAGCTGGCAAAATACTCTCGTATATCTTTAGGAAAAAGACAGGTTACAAAACTGTCTCTCTCTATATATATGCATATATACATAAAGGATGATGCCAATGGCATTCCATGCATAGGGGAAAATGCCACTTATATATTAGCCAAGGAGCCCTGGTGGCACAGTGGTTAAGAGGTCAGCTGCTAACCAAAAGTTCAGTGGTTTGAACCCACCAGCTGCTCTGTGTGAGAAGGACAAGGCAGCCTGCTTCCATAAAGATTACAGCCTTGGAAACTCTGTGAGGCAGTTCTACTCTGTCCTGTAGGGTTTCTATGAGTCAGAATTGACTTGACAGCAATGGGAATCTATGGGTATACATTAAAAAAAAAAAAAAAAAAAAAAAAAAAACACTGCCATCTAGTCAATCTCAACTCATAGCAACCCTTCTGTTAACAGGGTTCTCTCTGCATGGTTGGCTTGCAAGTGATTTTTATTTTCTTTTTTACATTCATTCTGCAATTTCCAATTCTTCAACACAAATTATTATCATTTTCATTATTTTAAAAAATCAATGCAGAACATTTCACAAAAGTTATCAAGATACTAAATAAACATAAATATCTCACAGCCTCCTTCTCCAGAATGTCTTTGCTTCAGAGGAGTGGTTTTCTGCTTACCTGGGGAGCCTCTGACACCAGCTTCTTCGACTATGCAAAGCCCATTCAGTTGTAGTATTGTAAACTGCTCACACATCCCATGGGCTTCACTTCTACTTACCTATTCTATGAATGGAATCAGAAGAGACCACAGGCAAAGTTACATAGGTATTTCATCTTAGGTAGAATTTGAATTTGTAGTTCTCTTCTGCCAGGCATGTTCACTCAGAAATCTAACCTTGCAGTTTCTGTGTTTTTTAATTTCCAACCAAACCATTCATTTGCTTACGCTGTCCCACTACTTAAAACTCACTGTTCCATTCAGATTATGTCCACCCATCAAATACTGCATCTTGCTTTTCCCTATATCTACATCATACTCAGCTAGCCCAATATAATTTCTAGCTCTTCCCTGGCCCTAATGGGGATAGATAATAGACTGTCTAGTAAATTGTTTCAGAACTTCTCAAGTCTGAAAACATGTTTTTTCTCTTGCTAGAAAAGCAGTGCCTGTATAACAATGTTGGCCTCTCCTAACAAAAACTTAAACAATCGCATGTAAACTATGCTACCCCATCCACAGGATTTCAAGACAGAAAACACAGGATTTGGAAAGGGTAAGTGAGCATGTAAATTCTTATATCTATTTAACTACTGAGCACTCATGTAAATTTCCTTTGGCTGCCTCCATCATTATAGCAATGACTTTCACATCACTTTGACAGGGTAATTTCTTCTACTTGGCAAAGTAAAAAGGGAAATAAAATACCACCAATCCTTTTGATTTGATTCCTTTCTTCTTTTATTTTTGGCTTATCAGATTGTATGCATTTCTAAGAGCCATCAAAATATGAACGAAACAATACATATAAAACAATCAGAGAAAAGCAGGTTGTGGCCAGATGATGAGTGACTTTTAAGTTCAAAATATATCCTGTAGGCAAACGGGGTCCTCATAAGTATTTCCAGCAGGGGAATAATGTGATTAGATTTGTGGAAGAAGGGAAGATGATCTTAGTATTGCTAGAGAACTGAGGTATAACGGGCTATGGTAATTATCAGGCAAACGTTGAATTAAGGCGTTCTAGGGTTCTAGGAATTGGAGGAAGACTTATTAACAACCTGTGATATGCAGATGACACAACCTTGCTTGCTGAAAGTGAAGAGGACTTGAAGCACTTACTGAAGAAGTTCAAAGATCACAGCCTTCAGTATGAATTACACCTCAACATAAAGGAAACAAAAATCCTCACAACTGGACCAATAAGCAACATTATGATAAACAGAGAAAATACTGAAGTTGTAAAGGATTTCATTTTACTTGGATTCACAATCAACACCAATGGAAGCAGCCGTCAAGAAATCAAAAGACACATTGCATTCAGCAAATCTGCTGCAAAAGACCTCTTTAAAGTCTTCAGAAACAAAGATGTCACTTTAAAGACTAAGTAAGGTGCACCTGACCCAAGCCATGGTGTTTTCAATCGCCTCATATGCATGTGAAAGCCGGACAATGAATAAGGAAGACCAAAGAAGAATCCATGCCTTTGAATTATGGTGTTGGTGAAGAGTACTGAATATACCATGGACTGCCAGAAGAATGAACAGATCTGTCTTGGAAAAAGTACAGCCAGAATGTTCATTAAAAGTGAGGATGGCAAGACTTCTTCTCATGTACTTTGGACATGTTATCAGGAAGGACAGTCCCTGGAGAAGGACATCATGCTTGGTAGAGTAGAGGATCAGCAAAAAAAAGAGAGAGAGACCCTCAAGGAGATGGACTGACACAGTGGCTGCAACAATGGACTCAAGCATGACAACGATTGCAGGGTGGCACAGGACAGGGCAGTGAACGTTCTGTTGTACGTAGGGTCGCTATGAGTTGGAACCGACTCGACGACAGCTAACAACAACAAGAGGGTTGAGGGAGAAAGTGTAGGGGTGGAGATTAGAGCACTGATTGTAAAAAAAAAAATTTCAACAATTTTATTGTGCTTTAGGTGAAAGTTCGTATACAAAATTATTTTACACAAAATTATTTATACACAAATGATTTTGTGATGTTGGTTGCAAGCCCTGCAACATGACAACACTCTGCCCCTTTCCACCCCAGTGGTGTCCATTTGTACAGTTTTCCTGTCCTTTGCTGCCTTCTCATCTTGTTTTTGGGCAGGAGTTGCCATTTGGTTGCATATATTTGATGGAATTAAGAAGCACGTTCCTCACATCTGTTATTGTTTGTTTTATAGGCCTGTCTAATCTTTGTCTGAAAAGTGGGCTTCAGGAGTGGCTTCAGTTCTGAGTTAGCAGGGTGCCAGGGCCATAGCCTCGGGAGTTCCTCCGGTCTCTGTCGGACCAGTAAGTCCGGTCTGTTTTGTGAATTTGAATTTTTCCTACATTTTTCTCCTGCTCTGTCCAGGACTCTCTATTGTGATCCCTGTCAGAGCAGTTGGTGGTGGTAGCTGGGTACTATCTAGTTCTTCTGGGCTCAGGCTAATTGAGGCTGTGGTTCATGTGGTCCATTAGTCCTTTCGGCCAATATTTTCCTTGTGTCTTTGGTATTCTTCATTCTCCTTTGCTCCAGACGGGATGGGACCAACAGATGTATCTTAGATGGCTGTATAAAGTGTTTTTAAAAGACAGCATAACTGTCACAGTCTTCTAGTGCTACTGTAACAAAAATACCCCAAGTGGATGGTTTTAACAAAGAGAAGTTTATTCTCTCACAGTCCAGTAGGCTACAAGTCCAAATTCAGGGCATCAGTTCCAAGGGAGCACTTTCTCTGTCAGCTCTGGAGGAAGGTCCATGTCATCAATCTTCCTTTGGTCTGGGAGTTTCTCAGCACAGGAACTCAGGTCCAAAGGACATGCTCTGCTCCTGGCACTGCTTTCTTGGAGATATGAGGTTCCCGTGTGTCTCTGCTCGCTTCTCTCTTTTATATCTCAAAAGAGATTGGCTTAAGATGCTATCCAATCTTGTATACTTCATCAGTATAACTGCCACTAATTCATCTTATTAGATCATAGTGATTGAATTTACAACACATAAGGAAATCACAGCAGATTACAAAATGGTACACAATTATACAATACTAGGAATCATGACCCAGCCAAGTGGACAGATATCTTTGGGGGACACAATTCAATCCATGACAATAACAATTGTCTAAATCTAGGGAATAGTGTCCTGTGTATATTATAGGAAACTGACTTTTAAGGGATCTTGGTGACAGTAAACATTTATTACAATTTTTAACACTGTGTGCCTGTTACACCTACGGAAAGCCACAGATGCAAACCACATCAACCTCGATTCTAATGCCAAGAGAGAAAGTGAGCACCGCAAACTGTTCCCTCAACTCTGAGTCTGCCCATCTGTGAGCTTGCAATAATGAAGAAGGAAAAGAAAAGTCTCTTTTAGAAAGAAAAAATTGATAATGATTTCCTCATAGAAACAATATTCAAACCAAAAAAACCCAAACCCATTGCCATCGAGTCAATTCTGATTCATGGCGACCCTATAGGATGAAGTAGAACTGCCCCGCAGGGTTTCCAAGGAGCAGGTGGTGGATTTGAACTGCCAACATTTTGGTTAGCAGCCAAATGCTTAACCACTGCACCGCAGGGCTCCAGAAACGATATTAGTACCCAAAAAGCAAGATCTAAAGAGCAGAGGGTTAAAGATCAGTTAAGCCCACACGCTAAATGTTGAGTCATTAAAGTAGTGGAGGATTTGCTGGAGTTTATTCTGAAACGAAGCTTTTGGAGCGCTTGTCAGTTCCTCCGATAGCAGTTTATCACAGCGCAGGCTGACAGATCACACCATATTTTTAATATTAACTCATCCATGCCTCTGGACACAGGTACTGCAGAGAGTCCAGAATCCATAGATTTTGTAAACAGGTTTAGATGTCCTGGTTTTCTCAGCCCCAAAGAGTAACTCTTAAGCCCTCCTTGAGTCATTCTCATGACGTACAGAGAAGAGAAGTGTTTGCCACTGCTGGTTTCTTGGTAAGTCTCTTTCAGCATGAGCAAGATGATAATCATCAAAAATTGAAGGCTGGGCACTTTAATTTTCTACCATCTGCAATCATATGCAAACTGTGGCAAAGCCAAAACTGAAGTCAAGGTACTAGGGCTTCTAATATTTCATTTCTTGTGTAATTTTTTGGAATATGTATCTGGAGAAAATAAGCTCTTTATAACATGTAATTCAGTTATATGATGCACTCATGCAAAATCCCATTTTAAGTGACAAGGCATCATTAGAAAGTAACTGCATGATACGGATACGGGCTGGCACAAGATCCAGTGAACAGCCACACTCCGTTATTCAAGCTGTTACATCATGAATCAGAGAGGACCAAAATGAAGATGAGCCATCTCTTAAGAGTTGAAACTCCATGTCCAGGAGAGTAGAGGACTGCCAGGCAAGCTGACAGTTTCTGCAGAACATGGTGGAGCAAGGTTTCCATTAAACAGGAATTTCTGATGAAACAAACAAATAAAATACCTAAAACAACAAGTAAATTTAAAATGCCCCCCAAGAATACCTCTAAAACATAAAATATCTGGAGGAGAATAAATCAGTAGGCTAGATACAGAGGCAAAAAGTTAGAAAGTTCGAATTTATGTGTGTTAACAAAATTAGGCAAGATATAACCACAGATGCAGTTACCATAGAGTCAATTCTAACTTATGGTGACCCCATGTGTGCCAGAACAGAACTGTTCTGCATAAGGTTTTCAGTGGCTGACTTTTGGAAGTAGATCACCAGACATTTCTTCTCAGGTGCCTCTGGATGGACTGGAACTACCAACTTCTCAGTCAGCAAGTGAACATGTTAACCATTTGCACCACCCAGGGGTGCCCAGGCAAGACATAAACCCTACAGAGTTGCTATAACGCAAGATATACCCATTGCCCTCAAGTTGATTCCAACTCATAGAGACCCTATAGGACAGAGTAGAACTTCCCACAGGGTTTCCAAAGCTGTTAATCTTTACAGGAGCAGATTGCCACATCTCTCTCCCATGGAGCGGCTGGTGAGTTTGTACTACTGACCTTTCTAACAGCCAAGTACTTAATTGCTGTGCCTCCAAGATATAGAGAAGTTTAAATGCTTATCTAACAAAGAGTAAGCCTAGTATTTTGGGACACACACACACTCACACACACAACAGGTGAGAACTACTCTAGGCTGAAACTGAAGCTAGAAAAATACCTACCTTACTGTTACTGTAACTCCAAGAAATGTCATAAGTGTGTAGTTTCTCAGTGAGGCAGCAAGATACAGCAGAACAAACACAAGTTTAAGAGACAGATATGGGTTCCAACCCTGCCTCTACAACTTAGTAGCAATGTAACTTCTCTGGTTGTAAATTTTGAATGACTATATTACCTTCAAAGACTAGAGTAAAAGAAACAGGAAACAGGTGGAAAGCTCCTGATATAATTCAGTTTACATCTCCTTGCTTCTTTCTTTTCCTTCTGAAATCAAGGCTCTTTCAGCCCCCAAAGGGCTCAGTTATGGCAGTGGTTGGTCCTGAAGGAAGTTAGGAGGCTTCCTACGTGATTTCTCATTCATTTTATCCAAGCCACCTTCATTGCAACTTTCTTCCATTTTCTCACTCCTTTGAGATGGATTTGCATCTCTGCCTGGAATACAGATTTCTTGAGTCCTGACAAGAATGTCCTGGTCCTGACAGCTACAATAAAAAGTTCCATGGAGAGGTGGGTTGTGCTTAGGCAATAGCGAAGAAAATATAACTTCTTAAATTGGCTTAATTTTATCATTTTCAAAAATTGTTGAAAATATTAACCTCCTCTGTTTAGTTTTTAAATGCTTTTGATAAAACAAAAACCTCCAGTTAGCTCCATAATTCACACTTGCACAAAAGCAATCTGAGGATATCCTTGGGCTGTTTGAGCGCTACAATGATTTCATAAAAATATCAGGCATGAAATAAATATCAAGGATGGACTCTTTCAGAGAGAAACAAAGTTCTCACTTTCATAGTGTGCATTCACATTATAACACTGAGGATGCTGTGCCTTTCAGGAATGAAAACACCCAGAGTAGTGCACATGGCACAAAAGGAAGGCTTTGTCCTGCCTGCCTGCTCCACCCAGAAGTTCCTGACATCTGACAGACCGTGAGGAGTTTGTTCAGTAGTTCATTGAGACTCTCCACCCCATAACTGCTTGGATTGTCACTTTTACAGGAGGAGGCACACAGAATGAACTTACCTCAACCTCAGCTAAGTCTGAAAATGTGTCATCTGGAGCCCCTAGTTAACTATTCTGATCCCTCTCTTGGTCAGAAGATAATGAACAATGAAATGAAACAATAAGTTAATAGACTCTGTTAGATATTGCTTGGGATTAGTTGGATACACAGTGAGTGCATTTGTCCTTTGCCCCCAGATGACTTTTTCCTCCTACATTTTGAATGGTAGAATAGAATGAGAAGGTATTCATGATTTGTGTTCATGGCTTTGAAGAAGCAGTTACCATTGAGCTGATTCTGACTCATGGCAACCCATGTGTGTCAGAATAGAACCGTGCTCCTCAGTGTTTGTAATGGCTGATTTTTCAGAAGTAGATTGCCAGGCCTTTCTCCCAAGGTGCCTCTGGGTGGACTCAAACCTCCAACCTTGACTCTGAGGAGAGTATAACATATCATGAAAGGAGACACATGTATTTCCCTAATTCAAAATATAACACAAAAACTTTCTGGCCAGGGGAAGAAACATGGGTGGGAGGGTAGGAAGAAAAGAAGTAATCTATCTGATGCATGGTAAGTGCTCAACAAATGGTAACTGCTTGTATTGTTAATGTTGTGGTCCTTGTTGGGTTGTCATCATTACAACGGGTAAAAAGTGGATACATTGAATGGGGGAAGTCAAAATGGATTTTAAAAAAAGCAAGAGAAATAGAAAAACATAAGGAAGATTTTAGGAAATTAGAAAAAGGAGGAGGAGAAGGAAAAAAGATGAGAACATAAACAAATAGAAATTAGGTACTTAGGGATGCTTGGGAACTTTATTACATAGGTAAATATAGATCAATGTGTTCCATAGAGCCCTGCATGCCTTAGAACATTTACTGCATAAATAGCAGGGTTTTTTTCTTTCTAAAAGGACAACATACGGAAAATTCACAGGGTGTGTAGAAATGCAATCTATCATTCTAAAGGGACCTCTCTGAGTGCCTGTTCCTCATTTCGTTCTGAGCCATGCAGAACACACTAAAATGCAGGGCTTCAAGTATGTTGACTTTTTTTTTTTAATGCATGCCGTTTTATTTCAATATTTATCTAAAAATGTAAAAAGGGTTAAAAATGTGTAGTCCTGTTCTTCAACTACTGACCTCCAATCCTTATGGGAAGGTGAGGGGAGAGAGGCTCAGGATAGAAGTTCAGCATTTCTCCCACCAGTAGAGAGGAAAGCCCCAGACATGGTTGGGTCTAGAACAACAGGGTTCTATGGAGAATGGGCCCCCTTTTCTCCTAGCACCAGCCCAAGTCCCCCATCCCCTGCCCCAAGCTCTCCTCTTCAACAGAGAATGAACATTTCAAATTCTTGAGATTTGTCCAGGAACGTGGTGCATAGCACAAGTCACAGGCTGCTAGCTGACCTGAGGAGAGCAGACAAGGCTTAACACCTAGGCCCTTACCTGCTCCTCTTGCCTCCCCACCCAGCTCCCCCCACACTCACGCAGGAGGACTAGGGCCTCCCCCTGCTTCTTGGCAGGCAGGACAGGGTACAACTCAGCTTCCTCCTCCTCACTGTCCTCTTCCTCGCTTTCCTCCTCCTGAGAAATGCCATTGCTTATAGTAACAATCTGGTGCCCCCAGTGATCTGCACAGGGACAGAGCCTGACTTCAGTTGGAAGGTTACAGGTGGTTGGAACTGGAAGTCATCAGGCCTGAGCATGTGTTTTAGACTGGATTCTCTAGAGAAGTAAAAGCAGTAAAGTGTATAAATATATATAGAGAGAGAGATTTATATCAAGGAAATGGCTCACGTGGTTGTAGAGGCTGGAACATCTCCAGTCTGTCAGTCAGGATAGAGACTTCTCCAGATTCACATAACCACAGAAGCTGGCAAACCCAAGATCGGCAGGGCTTTTGCTCACAGGCTGTGAAGATTGATGAATCCCAAGATTGGCAGGCAAGACCACAGGTAAGCTGCTAGCTCAAGTCTCAAGAACTAGAGGTCAGATGAACGGGAGCCAGCTGTAGGATCCAGAACAAGCCAAAGCCCATAAGCCTTGCCAGAATATCCACTTATATTCATTGCAGGCCACATGCCCAGGGAAACTTCCTTCAACCTATTGGCTACTCACAGAAGATCCCATCATGAGGGTGGTCACATCATATCAAATCTCATCATGAAAGTGATCACATCATACAACTGTCAAACCACAGAGAATCATGGCACAGACAAGTTGACACACAACCAGAACCATCACAGTCCACCCCTTATCCACTTGACACCAGTACACTTCTACTTAAACCATACATAATCTCCAAATAAAGACAATTATAAAGCCATACTTGTGCCTAACATGATACAATGAACACACATATAAAGCAGAAATACTCATAACAATTACAGTCCTCGTTTCTGCAACTGGTCATGTGGTCGTAACTGGTATTTAGAACTTTCTTCCACCACCCATTTTGTATTCCCTTTGTCCTCAGCAAGCACCTCAGCTGGTCGTGGTTCTTTGTCCGGTGGGGTGACCCAAATCTTCATTACTGAAGGGTCTGAGACATTAGTAGTCATGTCAGAATTGGATTGCTGTAATTTTCCATAGATTTTAATCACAGGGCATGGTAGTAGTAAGAGGCACCATAAGCGATTTCCTGCATTCCAGACATACTCTTCTTTACCTCCATTATGTAATATCGATCAAATTACTTCTTGATAATAGGATCAATCACATCAGCCAGTATGGTGCTTCCCTTCTTTGCCAGTTGATCCAGACGCATAAGGAGCCCAAAGTGGCCAGGTGGCTTCCTTAGCTTCCAGTTCAATGGAATCAGTGTTGTGTCTCCAGGTGGGAGCATTCCTCCCTTTGAAACTAAGACTTCTAGACCTGCAGAGAATAAAGTCATGGGGGCAGGAAACAAAAATCTTGCAAGTCGGTCTCTAGGGGTAATAGTGAGTGGTGCCACTCCCATTTCCACTCCTTCATTCCTGGACCCATGAATCCTAGTTATGGGAGAAACAGCACCATATATTGGACTCTGGTTGAAGGCATATACAGCCTCTTGGAGAACATTGCCCCAATCCTGCAAGGTATTGCCACCTAGCTGGTGCCATAATTGTGTCTTTAGAAGGCCAGTCCATCATTCTATCAAGCCAGGTGCTTCAGGATAATGGGGAACATGAGAAGACCAGTGAATTCCATGAGCATGGGCCCACTCCCACACTTCATTTGCTGTGAAGTGAGTTCTTGATCTGAGGTGATGCTGTGTGGGATACCATGACAGTGGATAAGGCATTCTGTAAGTCCATAGATGGTAGTTTTGGCAGAAGCATTGTGTCCAGGGAAGCAAATCCATATTCAGAGTGCCTATTCCAGTAAGAACAAAATGCTGCCTTTTCCATGATGGTAGTGGTCCAGTGTAATCCACTTGCCACCAGATTGCTGCCTGATCACCTCTAGGGATGGTGCCATATCAGGGACTCAGGGTTGGTCTCTGCTGCTGGCAGATTGGGCACTCAACAAAGGCTGTAACCAAGTCAGCCTTGGTGTGTGGAAGTCCATGTTGCTGCACCCATGCGTAACCTCCATCCCTGCCACCATGGCCACATTTATCATGAGCCCATTGAGCAATGATGGGAGTAGCTAGGGAAACAGGATGACTGGCTTCCACAAAACGTGTCATACTATCCACTTGATTGTTAAAATCCTTCTCTGCTGAGGTCATTCTTTGGTGAGAATTAACATGAGACACAGATATCTTCACTTCTTTGGCCCATTCAGAGAGGTCTATCCACATACCTCTTCCCTATATCTCTTTTTCTCCAATTTTCCAATCATGTTCCTTCCAAGTACCTGACTGTCTTAGTTATCTAGTGCTGCTATAACAGAAATACAATAAGTAGATGGCTTTAACAAAGAGAAATTTCTTTCACAGTCTAGGAGGCTAGAAGTACAAATTCAGGGTGCCAGCTCCAGGGGATGAGTTTCTCTGTCAACTCTGGAGGAAGGTCCTTGTCATCAATCTCCCCTTGGTCTAGGAGTGTCTCAGCACAGGAATCTCAGGTCCAAAGGACAAGCTCTGCTCCAGGCATTGTTTTTTTGGTGGTATGAGGTCCACATGTCTCTCTGCTCGCTTCTCTCTTTTATATCGCAAAAGAGACTGATTTAAGACACAATCTAATCTTGTAGATTGAGTCCTGCCTCATTAACATAACTTCCACTAATCCCATCTCATTAACATCATAAAGGGAGGATTTACAACACATAGGAAAATCATATCAGATGTCAATATGGTGGACAATCACACAATACTGGGAATCATGGCCTAGCCAAATTGATACGTATATTGGTGGGGGACACAGTTCAATCCATAACACTGACCATCCAGCCAAACCATTGGCCACAGCCCATCTGTCCATTTCTCCTTCCAAGCAAAGTGAACAACCAGCTGCACTGCTTGAAGTTCTGCCCATTTGGAGAATTTCCCTTCACCACTCTCCTTCAGGGAGGTGCCAGCAAGGGGCTGTAGTGATGCTGCTGTCCACTTTCGAGTGGTGCCTACATATTGCGCAGAATCATCTGTAAACCAAGCATAAGTTTTCTCTTCCTCGGTCAACTGATCATAAGGAACTCCCCATGAGGCCATAGGTGCAGACTGGGAGATGGAAGGTAATGTGACAGGAGTGGAGACCATGGGCATTTGGGCCACCTCCTCATGCAACTTACTTGGGCCTTCAGATCCCGCGTGGGCCTGATCTCGAATATACCACTTCCATTTATGATGGAGTGCTGCTCTGCACTCCAACTTTATGACTCTGTGGGTCAGACAATACCCAGTTCATGATGGGCAGCTCAGGCCCCATGGTGACTCAGTGTCCCGTGGTTAAGCATTCAGTCTCTACTAAGGCCCAGTAACAAGCCAAAAGCTGTTTCTCCAAAGGAGAGTAGTTATCTGCAGAGGATGGAAGAGCTTTGCTCCAAAACCCTAAGGGTCTGCACTGTAATTCACCGAGAGGCCTGCCAAAGACTCCAAACAGCATCTCTACCTGCCACTGACACTTCAAGCACCATTGGATCAGCTGGATCATATGGCCAAAGTGGCAGAGAAGCTTGCACTGCAGCCTGAACCTGTTGCAGAGTCTTCTCTTCTTCTGGGCTCCACTCAAAACCAGCAGCTTTTCAAGTAACTGGATAAATAGGCCAAGAGTAGCACACACAAATGAGGAATATGTTGCCTTCAAAATCCAAAGAGGCCTACTAGGTGATGTGCCTCCTTTTTAGTTGAGGGAGCAGCCAGATGCAATAACTTATCCTTCACTTTAGAAAGAATATCTCAAAATGCTCCACACCACTTGACCCATAGAAATTTCACTGAGGTGGACGGTGCCTGAATTTTTGTGGGATTAATTTCCCACTGTCTAGCACCCAAATGTTTTACCAATAAGTCCAGAGTCATTAACACTTCTTCCTTACTATGTGCAAGTAGCATAATGTCATCAATGAAATGGACCAATGTGACATCTTGTAGAAGGGAAAGGTGATCAAGTTCCCTGTAGACTAAATTATGACATAGGGATTGAGAGTTGATGTAGCCCCGAGCTAAACAACTGAAGATGTATTGCTGACCCTCAGCTGAAGGCAAACTGCTTCGGATGGTCTTTCAAAACAGGTGTGGAGAAAAAGGCATTAGATAGATCAATGGCTGCATACCAGCTACCAGGAGATGTATTAATTTGCTCAAGCAACAAAACTATACCTGGAACAGCAGCTGCAATTGAAGTCACGACCTGGTTAAGTTTTCAATAATCCACTGTCATTCTCCAAGATCCATCTATTTTTTGCACAGGCCAAATAGGTGAGCTGAATGAGGATGTGGTGGGAATCACCACCCCTGCATCCTTCAAATCCTTAATGGTGGCAGTCATCTCCGTAGTCCCTCCAGGAAGGCAGTATTGCTTTTGGTTTACTATTTTCCTAGGTCAGGGCAGTTCTAATGGTTTCCATTTGGCTTTTCCTACCATAACAGCCCTTACTCCATTTATTAGGGATCCCACGTGGGGGTTCTTCCAGTTGATGAGTATATCTATTCAATTATGCATTCTGGAATGGGGGAAATCACTACAGGATGGGTTTGGGGACACAGTGGACCTTCTGTGAGATGGACATGAGCCAAGACTCCATTAATAACCTGATCTCCATATGACCCCACTCTGACTGGTGGGCCACAGTGATGTTTTGAGTCTCCTGGAATTAGTGTCAGTTCAGAGGCAATATCCAGTAATCCCCAAAAGGTCTGATTATTTCCTTTTCCCCAATGAAGTCACCCTTGTAAAAGGCCATAGATCCCTCAGGGGAAAGTTGGGAGAGATACTAACAGTATAAGTTTTTGGCAGTGTATTGGAGTCCTTCCTCAAGGGGAGCTGACCTCCCCTTCAATCAAGGGGTTGTGGGTCTTTAAACTCACTCAAGTCTGGGAATTGATTGAGGGGCTGTGACTCTATTCTGGTGATTCAAGTCAGGCTGCTGTTCACTTAACCTAGAATTTTTGTGCTTGTACAGATCAAGTAAGTATTTTGTAGATTTCATATCTATTTCACTCCTAGGGACACCATGACTAAGTAGCCAACGCCATAAGTCCATATCAGTCAGACTATTCTGATTACAGCTTTGACTCTGCTATCCATTACTGTAATCACACCCACCTTGTCTTTGTTGATTGAGTGCAGCCACTTGGCCCCACTACCATGGGGTCCAAACAGCTCCATTGCAGTTAGATATGTTAATTCAGTTAGGACAGTTCCCACTGTTAAATCTGACTTACATAAAATAGCAATCACAGCAGTCTTCAAGGATGCTGGGGCTCCCTTCACAAATTTGTTCCTCATGGTTGTGGTAAAAGTGGTGTCCTCTGGACACTCCATGTGTGGGTCTGTGGGTCTAACCTGATATATCCACTCTAGCATGCCAATTTCCCTAAGCCTTTTGATACCTTCTTCTACCGTATACCAAGGCCTGTCTGGTACTTCAATTTGATTTAGTGTAGGTCACTGCGTAATCCATGCTTCAGCAACCCAACCAAATAACCTATTAGATCCTTTCCTAACTTCTTGAGCAAAAACATTCCACAAGGACTCTGTTCTTAGGGGACTCATGTCAATAAACTCAGAGTGATTCATCTTTATATTCTTTGTACCATTATCCCACACCCTTAATAGCCATTTCCACACATATTTCCCAGGTTTCTGTTTGTACATATTAGGAAAGTCAAGCAGTTCTTTTGGAGTGTAGTGTACCTCCTTCTGGGTCACATTTTGTACTTCACCTTTTGGGCTCACTGGGACTTAAGTCTAGTTATAGTTCTAGAAGCCAAAATCAGTGGGGAAATGTTTTGAGAACATTGAGCATCGTGTTACAAAGCATCTGTCTCAGACAGTGCCCCAGGCAATGACTCAGAAAAAGGCACTTTAGACACAGCTGGGTTAATCTCATTAGATGGGAGTGGAGGGGCTAATGGTTTTACTGGGTAGGGTGGTTCAGCAGGAAAACATGGATTAATCTCTTCAGATGGTAGTGAGAGGGCTGGTTTTCTGTTGGCAGGAATGATTCAACAGAATTTAGGGGCTCAGTGTCTCCAGTTTCCTGATTATCTGACCATATGTCTCCATCCCAAGTTCCAGTATCCCATTTCTTCCCAATCAATGCCCTCACTTTAACTTCAGACACCTCTCAAGGTCGGCAGTTGAGTTGACGTTGTAATTCAGCCTCTCTTATGATAAGACTCTGGGTTTGGTTTTCAGCAATATCAGCTCTGTTACTACAAGAAATAAGGCTTTCTTTCAAAGCACAAGTAGAAACTTTGAGGTTGTTTATGCAGCACTTGAGCTTTGACTCTGAAGCCCTGAGCACATCGCTTTGTTTCACCAGTTTGTCTAGCTAAAGTAGGACCAACCAACCAGCTTCCTTATACTTCTCATTATGACAAAATTGTAGACAGATATCACACATGCAATCACCCAGAGCCTTGACTTTCACCAATACTTGTTCTATTGGTGGTGATAATTTGTGTATTTGAATTGCCACCTCATGCCATGGATTAGCAAGGCCCTCTTTACTGCTAGAAGCAGAGTCATCAACATCTTTAAGACTAACTCAACTTGAGAACCAATTTAGAAAACTCATCCTTACAATTTTGTTTCTCCAGAACCGCTCTCGGTACAAAATATATTAGGCTGGGTTCTTAGAGAAGCAAAACCAGTAAAGGGTATGACTATATATAGAGAGAGAGATTTATATCAAGGAAATGGCTCATGTGGTTGTAGAGGCTGGAACTTCCCAAGTCCATGGGTCAGTATAGAGACTTGTCCTGATTCACGTAGCTTCAGGGGCTGGCAAACCCAAGATAAGCAGGTTGGAGAGAAGGGCTCTTGCTCACAGGCTGTGAAGATCCGCGAATCCCAAGATCTGCAGGCAAGCTGCTAGCTCAAGTCCCAAGAACCAACGGTTAGATGAACAGGAGCCAGGTGTATGAGCCAGAACAAGCAAAAGCCCACAAGCCTTGCCAGAACATCCACTTACATCCAATTCAGGCCACACACCCAAGGAAATTCCCTTTCAACTGATTGGCTACTCACAGCAGATCCCATTGTGGAAGTGATCACAACATCACACGACTGTCAAAGCACTGAAAATCATGGCCAAGTCAAGTTGACACACAATCTTAAACATCACAGCATGAGTTGGCACGACAACTTGAGGTTGGCTGCAGGGACTGCAATCTCCTGATGGTCTTGGTTCCCTAGCTGAATTCCACTACATTACACTCATCCTTAGACATCTAGCATCATCCTGTTCCTCTGCATAGAAGGTGAAGGAGCAGGTCTCACCAGACAGCTCACAACCAAAGGAAAAATGGGCTCCACTCTCCTGGCTCAGGAACCCTAAGGCGGCTGTTGTGCGGTGGCCATGCTGCAAGGCAGTCCGCTGACTTTTAAAGAATCTCACTTTGGAAGCTCTTCAGGGACTACGGCAAGATGAGAAACAGAACCTGGGTGCTTTTCGTCTTCTTCTGAACACCCTTCTCTTCTTTCATTTTCACAAACACACCAACCCAAACACATTGCCAAGCAGTTGATTCCAATTCCTAGCAAACATATAGGACAGAGTAGAACTGCCTCATAGGGTTTCCAAGGCTGTAAATCTTTATGGACCTGACTGCCACGTCTTTCCCCTCAGAATGGCTGGTGGGTTTGAACCGCTGACCTTTTGATTAGCAGCCCAGTGCTTTAACCACTGCATCATCAGTGCTCCCATAAACACACAGTGCCCATTTTCAGATGCTACAGTCTCATATCCCAAGCAGCTGACATATAGAACAGAATTGAATACTCTAAGTTAGGCGTCTTTTCTGTGACTTTTGTTGCAATTCTAAGCATGAAGCTGTTCAAGAACAACTTAGGTTTCTCATAGCTATTTAGTCATAACTCTCCACACTTAATGTCTCAAGTTACAATTCTTATAGTATAACAAAGAAGTTAATAAACATATGGTAATGATCCATTTGATTTTTAGTTAATAACCAGACCAGCCCTTTAATTTCTCCAACAGATGTCCCAGTCCTACTGCCACATGATATCAGGCCTTGAGTTCACTAAGGCCATGTCAACATCTACTTGAAATTAATTTACCCAATAATGGAATGCCAGGAATGCCTTACTAACTTAACTGTCCCTACCATTTGATTGAACTGTTTTTCAAACAATTTCAAGGTTATTGTCATTTAGTGTGCTGCTTACTGCTCAATAAATTCACTCTCTATTATATATGAATCAATTCCACTCCCTAATCTCACAGAAGGGTCTGGACTTGCTCATCTCATGGTTTCTAGTGAGAAAATGTGCATACATCACTGGCAGAATGGCACACTGGTGAATTTAAATAAGACCACAATTCGGGTCCAAATCAGACCAGTGGATAAAGCTGTCACTGCACACTCAAAAATCATTGTGTGTTTTCTGAATGAGACCTACTACCTCAGAAAATCTTCATTGCTAACGTTGCTGACAATGTGCCAGGCACTGTGCCATAGGTTTCGCATGTGGTGTATATTTTATTCTCAGAAACAACATGATGAAGCAGATACTATTACTAGGCCCAAGTTACAGATGAGAAAACTGTTGCTCAGAGAATGAAGTCACCCCCAATACCATACAGCTAGTTGGTGGCCAAGTCAGATTTGAATCCAGGTTTTTCTGATTCAAGATCCATGCCTACAAATAGTCTCCTCCACCTTTAGTGCACCAGTAGGTCTTGTTAAAGATACAGATTCTCACTCACACAGATTTTGATTCTGAACCAGAAAGTTTATACTGTAAGGCTCAAGAATATTCATTTTAAGAAGGAACTCTGACTTCTGGGCAACATGGCACTATAGTCAGAAGCACCACTCCGTCCCTCCTCAGAGAAGATCAGAAAAATTAAGTTAAACAGAGTCACATGTCAATCCTGAAACCCTACACATCAAATGAAGAGATAAAGAATTCAGCCAAGCACCGAATAGGATAAGAAACTGACAAAGAACAGGGAATGAAGAGAGATACATGCAAAAGTCCTATCAGCTGTTGCAGCATGGATCCACCATTTTGGACTCCTATCAGAGATCAGCAAACAGGGGGTACGAGAAAGCAGCTTCACGGAGCTTCCAGCAGGACACAGAACAACCGGTAACCAGCGATGTAGGCTTTCCCACCCCCACCCTTCTTCACCCAAACTTAGCCTCCTCTGTTTCCTTCAGCCACAGTCTCTCGGCCAGGAAGCACCCTGGTGTCGCTTGGATTCCACCCATCCACACTGGCCGGCTCCCTGTGTGCTTTTTGTTGGCTGCTGGTGTTGATTTTTCCACTTCTTTAGGTTTCTTCCTTACCTCTCACCAGCTCCCCCTACTTTCTCTCAAATACCTGGCTTCATGCACCACCTTTGCTTCTTCCTGCAAGGCTGCAAAACACCATTTGACTGTGAAACTGCTTCCTGGCCCATGCCACCAAGCTGGTACGACCCCCAGGGCTTTTTTGTTTATTTGTTTGCTCTGATTTGCTCTCTTTTGATTTGTTGGTTTGTTTTCTTTTTCTTTTCTCAGCTTGGGAGCCCCTACTAGCCAGGCAGTACCATGTGATGCAGCTTGGAAGCTACTCCCTTACTCTGTGCAGACACACAGGGACATCCCTGAGGGTGTCTCTTTTTCGTGTTTGGTTTTTTTTTTCTTTGTTTTGTTTTCTTCTCTCTCTTATTTCCTTTTCGTCTTTCTTCATTTCCAGTTTATCGATTTATTCATTTTTTTTCTTTTACCCTTTTTCTTTTTTTTTTCATTTTTGTTTTTCCTCATTTCTCAGTCTCTCATCTCTCCACTCCAATAGCAAGCTCCCTTGGCACTCTTTTTTGTTTGCGTGTATGTCTTTGGTTCCCGTTCCTCTCTTCTCTCTCTCTTCTTTCCCATACCCATCTTAGCTCCATACAGCACAATCTACCCCCTCCTTCCTGCTGACCTGCACCATGTGCTGAACATCACACTACCAAGCAGCACAGGCACAGCCTACTGGAACCTGACCTGTACTGATTCCTGGTCCGCACTGTCAGCCCTGGTATGTGCCACAAAACACCCATCCCAGCAACTCCCCTTCAGCTGGATCTGCCCTGGTGTACCAAACCTGAGTGACTGACCCTGCCAATTGGAGAAGGAGGTGAAAAGTGTTGTGCCCACAGAGGAGCAAACAACAGAGAAAGTACAGCACACTTGCTCAGACATAACCAAATAAAACAAAAAAGCAGGATGAAACAAACAAACCTACAATCAATAAAGGAAGAAAATAACCACTGAATGCCCCCAAAACAGCAGACAATATCAAAACATTTACAAAAACAGGACAGGATGGTTCCAGTAGATGTCCAAAATAAAACACCGGATGACCTTCCAGTAGCAGAAAAGTCACTAGACCTAACTGATAGGGAATTCAAATCTCTAATAATCAGAATTTTCCAAGAGTTTAAGCAAAAAGCAGGCAAAAATGAAGAAAAAATAGACAAATTCTTGGAAAAGGGAGACAAATTCATGGAAAATGCAGACAAAAAAAATGAAAGAATTCAAGAAAATAATACGGGAACAAAATGTTAAAATAAATTCACAACTAGAAAACATACAAAAACAACAATTAGAAATCCAAAAGATAAACAACAAGATTTCAGAAATGGACTGTGTTATAGAAGGGCTGAGGAGTAGGTTTGAAATGATGGAAGAAAGGATCAGCAAAACTGAAGAGAAACACATGGATACAACTCTGTTTGAGGAAAAATCAGAAAAAAGAATGAAGAAACCCTGAGAATTAAGTGAGATACAATCAAAAGCAAAAATCTGCGAGTGGTCAGAGTTCAAGAACAGGAGGAGAAACAGAAAACACACAGAGGATCATTGAAGAATTGCTGACAGAAAACTTCCCTGATATCATGAAAGATGAAAAGCTGACCATCCAAGAAGCTCAATGAACCCCATATAGGATAGACCCCAAAAGAAAATCAGCAAGGCATATCATAATCACACTTGCTAAAACCAAAGACAAACAAAGAATCCTGAGAGCAGCTCGAGAAAAACAAAAAGTCACATACAGAGGAGAAACAATAATACTAAGCTCGGATTATTTGGAAGAAACCATGCAGGCAAGAAGGCAATGGGATGACATATATAAAACCTTGAAAGAAAAAAATTACCAGCCAAGAGTAATATATCCTGCAAAACTCTCATTCAATATGATGGTGAAATTAGGTTATTTCCAGATAAACAGAAATTAAGGGACTATGTAAAAAACAAACTAAACTTAGAAGACTTATTAAAGGGTGTCTTTGGATCTGAGAACAAACAACATCAGACCACAGGCTGAATATCGGACACAGGATTGTACTAGCCAGATACCAAACTAGGAAATGAACTCTTAAGGACTATGCAAAACCAAAAGAATTACAACATGGAACCAGAGAGGTTAATCTGTAAATGACAACAGCAACAGAACAATAAAAGAGGGAAAAAACAGTGTAGGTATAGAACCTTCTAATGGAGAGGAAGTCAAGCAATACCAAGTAATAATAGATTGGTTCAAATCTAGGAAGATAAGGGTAAATTCCAAGGTAACCACAAAGAAAGTTAGCAAACCTACACATCAAAATAAAGAAGAAAAACATAAAGTCTCACTAAAAACAAAACCTACGAAAACAGAAGAAATGAAAAAAAAAACTACAGACAAAAGGAACTCAGCACAGGAGAGTAAGAAGAACAAAGAAAACGTCAGCACCACAAAAAAAAGCACTACAAAATGCAATCCCACTCCTAGGAATATATCCTACAGAAATAAGAGCCATCACACGAATAGACATACGCACGTCCATGTTCGTTGCAGCACTGTTCACAATGGCAGGAGGATGTAAACAACCTAGATGCCCATCAACAGATGAGTGGATAAACGAACTATGGTACATACACACAATGGAGTATTATGCAAAGATGGAGAACAATGATGAATCTGTGAAGCATCTCATAACATGGATGAAATTGGAGGACATTATGCTGAGTGAAATAAGTCAGTCACAGAAGGACAAATATTGTATGAGACTTCTACTGTAAAAAGTCATGTAAAAGTTTACACACACAAAAAAACAGTCTTTGTTGGTTACAAGGGATGGGAGGCATGGGGGCGATTAAATAGACAATAGATAAGTGATATCTTTGGTGAAGGGTACGACAGTACACTATACTGGGGAAGCCAGCACAACTTGTACAAGAAAAGGTCAGGGAAGCTCCACAGACACTTCCAAACTCCCTGATGGACTGAACTGCTGGGCAGAGGGCTGTGGGGACCATGGTCTCGGGGAACATCTAGCTCAGTTGGCATAACATAGTTTATAAAGACAATGCTCTACATTCTACCTTGGTGAGTAGCATCTGGGGTCTTAAAAACCTGTGAGCAGCCATCTAAGATACTCCACTGGTCTCATCCCTTTGGGAGCAAGGGAGAATGAGGAGAACAAGATATAAGAAAAGATTAGTCCAAAGGACTAACGGACCACAGCTACCAC
>NW_004443941.1:28266219-28268429 GCF_000243295.1 Trichechus manatus latirostris | reverse complement strand
TGAGAAACTATTTGTTCTGCAAACCTTCATCTAAGGTACAAAAAAAAAAAAAAGAATTATCTATGTGAGATCAAATTGACAACAGAACTCAAAAGGTTTGATGAGAAGCCTAGGGGACAGTGAGTTGAAGATAATGGTGATGGAATAATTTGGAAAAGGATAGTGAGAATTGCAGCACAACTGAAAGAATGTAATTGATGTCACTAAATTGTACATGTAGAAACTTTTGAAATGGTATAACTTTGGCTATGTATATTTTCACCAAAAAAAAAACAAAAGTGGTCCTCAAGGTCGAGAAGAGAGAGTGTTGACATGTCATGGGATTGTTAACCAATGTCATAAAACAATACGTGTACTGACTGTTTAATAAGAAACTATTTGTTCTGTAAACCTTCATCTAAAGTACAATAAAAAAAAATACAGGAAGTTTGCAGATCACAATTTTGGAAGCACTGAAATCCTTTGGGAATCACTGTTTCCCTGGTTCTGGTATGTGGCCTACTGTATATTCCAAAGATGGTGGCACAATATCACTCACACATGCTTTTCTCCTGCCACAACTCCATCAAGAGATAGAATTTATTTGTCCATGTCACTGGATCTTGCAGGCCCTGTGATTGCTTTGACCAATAGAATATGGCAGAACTGATTCTGTGCCAGTTGAACGCATAACCCTTAATTAGCCTGAAATCATTGCTCCCTGCCTCTTATAAACCAAGAAACTACCCTGACAACACCACACTGTGAGAAGCCCAAAACATGTGGAAAGGCCCTGAAAGATGAGTAACCATGTGGGGCAAGAGAGAGTTTAGGCAGAGACTAAGGAGCACGAAAGCACAAGACAAGAGTGAAGATACCACTTTGGAAGTGGGTCCTCCAGCTCCAGACTTCCTAGTGGACACCACATGCAGCAGAGATGAACCATCCAGCAGAGTCTTTCTTGAATTCTTGACCTACTACTTCATGAGCAAAATAAATTATTATTTCAAATCCTAAGTGTTGGGGTAGTTTGTTACAGAGTAATAGATAACTGAAATATGCTACCATACATAATTCTAACTATACCAATCTATCTATATGTTGTTGTTCTTAGTTGCCATGTAGTCAGCCCCTAGAGGTGACCCCATGTACAGTGGGATTGAACTGCTGTGATACGAGGGTTTTCACTGGCTGATTTTCATAAGTAGATCATCAGGCCTTTCTAGCCTGTCTTATTCTGGAAGCTCCACTGTAACCTATTCAGCGCTGTAGCACACACAAGCCTCCACTGAGAGATGGCTGGTGGCTGTGCATGAGGTGCATTGGCCAGGAATCAAACATGGGCCTCCCACGTGGAAGGCAAGAATTCTACCACTGAACCACCACCACTCAGGTATAAATACAGAGATGTAGACATACTGAAATACATATGTGTTGTTGTTGTTGTTAGGTGCCGTCCAGTCAGTTCCAACTCATAGAGACCCTAAGTAAAACAGAACTAAACACTGCCCGGTCCTGCGCCACGCTCATAATTGTTGTTATGCTTGAACCCATTGTTGCAGCCCCTGTGTCAATCCATCTCATTGAGGGTCTTCCTCTTTTTCACTGACGCTGTACTTTACTAAGCTTGATGTCCTTCTCCAGGGACTGATCCCTCCTGACAACATGTTCAAAGTATATAAGACATAGGCTCACCATCCTTGATTCTAGGGAGCATTCTGGTTGTACTTCTTCCAAGACAGATTTGTTCATTCTTTCAGCAATCCATGGTATATTCAAGATTCTTCGACAACACCACAATTCAAAGGTGTCAATTGTTCTTCAGTCTTTGTTATTCACTGTCCAGCTTTCACATGCATGTGATGCGATTGAAAATACCATGGCTGGGGTCAGGTGCACCTTAGTCTTCAAGGTGACATCTTTGCTTTTGAATATTTTAAAGAGGCCTTTTGCAGCAGATTTGCCCAATACAATTTGTCTTTTGATTTCTTGACTGCTGCTTCTGTGTTGATTGTGGATCCAAGTAAAATGCAATCCTTGACAATTTCCATCTTTTCTCCATTTATCACAATTTTGCTTATTTGTCCAGTTCTGACGATTTTTGTTTTCTTTATGTTGAGGTGTAATCCATACTGAAGGCTGTGGCCTTTGATCTTTATCAGTAAGTGCTTCAAGTCCTCTTCACTTTCAGCAAGCAAGGTTGTGTCATCTGCATAAAGCAGGTTGTTAAT
>NW_004443941.1:28239014-28266119 GCF_000243295.1 Trichechus manatus latirostris | reverse complement strand
GGCTGTGGCCTTTGATCTTTATCAGTAAGTGCTTCAAGTCCTCTTCACTTTCAGCAAGCAAGGTTGTGTCATCTGCATAAAGCAGGTTGTTAATGAGTCTTCCTCCAATCCTGATGCCCCGTTCTTCTTCATATAGTCCAGCTTCTCAGATTATTTGCTCAGCATACAGATTGAATAGTTAGGGTGAAAGGATACAGCCCTGACGCACATCTTTCCTGACTTTAAACCATGCAGTATCCCCTTGTTCTGTCTGAACAACTGCCTCTTGATCTATGTACAGGTTCCTCAGAAGCACAATTAAGTGTTCTGGAATTCCCATTCTTTGCAATATTATCCATAATTTATTATGATCCACACAGGCGAATGCCTTTGCATAGTCAATAAAACATCTTTCTGGTATTCTCTGCTTTCAGCCAAGATCCATCTGACATCAGCAATGGTATCCCTGGTTCCACGTTTTCTTCTGAATCTGACCTGAATTTCTGGCAGTTCCCTGTCAATATACTGCTGCAGCCGCTTTTGAATGATCTTCAGCAAAATGTTACTTGCATATGATATCAATGATATTGTTTGATAATTTCAGTTGGATCATCTTTTCAGGAATAGGCGTAAATATGGATCTCTTCCAGTCGGTTGACCAGGTAGCTGTCTTCCAAATTTCTTGGCATAGGTAAGTGAGGACATCCAACACTGTATCCGTTTGTTGAAACATCTCGATATTCCATCAATTCCTGGAGCCTTGTTTTTCGCGAATGCCTTCAATGCAGCTTGGGACTTCTTCCTTCAGTACCATCGGTTCCTGATCATATACTACCTCTTGAAATGGTTGAATGTCCACCAATTCTTATTGGTATAATGACTCTGTGTATTCCTTCCATCTTCTTTAGATGATTCCTGGGTCATTTAATATTTTCCCCCATAGAATCCTTCACTATTGCAACTCGAGGCTTGAATTTTTTCTTCAGTTCTTTCAGCTGGAGAAATGGGGAGCTTGTTCTTCCCGTTTGGTTTTCTATCTCCCGCTGTTTGTACATGTCATTACAATACTTTACTTTGTCTTCTCGAGCCGCCCCTTGAAATCTTCTGTTCAGTTCTTTTACTTCATTATTTCTTCCTTTTGTCTTAGCTACTCGACTTTCAAGAGCAGGTTTCAGGGTCTCTTCTGACATCCATTTTGGTCTTTCCTTTCTGTCCTGTCTTTTCAATGACCTCTTGCTTTCTTTATGTATGATGTCCTTGATGTCATTCTACAACTCGTCTGGTCTTGGGTCATTAGTGTTCAATACGTCAAATCTATTCTTGAGATGGTCTCTAAATTCAGGTGGGATATACTTAAGGTCGTACTTTGGCTCTCGTTGACTTGTTCTAATACTCTCCAGTTTCAATTTAAACTCGTAGGTGAGCAATTGATAGTATTTTCCACAGTTGGCCTCTGGACTTGTTCTGACTGATGATATTGAGCTTTTTCATCATCTCTTTCCACAGATGTAGTTGATTGAATTCCTGCGTATTCCATCTGGCGAGGTCCATGTGTATAGTTGCCCTTTATGTTGGTGAAAAGGGTATTTGCAATGAAGAGGTCGTTGGTCTTGCAAAATTCTATCACGCGATCTTCAGCGTCTTTTCTATCACTGAGGCTATGTTTTCCAACTATTGATCCTTCTTTGTTTCCAACTTTCACATTTCAACCATCAGTAACTATCAATGCATCCCGACTACATGTTCGATCAGTTTAAGACTGCAGAAGCTGGTAAAAATCTCCAATTTCTTCATGTTTGGCCTTAGTGGTTGGTGCATAAATTTGAATAATGGTCTTAATAGTCCCATTAATTGGTCTTCCTTGTTAATGTCTGTATATTATCCTATCACTGACAGCGTTGTACTTCAGGATAGATCTTGAAATGTTCTTTTTGACTATAATTGTAACCCCATTCCTCTTCAATTTGTCATTGTTAGCATGATTGTCCGATTCTAAATGGCCAATGCCAGTCCATTTCAGCTAAGGCCTAGGATGTCGACCTTTGTGCATTCCATTTCATTTTTGATGATATCCAATTTTCCTAGATTCATACTTGATACTTTCCACATTCTGATTATTAACGGATGTTTGCAGCTGTTTCTTCTCATTTTGAGTCGTGCCACATCAGCAAATGAAGGTCCCAAAAGCTTGACCCGATCTACATCATTAAGGCCAACTCTACTTTGAGGAGGCAGCTCTTCCTCAGTCGTCTTTTGAGTGCCTTCCAACCTGGGGGACTCATCTTCTTGCATTATATCAGACAATGTTCTGCTGCTATTCATAAGGTTTTCACTGGCTAATTCTTTTCAGAAGTAGACTGCCAGGTCCTTCTTCCTAGGCTGTCTTAGTCTGAAACTCAGCTGAAATCTGTCTGCCATGGGTGACCCTGCTAGTATCTGAATACCGCTGGCATAGCTTCCAGCATCACAACAACATGCAAGCCTCCACAGTAGGACAAACTGACAGACACGTAGGGGAAATACCTATGTAGATACATTGAAATATATGGACATATAGATATACTGAAAGAAAAATAAAAATTGAAATTCTATGCAGAAATTACTTTTTAACCAAAAATCAAGGTAATTGAGTAAAATATTTTTTCCCTTAATTATTTGGGAATTTCCATGAATTCTCATTTTCACCTTGAATATGTAAATATAGCCATATTATTCTGGCTCTGTGATCAAAATCCTATTATTGTTTATATACCTGAAACTAAAATATTTTATGTACTGAGGTTGTTGATATATTTCTGTTCATTTTACATTTCCCCTTACTTTTAGAGAAACTCCAAAATTGTGACAGTTTCTGCAAAAGAAATATGATGTGAGGCACACACAAAGATCTACATTCCATTTTTTTGCACTTGATTCATCTGTTCAGAGATAAAAGTCAGTCTGGGTTATTAAATGGATTTTTTTGTGTTCTTTCTCTAGAGAGCAGAATGGGACAGAAAGCCTTCATTATCATAAGTTCCCAGATGAACACAAATCCAGAGTGCAATTTAACAAACTTTTAACTTGCATAAGCAACTGTTTTCAACATTAATCCATTTCCAAACTGGAGACGTAATGGCATTTTATCCTTTTAACCTCATGCCTAGACACTCTGCACAGAAAATCCTGCTTTGATCATTAAAATTGATGCACATACCAAATCATTGAATAATTGTACTCATTCCCATCTGTTAGGGAGGTACAATGCCACCCAGAGGTGGCTCACCAAGACTTTTGAGGCATAACCGTCAACCGAATAAGGGATCAAACATAAACCATGCTGATTGCAACAACAATTCTGCCCACTCAGACTTTCTGTTTAACTCGGGGCATAATGTTTCAATAGACAATATCATGGCTGTCATGTGTAGAGATAATCAATTACAAAGGCTTAGTGTTTGGGTCAACCTGATAGAAGTTGTATCTAACTTTCCTAAAAACTCTCACCATATTTTGATGACCTTTCTTTTGACTCTCAGCAGCAACTTTACCACCTTCAGTTGGAACCCAGTGTCTTTCCCTCAACCTGAATTAGAGCTCCACCTCATCTTAGCCCACAACTGCTACCTACTTGGTTTTCTGTAGTTTATTCTTAACTAAATTTTTATAGGATTTGTGCCAAACCCATCCCACATCGCTCAAACTTTCAGATCCAACTTCTGCCCTACTCCCTCATGCAGTCACATGGTCTACCTATACTCTAGAGCTGGTTACTTTTCTCCAGTAATGCAGGCTCCTATACCCAACTGGAGCCCAGGTAGTGCAGTGGTCAAGAGCTCAGGTTGCTAACCAAAAAGTCAGCAGTTCGAATCCATCAGCCACTCCCTGGAAGCCCTATGGGGTGGTTCTCCTCTGTCCTATAGGGTCACTATGAATCAGAATTGACTTGACAGCAACGAGTTTGGTTTTTTTGGTTTTGGACTGCAGGGTCTGATTTACACAGCACCTCAGTTTTAGTGCATCCGAAACTGAATTCACCATCCTCCATCTTAATGAACACCAACATGATCCAACCAGTACTCAAAACTCTCTCCCTTACTACCAAATCCTGTTTCAAATTTAGCCCCTCCTTGGAGTCCTTCTACTATAACCTTGGATCAAGGGCTCATTGTCTCTCTTCAACTATCAAAAAAACTTTTCAGACTTCTACACATTAGCCCATCTAAAATAATAATAGTTATAATAAAAATAATGTTGTTTATTGAGTGCTTGTCATAGCAACAGGTTTGGTTTTGGATCATGTGCCAGGCACTTTCCAGGCTTTCTACATATATTAATTCATTTAATCAATTCAATTCGTAATTCATTTTACAATCGCGCATTTTAAAGATAAATGGAGGCAAAGAAATTAAGTAATTTACCCAATGTCACACATCGAAACATGGCAGAATCAAAATATGAATTCAGGCAGTCTGACTCCAGAGCCCAAGCTCTTCACCACCTCACTGCACCACCGATCTTGTCCTTCCATTTAAAGTGGCCGCCGATCACTCACAGACTCAAATCCAGGCTCCTCGGAAGGACATTCAGAGCCCTTTCTGATGTAACCCCTGCCTACTGCTCACTTGCATCTTCAGGCTTCCCCATTTCACTGGTCTTTGCTTTTCGTGTGCAAATCTACTCAGAATTCTACTCTTCTGAGAAAAAGATCTTCTTTCAACGCTGCCACTCCTGCAGGTTCCTGTCTTACTTCTCTCTTTTACACCCTTCCACACAAGAGAAAACAACACTTTCATTCCCCCTCTTTCCACCAACCCCTCTCCTGTTAGCCCTTTGTAAGCAGGCTTCCATCTTTCTACTGAGCCTGCTTTTTCAGATCACCAAACCCCCTAACAGACAAACTGAATGTTGTGAACTGTGGAATCAAATAAAATCTCTTTTAAGCTGCAGCTCAATCCCTTTCTAGCTACGTGATCCGCAACAAGTTATTTAACTTCTCTGAGCTGGTGAATTTTTCCCTTTCCAGCTATTCCCCTTGGAAGTTTATCTACCTTTCCTTCTATCCTGATAGTGTCAAGCTGCCCTGCCCCACTCTCATCATAATACCCTCCTCTACACCTGTTTTCCCTAGAGAGCCCCCTGTGCCCAGGACCTTGCCTCTCCTCTCCTTCCACCAAGTGCATGCTTGACCACTTACTAACTGCATGATCTTTGGTATTTAACGTCACTTCTTTGGACAATGCTCCCTCATTTATAATATATGAGAAATAATACCCATTTGCATACTTCACAGTACTCTTATAAGAATTATAAAAGAATGGACTGATATGTTATATATGGAGTAATGTTGAAAATCATTCATATGTTGGTTGTAATGCATATATACATATAGATATACATATGCACACACATATATAGTGGTGATTCAGTGGTAGAATTCTCACTTTCCACATGAGAGACCCGAGTTTGATTCCTGTGCAAAGTACCTCACGTGTAACCACTACCAGTCTGTAAGTGGAGGTTTGCATGTTGTTATGATGCTGAATAGATTTCAGCAGAGTTTCCAGACTAAGAGGAACTAGGAGGAAAGGCCTGGCAATCTGCTTCCAAAAATCAGCCAATGAAAAACCGATGGATCAAAATGATCCAATCCACAACCAATCATGGAGATGGGACAGGACTGGTCAGGGTTTTATTCTGTTGTGCATACAATTGCCATGAGTCAGAGGCCAATTCTATGGCAGCTAACAACAAAAACAGCATATATATATATGTGTGTATATATATATATATATATATGTATATATATACATACATACACACAAAGCTCAAGCTTACAGAAAAGGTTGCAAGGATAGTACAGAGAAGTTTTTTTTTCTAAACAATTTGAACAATTCCAACCTTATGTCCAATCACCTCCTGATACAAACAAGGACATTCTCCAACATAACAACAATACAATCAACAAAACCAGAAAATTAGCATTGATATATTACTACCATCTAATCTTCAAGGATTAGACCCCATTCAAGGATTGCCAGATGTCCCAATAATGTCCTTTGTAGCAAAAAGATCCAGCTCAGAATCACTCATTATACTTAGTTGTCATGTTTCTTTAGTCTTTCAGTCTGGGACAGTTCCTCAGCCTTTCTTTAACTTAGATGACATTGACACATTTGAAGATTAAATGACAGTGATTTTGTGAATGGTCCATCAAATTCAGTTTGTCTATTGTTTCCCATGGCTAGATTCAGATTATGAATCTTTGGCAGGAACATCACAGAAGTGATGCTGCAGTCTTATTGCATCTTCTTAGATGGTACTTGGGTTTGATTTGCCCCATTACTGAAGATGTTAACTTTCATTACTTGGTTATGGTGGTATCTACCAGGTTTCTCTACTGCGAACTTATATTTTTCCCATTAATATTTTATGAGGAAAGTATTTTGTGGAAGAGATATTTTGGAACAATATTAATATCCTTTCTTATCAAACTTCAGTTTATTTATTTATTTATTTATATCAGTGTGGGTCTTTGATTTATTTTATTCAATGGCTCATTATTTTGAGTCTCAAATAATTCTCAGTTTGGCTAGTGACAGACAAATATGTGTCATTTTGATATGCCCTATCTTCTTTGAGCACTTCCTTACTTAAACTGGCAATTAAAAAAAAAAAAAACTGTTCTAGGCTTATCTTGTACTTTCCTTGCCCAGCTGTGGAATCAGCCGTTACTCCAAGGAGATATGGTTCCTTTTAGACCTTTTAGTTGTTGTTATTGCTGTTGTTGTTGTTAGGTGTCATAGAGTTGCCTCTGACTCATAGACATCTTATGTGTAACAGAATGAAACGTTGCTCAGTCCTATGCCATCCTCACAACTGTTGCTATGTGTGAGCCCATTGTTACAGCCACTGTGTCAATCCATCTTATTGAGGGTCTCCCTCTTTTTCACTGACCCTCTACTTTACCAAGCTTGATGTCTTTCTCCAGTGATTCATCCCTCCTGACGACAAGTCCAAAATAAACGAGACCAAGTCTCGCCATCCTTGCTTCTAGGAGGATTCTGGCTGTACCTCCTCCTACCCAGATTTGTTCATTATTCTGGCAGTCCGTGGTATAGTTAGCATTCTTTGCCAACACCACAAGAGAATAGTATTTGGAAGACAAGACTCGGAGTCTAGATGTACTTCTTGCTGTTGTGGGAGTTGCTGTCTCAAGATCTTCTCATAGAGAGAGCTAGAGAATGTATCTATGTATAAACACACACACACACACACACACTTACATTGTTCCCTATATTTATATTTTTTGAAACCCATGAGTTTAGACTGATACCTCTAATTTCAATCCAAAACCACAGTGTTTTTCCGAGTTTCCTTCCTGTTTTTTTTCCTAAAATCTGGCTCCCATTATCCTTAATATATTTACACATTTGGTCAGTCCCCTTGTATGTAACCAATCACCTATCACAACCACCACCATCTCCCCTCTGTGGATGCCCTCCTGACCCTGCTTAGGGCTGCCCCCACAGGTGGATGTTCTCCTTGCCTTGCTCCACCCCTATCCTTCACACCAGGTCACCTGTACATGTTGATGCTCTCTTCACTCCTTTTGAGTTCCCACATTCCATGCCCCATGAAACTCTGCTTACCCCACTTCTGCTCTGATGCCACCTGCCAGAGACCCCCCCCCACCCCTTTTGGGCTCTGACACCTCTTATCAAGCTACCCCTCCAACTGGGCAGACTCCTTGCCCTGCTAGGGCTCTGACACCCCCCACTAGGCTGCTATGTGTGTTGCCCTCCTCCCCTTGCCCATACTATGACACTTATGCTGGGCTATCCTCAGGCATGGATGCTCTTCTTATCCATTTTGGTTCTAACACTTCTTCACCCCACTTGGACTCTGAAATTCCAACCAGGCCACCTGGTATATGGAAGCCCTCCTAACCCTGCTTTGGCTTCAACATCCCATGCCAGCCCACTCCTCTAAACTGTTGTCCTCTTCCCTCCCTTGGGCTTAGGACATCTCAAGCTGGGCCCTCCCACTTGTGAACATACTCATCACCTTGCTTGGCCTCCAACATTCTGCTCCAGGCCAGCCCTCCATGTAGATGCTTCTCTTGCTTTTCCCAACCCAGTGACTTTCTTGTTGTTGTTGTTAGGTGCTGTCAAGTTTGTTCTGACTCATACTGACGATACGTACAACAGAACAAAACACTGCCTAGTCCTGCGCCATCCTCATGATCCTTGTTATGCTTGAGCTTATTGTTGCAGCCACTGTGTCAATCCATCTCATTGAGGGTCTTCCTCTTTTTGAATGACCCTTTACTTTACCAAGCATGATGTCCTTCTCCAGGGACTGTCCCTCCCGATAACATGTCCAAAGTATGTGAAACATAGTCTCGGCATCTTTGCTTCCAAGGAACATTCTGGTTGTACTTCTAAGACAGATTTTTTAGTTCCTCTGACAGTCCATGGTATATTCAATATTCTTTGCCAACACCATAATTGAAAGGCATCAGTTCTTCGGTCTTCCTTATTCATTGTCCAGCTTTCGCATGCATATGAGGTGATTGAAAATACCATGGTTTGGGTCAGGCATACCTTAGTCCTCAAAGTGATATCTTTGCTTTTCAACAGTTTAAAGAGGTCTTTTGCAGAAGATTTGCCCAATGCAATGCGCCGTTTGATTTCCTGACTGCTGCTTCCATGGGCGTTGATTGTGGATCCAAGTAAAATGAAATCCTTGACAACTTCAATCTTTTCTCTGTTTATCATGATGTTGCTTATTTGTCCAGTTGTGAGGATTTTTGTTTTCTTTATGTTGAGGTGTAATCCATACTGAAGGCTGTGGTCTTTGATCTTCACCAGTAAGTGCTTCAAGTCTTCTTCACTTTCAGCAAGCAAGATTGTGTTATCTGCATATCACAGGTTGTTAATGAGTCTTCCTCCAATTCTGATGCCCTGTTCTTCTTCATATAGCCCAGCTTCTCAGATTATTTGCTCACATACAGATCAATGACTTACTTATTTGTAAATGCAAGAGATGATTTTCAGTCTTTATGTTGTTTGATCTGTTTGAGGCATTTAACACTTTGGCCTCTGAAAACAATCTCCCTTAGCTTCCATGACACAGCACACCTGTGATATTTTTCCCGTCTCTGCAGCTGATTCTTCTCAGTCTCCTTTATTGCCCTTGCTTTCCTTTCCCATAGCTTAAATGCTGGCACTAACCAAAGTTCAGTCTTGGACCTTCTGCTCTTCATACTCCCACAGTCCATCTCATGTACTGCCTTGGCTCTAATTGTCATCTCTATGCTAATATTTTAGAAACCTTTATCTCCATCTCTGCAAACCTGCCTCTTGAGCACCAGACACATATATCCCACTGTCTATTGTATATTCATTCAATTCAGTAATTTTTACTGGGCGCCTACTATGTGCCATGCACTTTTCTAAGCTTTTAACATCTTCATTTAGATGTCTCAAAGGCACCTAAAACCTTAGCACACAGAAGATAATGTCATTGTGTCCACCTCCTCCCTTCCACAGACTACACACAATTCCAGCATGCTCCGTCTCAGTAAATGGCATAATCATCTCCCCTACTGCCTGGGCCAGAAAATTCTGGCTCTTAACTTCACTTCTCCACATCCAGTCAATCACTCATTCTACCTTTTAAATATCTCTTAACCTGTGTAGTTCTCTCCATCTCCCCTAACTCTTTAGACCTGGTCACCATTATTTCTCTTCTAGACTACAACCTCCTAACTATCCTCCCTGCACCCAGCCCTGCCCCTTGACACACACAAATTTCAATCTATTCTCTACATGGTAAAGTATTCTTTCTAAACTGCAAATTTAATTATGTCACTTCTCCTCTTTTAGACGTTTAAGATAGGTTCCCTTTGCCTTTTAGATAAAAGAAAAACTCTTTAACACAACCTCAGGGCTGTCCTTGATCTGGCCTGCTTAGCTCTTCAGCCTCACATATGCTGTTTCTGCACATTGAACTTTCGTTTGTAGTTCTGGATGGTCTAGGTGGTCCTCTCTGGCCTACAACCTTCTCATATCCACTGCTCCCTCCACCTAGAATCAGCTCTCCTTTCATCCTTTGTCTGATAAGCTTCCTTCAGGTCTCAGCATGAATATCACTTGCTCCAAGAAGCTCTCCCTGATGCAGCAACTTTGGTTAGGTTCTCTGCTTACTGGAACATCGCTGTCATATCAGGAATGCTTGCTCCACTGTAATTATTCATTTAAGGTCTGTATTCCCAAACAGACTAAGTATTCCATGAAGCCAGGGATCTTGTCTATTTTACATCATCTATGCCTCACGCAGTGGCAGGTGCACAGCAGGAGTTCAATAATATTTGCTAAATGGATGAATGAATTATTGCTGCTACAGTAATAAACTAGACCCTTCAAGCTTCCCCTTTTATAATCTGAAATATCATAAACTAATTTTAATGCTTCCAATTAGTGTTGATAGATTAATATGTGATGATACGTGATATAATGGTTGAGGTGAAAATACAGAGAAGCCTACCTTGCTTCAAATCCCAGCCTCTCCTCTGTGTGCCCTGGACAGCTACTGTGTGCCTTAGGCAGCCACTACCTTCCCTGTGCCTCTATTTCCCCATACTACCCACTATGTTGTCTTGAGGATTAAATGAGTCAATGTACGTAAATCACATAGAATAGGACCTGGCAAAACTTGCAGAGGTAGTATTTATTATTTTGTGATATTTTCGTTTAAACAAACTATTGTCTTGACAAACTCCCTTAAACATTAGAAATAGGTTCAAAAGATAGGAATTTCAGGAAGGGGACAAAATAGTGAGCAAGTTCGTTTTCAGCAAAGGCCCCAAGAAAGTTTAGTTTAAGCCTGCTATCTGGATGTGATTATGAAGAACACCTCCGTTCAGTCTCCATAGGGACTCAATAGTGTCAGTATCAAAGTTACCCTCAATAGGAGGTAAATGGTAATGGGCAGCCTAACAGAGGGAGCCTTCTGAGCCTCTCTGTGTTTTATGTACATGATCTGCACTCTGCACCTGCATCCAGAGACTCTGTCCCCGCCCTCTGCAGGGGCCTCCCGATGATTCACCAAGGTTACACATACACACTGAGACCCCACTCAGTCTGAGGATCACACACTGCTTCAGGCCCCACACAAGTCCTCCCAAGTGTCACATTTCTTCTGGATGGCACTTAAGTCACAGGAGGAGGCGTAATGGAGAAAGTGGCCAACTCAGCAACGTAAGTGCCTTTATGGGTTGGTTGTTCTATAACCTGTTCTCTCTTGATGTCACATTGATCTCCAGATGAGGACAGTCACAGTAGAGCACGAGCATCAGATGGGGATCATGTTGTTTTAACTTGTTTTAACAAGTTCATTTAAAAATACTGGGCACAATCTTTAATAGATAAATAAATAAAAGATATTTGTTTAATGGTCAAACAAAAGAAACTGAATTATAAGATTTAGAAAGTAGTGGAAAATAAGCTTACAATACTGTCAGATGAGGATTTAATGATTAGTGATTCTATAACAAAAATCTGGTTTTAAAATGTAGAAGAAGTTTTTCTACAACCAGAAAGGCTTAACAAATCTGTAAATATTATACATAAATAAAATGAAAAGTACATGGAAAATAGTATATATTTCTAAAAAGAGAATCAAGATTACCTGTTTTAAATGATGGAAAATGTATTCCTAAACTAAAACTAAGCATTATTTACAACCTCATGCAGCAAATTTGCTAGATTAATCGAGAATTACTGTGGAAGGTGGTTGACCTTAGTTCCAGAAGATATGAGGAGAGTCTAAATGAGAAACCAGATGTCAAGCCCACTTGACTAAATCAAGACAAAATTTCTACCAGCATCCAACATGCAGCACCACCTCAGAAGCTGACAGGTTAATAAACAAAGAAAGGAATGACTAAACCCAAAATCACTGCATCATCCAGGGGTAAAGAGGAGGCCTTTGGTCACACAGAATCAGGTCAAAACCCAGGCTTCTGTACTTCCTAGATGTGGAATGTTCATGAGTGACTTAATTACCTATACCTCAGTTTCCTCATCTGTAATTTGGGTATAAAATATACTTACCTAAAGGGGTTTTGTGCATATTAAGTTGGTCATATTTGTAAAATGTTACACGCTGCCTATCCCTCAGTAAATGCTAGCTCAACTGGATGGCAACTTGTTTGGAACAAAGGCCTGGCAAGAATGGTCAATGAAAACCCTATGGATAGCAATGGTCCAATCCCATTGTGAGTGGGTCACCATGCATTGGGGGCAGACTTGACGGCAGCTAACAACAACAACAATTACTATGTTTATCATAGTAATTTCCACTACACTCTAAGCGGGGCTTTTCTGTATACCTGTAATCAGATACATCATTTGTGGAAATGTTTGAGATTTTGGGTTACTTGCGTTTATGTGGGAAAGAGCTTCAGCTTTAGAGTTACCAAAATCTGGGAATCAATTCCAGCTTCTTCATTTACAGGTAGTGAAATTTTAGATGAGCTGTGTTATCTCTCTTGGCTTCTGTTTTTTCATCTATAAGATGGAGTAAGACCTACATTGCCAATTGTTATAAAGGTTAAGTGAAATAATCTGTGTAAAGTGTCTGACACAAAATTATGTTTCATTAACAGCAACACAAATGTTCCAGTGATATTTCATTGGGATATATTAAAATAGAAATTTAATCCAAGAAAGAATATTTCAAATTTATGCCAAGTCACCAAGCAGAGTAAGTCTTTAGTGATGTTATTCTGTTTCCATTCCCAGTGACCTGGGGATTCTGGTGTTAATTATAAAATATTTTAATACTAGAAGAAAGTAAGCCATTTGTGTATTTCAGCGGCATAGAAATAAGCCTTACTTGGTATGGTTTGCTATAATGATATATTTATCAGAAGAGGTTCGCTTTATCTGCTGCAGAATGCTCTTTGATGTCATTAACACAGGGAATGATTATAGGAAAGTAATTCAAAACTATTCAAAGCATGAGGTGGCAAGGGGCTTTTCTTCACTTCCTGAAGGCTACATAGATTAACGAATACAGGAAACAACAACCTTCTGGAGTCCAGAAGTAAGTAATCCAAGAGCACCTGAAACAAAGAGCCTTAAAAACTCCTCTGATCACTCAGAGTCATCACATTAACATTGACTCTCAGAGAGGACACTGCAAATTATTTAATAATGCAACTTCTCTGCAAAAGTACAAAATCCATTGATCTAAAATGTTAGATGATATTATAAATCATGATCAGTGTGCTCCTGTTGACTCTGAAGGAGAGAGTTCAGGTTTAATAGAAAGAATATTATGCTTGGACTCAGGACACCCGAGTTCACATCTCCACTCTGCCAAGGACAGTTCAATGACCACGGCTGCTTGCCAACCTACCCAAGTCTCAGCTTCTTCATCTGTAAAATGATAATAACACTGAGCTCAGCATATTGTTGTGAAGATTAAATGAGATAATTGTATTCATTGCTGGCTCAAAATTGAAGCTACTAATATACTAATCCAACTGATTGTTAAATGAATTGAAGATTAATTTTAACATCAAATGAATAATATTATAGTTGTTGTTGTTAGCTGCCATTGAGTCAGCCCCCAATGCACGGTGACCTCATGCACAATGGAACAAAACACTTTTCCCATGATCAGTTGCAGATTTGACCATTGTGATCCGTAGGGTTTTAGTGACTAATTTTAAGAAGTAGATTGCCAGGTCTTTCTTCTTACTCTTAGTTTGAAAATGTCACTGAAATCTGTTTATAATTATAATTGTTGTTGTAATCATTGTTGTTGTGTGCCACTGAGTTTATTTTAACTCATTGCGACCCTATAGTTGTTGTTATTGTTGTCAGGTATCCTCGAGTAGGTTCCGACTCACAGCTACCCTATGTAAAACAGAACAAAACTTTGCCCAGTCCTGCGCCACCCTCACAATCATTGTTATACTTGAGCCCATTGCTGTAGCCACTGTGTCAATCCACCATCTTAAGGATTTTCCTCTATTTTGCTGACCCTGTACTTTACCAAGCATGATGCCCTTCTTCAGGAACCTATCCCTCCTGAGAACATGTGCAAAGTATGTGAGAAGTAATGTCGACATCCTCGCTTCTAAGGAGCATTCTGGTTGTGCTTCCTCCAAGACAGATTTGTTAATTCTTTTGACTGTCCATGATATATCAAATATTCATCACCAACACCACAATTCAAAGTCCTCAATTCTTCTTCGGCCTTCCTTATTCATTGTCCAGCTTTTGTATGCATATGAGGCGATTGAAAACACCATAGCTTGGGTCAGGCGATCCTTAGTCTTCAAGGTGATATCTTTGCTTTTTAACACTTTAAATAGATCTTTTGCAGAAGATTTGCCCAAGGCAATGCGTCCTTTGATTTCTTGACTGCTGCTTCTGTGAGTGTTAATTCTGGATCCAAGTAAAATGAAACCCTTGACAACTTCAATCTTTTCTCCATTTATCATGATGTTACTTTTACTGGTCCAATTGTGAGAATTTTTGTTTCTTTTATGTTGAGGTGTAATCCATCCTGAAGGCTGAGATCTTTGATCTTCATCAGTAAGTGCTTCCAGTCCTCTTCACTTTCACCAAGCAAGATTATGTCATCTACATATTGCAGGTTATTAATGAGTCTTCCTCCAATCCTGATGCTCCGTTCTTCTTCATATAGTCCAGCTTCTCAGATTATTTGCTCAGCATACAGATTGAATAAGTATGGTGAAAGGATACAACCCTGATGTGCACCTTTCCTGACTTTAAACCATGCAGTATCCCCTTGTTCTTTTCGAATGACTGCTTCTTTGTCTATGTACAGGTTCCTCATGAGCACAATTAAGTGTTCTGGAATCCTCATTCTTTGCAATGTTATCCATAATTTGTTATGATCCACACAGTCGAATGCCTTTACATTGTCAATAAAACACAGGTAAACATTTTTTTGGTATTCTCTGCTTTCAGCCAGGATCCATCTGACATCAGCAATGATATCCCTCATTCCATGTCCTCTTCTGAATCTGGCTTGAATTTCTGGCAGTTCCCTGTAGATGTTCTGCTGCAGCTACTTTTGAATGATCTTCAACAAAATTTTAATTGACTCTGAAACTTGCTGTTGATCATCAAGTAGCCAAATCAAATGGAGGAAATAATGAAGTAAAAGAGCTGAACAGAAGATTTCAAAGGGCGGCTCGAGAAGAAAAAATATATAATGACATGTGCAAAGACCTGGAGATAGAAAACCAAAATGGAAGAACACGCTCAGCGTTTCTCAAGCTGAAAGAACTGAAGAAAAAATTCAAGTCTCGAGTTGCAGTATTGAAGGATTCTATGGGGAAAATATTAAACAATGCAGGAAGCATCAAAAGAAGATGGAAGGAATATACAGAGTCACTGTACCAAAAAGAGTTGGTCAACATTCAACCACTTCAGGAGGTAGCATATGATCAAGAACCAATGGTATTGAAGGAAGAAGTCCAAGCTGCACTGAAGAGAACGGCAAAAAACAAAGCTCCATGAATTACCGGAATACCAGTTGAGATGTTTCAACAAACGATGCGGCTCTGGAAGTGCTCACTCGTCTATGCCAAGTAATTTGGAAGACAGCTACCTGGCCAGCTGACTGGAAGACATCCATATTTATGCCTATTCCAAAGAAAGGTGATCCCACCAAATGTGGAAATTATCAAGCAATATCATTAATATCCCAAGCAAGTAAAAGACCCTGTAGTAGCTAACACTTATTGTTTATTTATTATGGGACAAACTGGTAGACTGAACATTTACTAATCACCTCATCTTTTACTCACAACAAACTGACAAGGAAAGTCCTATAATTATCTCCTTTTCTCATTTCCTATAATTATCTCCTTTTCTCATTTGAGGAAAAGGAGGTTTAGAAAGATTAAGTAAACAATCTAAGTTTACATAGAAGGTAAGTGCCAAAACCAGGGCAAAACACAAGTTTTTCTCACACCAAAGCCTGTATGTTTACCAGTTATTGGTTTTCAAATTGTTTATTAGCAGCAGAACTTTTCCAAATGAAATATTTTGTAGAGCCAAAATGCATATAATGGATAAGAACTGAGCTGTCTGGCTTCAATCAGGGGTTAAGAATGTTGCCCTCACAGTAGTATTAGAAACTGCTCTGAAGAACCCTAGGACTCAACAAAGTACAGTGTGACGAGCACTGCTGTGATGATGGTGTCTTTCACATTTATGATTGTGATAGCTTACAGCTTACTAAAAAGGTCTAAGACATGTAATAATTTTTCATATTTCTAAGGTATTAATTTGAACCTTGCATTGAAAAACTGGTGAGAACAAGTCACTCAGCTGGTGAGTGACCTTTTTTGCAGTGTGAGAATATGCACAGGTTAGACGTGACTTATGACACACATGTGATTTGGGAGAAAGCCAAGAGCCTGAGTAAATATTTCCATACTCATGAATTGGGAGATTCCTGAAGAATTTCGGACATACTATTGGAAAAATGTCTAGTTTGTACAGTACCTGACTACTGCAAACTTGCCTAGTATGTCTTTCATTGTGTCACTAATGAGTAAGGGACCTCAGGTTACTCAGACACTGCTTCAACGTCTCCTAGGGCTGTCAGACGGAGCAAATACAAATACAGCCAGATATATTTGAATTTCAGAATAACAATTAAGATTTTTGTATAAGTATTTTGTATAATATTGCATAGGACATAATTAGACTAAAAAATTATTGATTGTCATTTCCTTAAAATAGTTTAGATTTTGTATGTTTGCTTACGAAATAACCAGTAGTGAATAGTAACATTTCTCAATTTATATTCACAGACTTTTTAAACAAATTAGGTCAGGCAAATGGACAAGATAAAATGAAACACAATTTATATTATATATTTATGCATGTTTAATTTATGTATACTTATGGTTTTGGTCAAAATAGTAAAGCATTTTCTGTCTGAGGTTTTATAAGAGTAAGAAGATGATAGCTGAGTCCACTACATTATGTTGTTCAGTTAAAAGTCCTCCAGGGGCATTACCTTCAGAGTAATGCATGTGCAGCATGTCAGCTCCGTCTTTATTTGGCACTGGCATGACCTTGCCTTTGATTCCATTTGTGCTTCCAAACAGAAAGCTTTCTGGGTTAAAGTCAGAACCCAAAGAATATATGGAGGGTCCTCTTTCAAAGTAAAAAGTTTTTTAGCTCCAAAAATTATCTGAAGCATATATTCAGCCATAAATGATGCTCCTGAAGAATTTTTAATGCTATTCTGTTGTTGTTGTTAGTTGCTGTTGAGTTGGCTCCAGCTTATAGCAACTTTATGTATAACATAATGAAACTTGCCAGTCCAGTGCCATCTCCATGATCATTGGTATGAGTCCATTATTGTGGCCATTTAGTGTCTTCCAATCTGGGGGTCTCATCTTCCAACACTATATCAGACAATATTCTGTTGTGACCCATATGTTTTTATTGGCTGATTTTTGGAAGTAGATCGCCAAGCTTTCTTCCCAGTCTGAGTCTGAAAGGTCTGCTGAAACCTGTCCATCATGGGTGACAGTGATAGTATTTGAAATACCTCTGGTATAGCCTCTAGCATCATAGCAACATGCAATCTACCACAGTACAGCAAACTAACATATAGGTGGTAGTACTACCATTTAAAATGTTTTAAATTAAAAGGTAAGTGGAAAAGAAATATGTGGTTGTTATTGTTGTTAGGTGCCATCGAATTGACTCCAACTCACAGCAACCCTATGTACAGCAGAACAAAACACTGCCTGGTTCTGCATATCCTCACAATCTTTGCTATGCTTGAGCACGTTGTTACAGCCACTGTGTCAATCCATCTTCCTGAGGGTCTACCTCTTAGATGACCCTCTACTTTACCAAGCATGATATCCTTCTGCAGGGTCTGGTCCTTCCTTATAGCATGTCCAAAGTACGTGAGACGAAGTCTTGTCATCCTTGCTTCTAAGAAGCATTCTGGCTGTTCTTCTTCCAAGAAATATTTGTTCGTTCTTCTGGCACTCCATGATATATTCAATATTCTTCGCCAACACCACAATTCAAAGACATCAATTCTTCTTCATTCTTCTTTATTCATTGTCCGTCTTTCACGTGTGTGTGAGGTGATTGAAAATACCATGGCTTCGGTCAGGTGCACCTTAGTCCTCAAAGTGACGTCTTTGCTTTCTAACATTTTAAAGAGGTCTTTTACAGCAGATTTGCCCAATGCAGTAATAAGTCATTTATTTCTTGACTGTTGCTTCCATGGGAGTTCATTGTGGATCCAAGTAACATGAAACCCTTGACAACTTCAATCTTATCTCCATTTATCATGATGTTACTTATCAGTCCAGTCATGAGGATTTTTGTTTTCCTTGTGTTGAGGTGTAATCCATACTGAAGGCTGAGGTCTTTGATCTTCATCAGTAAGTGCTTCAAGTCCTATTCCCGCTCAGCAAGCAAGGTTGTGTTATCCACATATCGAGTGTTGTTAATGAGTCTTCCTCCGATCCTGATGCTGAGTTCTTCTTCATATAGTCCAGCTTCTCAGATTATTTGTTCAGCATACAGATTGAATAAATATGGTGAAAGGAAACAACCCTGGCACACACTTTTTCTGATTTTAAACCACTCAGTATCCCCTTGTTCTGTTCCAATGATTGCCTCTTGGTCTATGTAAAAAAGGTTCCTCATGAGCACAATTAAGTGTTCTGGAATTCACATTCTTCTCAATGTTATCCAGAATTTGTTATGATCCACACAGTCAAATGCCTTTGCATAGTCAGTAAAACACAGGTAAACAGCTTTCTGCTATTCTCTGCTTTCAGCAAAGATCCATCTGACATCAGCAATGAAACCCCTCATTGCGCACCTTCTTCTGAATCCAGCTAGAACTTCTGGCAATTCCCTGTCAAAGTACTGCTGCAATCACTTTTGAATGATCTTCAGCAAAATTTTACTTGTGTGTGATATTAATGATATTTTTCGATAATTCCAGCATTCCATTGGATCATCTTTGTTTGGAATGGGCACATATATGGATCTCTTCCAGTCGGTTGGCCAGGTAGCTGTCTTTCAAATTTCTTGACATAGATGAGTGAGCACCTCCAGCGCTGCATCTGTTTGTTGAAACATCTCAATTGGTATTCTGTCAACACCTGGAGCCTTGTTTTTTACCATTCTCTTCAGTGCAGCTTGTACTTCTTCCTTCAGCACCATCAGTTCTTGATCATATGCTACCTCCTGAAATGGTTGAAAGTCAACTAAATCTTTTTGGTACAGTGACTCTGTGTATTCCTTCTAACTTCTTTTGTTGCTTCCTGCACCATTCAATATTTTGCCCACAAAATCCTTCAATATTGCAACTCGAGGCTTTAATTTTTTCTTCAGTTCTTTCAGCTTGAGAAATGTTGAGTGTGTTCTTCCCTTTTGGTTTTCTAACTCCAGGTCTTTGCACATTTTATCATAATACTTTCATTTGTCTTCAAGAACTGCTCTTTGAAATCTTCTGTTCAATTATTTTATGTGATCATGTCTTCCATTTGCTGTGGTCAATTTGATTCCTGTATATTCCATCTAGCAAGGTCCATGTATATAGTTACCATTTATGTTGTTGAACGAAGGTATTTGCAATGAAGAAGTTGTTGCTCTTGCAAAATTCTATCTTGCAATCTCCGGCATTGTTTCTATCACCAAGGCCATATTTTCCAACAACCGATCCTTCTTTGTTTCCAACTTTCGCATTCCAATCACCGGTAATTATCAATGCATCTTGATTGCATGTTTGATCGATGTCAGACTGCAGAAGTTGGTAAAAATCTTCAATTTCTTCATCTTTGGCATTAGTGGTTGGTGCATAAATTTGAATAATAGTCATATTAACTGGTCTTCCCTGTAGGTGTATGGATATTATCCTATCACTGAAAACGTCGTACTTGACAATAGATCTTGAAATGTTCTTTTAGACAACGAGTGTGATGGCATTCCTCTTCATATTGTCATTTCTTCCATGGTAGACCACATGATTGTCCGATTCAAAATGGCCAATACCAGTCCATTTCTGCTCACTAATGCCTAGGATATAGACGTTTATGCATTCCATTTCATTTTTAGGGACTTCCAATTTTCCTAGATTTATACTTTGTGCTTTCCATGTTCCAATTATTGATGGATATTTGCAGTTGTTTCTTTTAATTTTCAGTCATGCCACCTCAGCAAATGAAGGTCCTGAAAGTTTTACTCCATCCACATCATTAAGGTCAACTCTACTTTGAGAAGGTAGCTCTTCCTCAGTCATCTTTTGAGTGCCTTCCAACCTGAGGGGCTCATCTTCCAGCACTATATCAGAAAATGTTTTGCTGCTATCCATAAATTTTTCACTGGCCAATTTTTTCAGAAATAAACCACCAGACCCTTCTTTCTAGTCTTTCTTAGCCTAAAAGCTTTGCTGAAACCTGTCTGCCATGGGTGACCTTGCTAGTATTTGAAATACTGGTGACATAGCTTCTAGCATCACAGCAACACGTAAGCCACCACAGCACAACTAACAGAAGTGTCTAAATTAAATTAGAGAGTAAGTGGAAAAACAATATGCATATAATTATTTGTCCAGTTTTATCATACTCTGAAAAAGTCCTGGAAGGATATGCATCAAAATGCTAACCGTTCATCATTTTATTGAGGAATTAAGAACATTTTATCTTCTGTACACTTTTCTATATTTTCACAATTTTCTGGTGCAGTATTAATAATAAATATATATATAACATTATGTCATATTATATATTGGGATAATTTCATATTTGTGGGTGTATTGTATGTATATGCACATATTTATATTAGTTAATGGGTTTAAAGTGCTAATTTGGAGAGACGGTTGTAGAGAGGTTTATATTAGTATTGTAAAATATTAAAGCTATAAATGCATTGCTGTCTTTTTCCAGAAATAAACTTTAATACTTAAGAGTAAGAAGTAGAAACAATAGGGGCAAAGAGAACTCACAAAATAATTTTTATTATGATAACTTCTCGATTGTTCTCCACTGTCTCTTTGCTTCTTTAGTACAAGCTCACTTATCATTATCTTCTCATAATCTTTAACAAATTTGACCACATGATAAATCAGATATGATAAACGTTCAAAGGGTTTATCTGAGCTGAGAAATGGTGTATTTCTTACTGATTTTGGTCTTACAAAATCTAGATATACATTGTTCCCTCTTTTTTTCCAGCCCAAGTACCAATGTATTTTCAGAAGAAATTAATGTTAATTTCCTTCCTGAAAAGATTGCTAACATGTAGCTGAATGATGCTAAATGCCGCCAATTAGGTCAAACATTCTGTTCTCCTGAATCTTTTACATTATGTTGATCAACATCTGGGTAACTGTTTTAATTTTTTAGAGTAAAAGCAAAATTTCAAACATTCAAGTGAATATTAATGAAGAGAAAAGCAAAAATGGTAGTGTTATGACCACCAAGTTCTACAAAAGGCACTCATGAAGATCTTCTAGTAGGAAGAAACACTTGTTTGGGTGAGTTCATGTATCATGACATTTGCTAGAAGTACTGTATCTGAAAATAGTGAGTTTACCTTACCCATCTTAGAAGATTAAGAGGTTTCCAGGAATAAAGTCATTTATTATTTAAGAAACCTATTAAGATAAGTCACCACACTAATAGATTGAGTAAAGGAAAATATGTCATCATCTTAAAATCATCTCAGAATGTCATATAGAAAAAGTTCATACTTCGTGGTAGCTTAGAAAAACAAAAGACTTCTATTCACATGATTTAAAAATAATCTTTTTCATATTAATATCCAACACAATACTTAATGAACCCTCTTTGTATCTCCATTAAAATTATAAAAAGCAAGGTTATACAACCATACTGTTTTTATTTTAACATTGTTCTTGAAGTACTTGACAATGCAGTAACACATGAAACAGAAAAAAAGAGGCCTAACTATTAGAAGAAGGAATATCAAACCCTTATTTATGGGTACCAGGTGGCTGCCACAGAAAACAATAATGGTTACAATGTATTAACATATATTTCAGGCATTCTTGTAATCACTTTACATGTATAATTTCATTTAGTCTCCAAAACAACACTATAAGGCTATATATCCCTAGCTCCTCTATCTATACATGAGAAAATTGATGCAGAAGAAGGTTAACTAACTTGCTCAAAAACCCAGGTAATATGTTTCCATCAAACACTATGTTGTGCTGGATAACACTGCATCTGCATCCATGGACTAGGACTGGTCTCTAAAATTAGCATAGCCAGCCTATACCACTGGGAGATCTTTACCACCACATGCATCACTCTACACTCAGAACCTCCTTCAAACTCTGTGTGTGTCCAGCATGAGTACCTGGGAAAAGCAAGGAGGTCATTTTGACTCATGCTTTGTTCCTTATTCTCAGTTAAATGGTACCTGAATGCCCAGTGCCAAATTCACTTGGTCAGTGAAAGACAAAGTGATAACATTGATAGCATCCATCTGTGAATCTTGACTTTAGCAATTTTTGTTATGCTGTGCTAATGGGCATTTTTCTACTTTCTTAATGAATTTAACATTTATTAAGGAGACTTGGTGGCACAGTGGTTTAGCACTAAGCTGCTTACCAAAGTGTTGGCAGTTCAAACTCACCAGCCACTCCACAGTAAACAGATGTAGCAGTCTGCTTTTGTAAAGATTACCGCCTTGGAAACCCTATGGGGCAGTTCTACTCTGTCCTATAGGGTCACTATCAGTCAGAATTGACTTGACAGCAGCGGATATGAGTTTGTTTGTTTTTTTAACATTTATTATTATTTGGGATTGTTCTATAAGGAAAATTGTCCCGTTCTCTCCATTTATTTTTTTCATTTATTTGTATCAGTGTAGACTTATGAATAATTATTTTATTCCTTGGGTTATAATCAAATACCATTGTTATTTATTTTGTTGCTCAGATTGTTATAGATTAGGCCCATGGGAGTTATATTGGCTCCTTTGCCCTTTTGACATGCACCTAACATTTTGTTGTCATTGTTGTTAGAACTTCCTTGTTTGCTGTTGCCTCAAGATGCTCCAGAGTAATCGTATATTTTCCCTGCCCAGGCCTAAATTTGACCACTTCTCTAAGGAACCAAGGAAACTTGGTTTCTTATAATGAAGAGTGGTGCTTAGAAACCAAGATCTGAGTATCAATCAGATATGCTCATTGCTACTGGGTTGTCATTTCATCTAAGCATCCTCAGTGGACCAAGCTTCTTGAGCATGTGATCTCAGTGCTTCTGCTTCTCCCCTCCTTGTAGTTCTGAGTTTGGCACTTATTCCTGCCCCTCCCCCAGAGATAGAGCTTTGGGTTTTGTTTTGCTGTTGTTGTTGTTGTTCTCCCCCTTCTATTCCCTTCCCCGAGTTACAACAGGTTTTTCTCAGTATAAAATAAGCAACTGTGTTTGTTGCCCTTCCTTCAACAGATTATAGGGGAGAAAAGTCCAGTTCAACTCCCCACCTGCAGCAGCTGCTATTTCCTTTTCCCCTATCTTCTTTTGAAAGACACTTTCTTAGGACTCTGTCTCACCTTTTCTGTGAGAGCCCACGGGGTATTGTTGAGGAAAAAAATTAAAGATTGCAGATTCAGCCAACTGATGTGGTTACTGCACACTCAGCCTCCCCAGTTCTCCCACCGCTCTCGTGGAACTATTCTTACTAGTGCCGAGTGGAGTCTGCACAATGTAAATCAGAGCTTGTGCCTTATCTCACCCTGCAGTTCCTGTCTCTCCTTATATTTGCAGCTAGTTGGTTACCTGTGACCTGAGTTTTCTGATGTGTTTAAGAAAAGTCATGAATTTACAGTTCATTTGTTATTTGTTTATTTTTCATCCTAAGAGTGAGAGACAGTCTTTCTAGATCTCTACATCTATGGGCAGGAACCAGATGAGATTGATTTCTGAGATCAGCCCTAGACTACTTAGCCAATCTTATTTCAACACAGTTGACCACTCATTTTTTGGACATTAAACATTTTTTACTTTATAATATATGTTATCTTATTGTTGTATGTGAAATACTACCCATTGAATTCTAAGCTTTTTGAAGGTTGGAATGCTGCACGGAGTAGTGGAAAGAACATGAATTTTACAGACAGAATCAACTAGGCTCGAATCCTAGTTCTATAACTTATGTGGTCATAGAGAAAACAGTACATCTCCATGGGCCTCAGTTTCTTCTTCTGTTAAAATGGAATTAAGAATACTAAAATAAAATGTTGGCCATGAGAATTAGATGAAATGATATTTGTAAAGCTCCTGGAATATGGTGGACTTTTAAAATGTGTTAGTTTGCATCCCCTCCTATCTCCTACTTATACTCAGTCTGAGTATCTCACAGGATCTCTACAAGAGCAATGAACATGGAACAGCAGCAAAATTTAATGTATTCAACTGAAGTGTTCCGGTTGTGTTTCATTTTTGTTCTTATATGTTAAAAATCAACTTCTAGTGCCCCAATACACACCAGGATAAATTCACCAACAATCTGTGGAAATCCATAAATCTCAAGAAACAAGTTTTCCCTTTTTCCTTCAAGAAAAACATAATTTTTCAATGATGTACCAAGAAGCTTTAAAATTTAACTGGTAGAATACTCCTTCTGAAAAGGAAGTAGGACAAGTTGACATCTTCTCTGAACCTCAGATGCTTCAAGATTAAGAAATGAAAGTACTGGGCCTAAGAACCTCATTAAGGTATAAAAAGATTTAGTTAAAGCGAAAATGTTTTCTAGAAGAAGCAGCCTTCTTAATTCATTAACGTCTTAGTAAAAATTCTTGGGTAATTAGCCCTAGTTCTCAGACTTTCCAACACATATAGGTGTACTTTTGGAAGGGAAGAGAAGTCAAAGGCCAGTACATAGCGAAAGTACCTCATCCAGAAATGGGTCCCTAAGGAAGATGACATTGAGAGAGAAGATATCCCTGTAAAAAGAGAACAAATGGGCATGGTCCATTCCACAATGTTTCAAAGAACAAGCCTGAAGAACCTGCATGTGTGGGTTCCCATCCTGACTCTTGTTCCTGGATCCTCCAATAACTCAAGTTGCAGAGTTTGGAGAAAAAAAAATTTTATTTATTTATTTATTTTTTAATTTACTGAAAGATTAAACAAAGAACTATGCTGGCAGCAGGTAGAACAAAGATAGCACCAACTGAGAATAGGTTTGTGATAGACTTAGACTTATGACTTGGATCATAAAACAAACTAACAAACAAACTCATTGCTGTCAAGTCAGTTCTGACTCATAGTGACCCGGTAGGACAGAGTAGAACTGCCCCATAGGGTTTCCAAAGAGCTGCTGGTAGATTCGAACCGCTGACCTTTTTTGGGGAGAAGCCATAGCATGCCATAGAAAGCCATACAAATGGTTTGATGAGGAAGACTGAGTCCACAGTGTGGAAGGAGAAACATACAGAGTTCACCGATTATTTAAAGTACGATTGCACATAACAAGCTCTACATATTGAGATTCTGATACCAATTTCTAATTCTTCCTTCTCGAAGGAACAGGGGAAAACCTCTTAGCCCAAAACAGTTAAGAGATGTCTTTGTTCTAACCTGTTCCATCTAGGCTTATCTTCTTACCTTTACTGTTCCAATCCTTTTCTCAGATTCTTATCATTTCCATAGTTTTATTTCACACCAGCTGGGGCTGAAGAAGTTTTTTATACTTCCATCATGGCACACATAAAAAATTCTCAAGCCTCTGTTCATTCACTTATTTTCAGAATTAAGATGTAATCAACAATAATGCTGAGTGGAACTACTCCCTTCAACAGACTTTAAATATTGCATTCTTCCAGTTACTTTAGGAACACAAGAATGGCATCTTTTTCTATGTGCCTGGGCCTGCAGCTTACTCTCGCTGATCTCAGCATTCTAAGTTCTACTTAGTTGTTGCAGAGTTAGTAATCAGCAATCTGTCCACCATGCCATTTGTTTTGGTCAGAGAAATAACACTCTGATTAGAGAGTGAGCTGAAAATAAATTTCTCATGAGAAGAGCCCATTACATGGTGAGCAAACACTACTAAACATTCTCCTGAATACAGTGAGATTCAAGAATTCACCATCTCATAGTCACAAAAAGATGTGGAATTTCTTTTTTCAAAATGGCATTGCTACCTTTCCAATGAGTCTAGAGTCTACTGCAGAAATCTTCACCAGTCCTCAGACACCCCAAGCTATCAGATAAGGCTTAGACACTCCAGAGTTCAGGTGGAATTTTGTTCTTTGCCATAGCTGGATCTAGAAGAAAATCATTTTGTTAAATCCTCTATAACAGTGTTTCTCAAACTGCAGGTTATAACCCAATCATTAGTGAGTTCTGAAATCAATGTAGTGGCTTCTAACCAGCATTTTTAAAAATGGAATGGAATAGAAGTTGAAAGAGGAGAGGAAGAAAGGAAAAGAGAAAATGCACATGTAAAAAGTAGGCATTATTTCATGATCGTTCTGATTCAGGTATAAAGAATAACCAAACACTTCACTCTTCCATTAAGCGTAGTCTAAATAACATCTCTAAACAATTCAATGCATAGAAACAAACAGCTAAAGTCTGAGCCTTTTTTCCATTCACATTTTAAAAAGTGGTCAGCTTTCTGCCTCACTCCTGCCCAGAAATACCTTCCCTATGAACACTGTGGTCCCAAAGTTCAGCTTGGTCTGATTGCATTTATGTCCCTGGCCTGGTCCAAACTCAAGGTCAAGTCTTCCATGTCCATCAAGCTGCTAAATATCCTGAACCATTGTCCCAGCTCAGGGCTGGAGTTTACTAGATGGGAAAAGAAAATACATAGATTAGTTTTAAAAAGATGGCAACTCTTTATGATATCACACTATGAAAATAATTCACTGCCTCTGTTGAACAACATCTTGGACTCTCCTTTAAAAAGGTACAAAACTCTAAAGGAAGCAAGATGAATACATAAATACAAACTTTTTTTTTTTTTTTTTACTTTTCTTTTTTATTTTTTTCCCATACAAAAATTTATACATACATTGTTATGTGACCCTAATTGCTCTCCCCATACTGTGACAGCACAC
>NW_004443941.1:28235950-28238914 GCF_000243295.1 Trichechus manatus latirostris | reverse complement strand
CCCTGATTCCCCATGTCCATTCAACCAGCTCCTAACCCTCTCTGCCTTCCCATCTCGCCTCCGGACAGAAACTTCCCATTTAGTTTCTTGCATCTGCTTGAGCTAAGGGGCACACTCCTCCCGAGTATCATCTTATGTCCCACAGTACAGTCCAACCCCTGTCTGAAGAGTTAGCCTGGGAAATTGTTTTCATTCTGGGCTGATAGAGTCCGGGGGCCATGCTTTCCGGGGTTCCTCCAGTCTCAGTCAGACCATTAAGTCTGGTCTTCTTACTAGAATTTGAGTTCTGCACCCCACCTTTCTCCTGCTCCAGTAAATAGAAATTTTGGGGAGCTAGGCAAAAAGTGTCAAATAGACTGGCAAATACAGGAAAGCAGTTTCAGTGACACAGAACTACTGGAATCCCTGGAGAGGTCTGGCCCTCCATCAAGGGTAATTAACACCCATGGGCGTAGTGAGCTCAGCCTCATGCTGGCTGTGCACACAGGCCTTATAAACGTACCCTAAACAGAGCACAGTCTCTTCACTCATCCAACAAAACCAGGGCAGAGAGCATACAGCCTCTGCCCAAGGATCCGTGAGCTTGAAATCTTGTCATGTCACTTTCTTAGTTAAAACTCTCAGTGGCTCTCCAGTGCTCTCAGGAAAAAAAAATCCAAATTCCTTAACATGACCTCCAGGCCCAACCTAACCTGACTGAATAACTTTCTAGCCTCTTCACTTTCTACTTCCTTCTAACCTCTAGGATCAGCTCCAATGAATTTATTTCAGCATCTCCCATCTGCCAGTTCTCTTACCTTCAGGCCTTTCTTTTCACATGCTATTCATTCTGCCTGAAGCTCATTTCCTTTCCACTTCACTCAACAACTCGTATTCATCCTTCAGTTCTTAATTCAGGTGTCATTTCCTCCTTCATTACCCTAGTCCCCCTCCCCTGCCTGTGTTGTTTGCCCCTCCCCTGTGTCCCCTTGGTACCCTGCCTTTGCAGATCATAACACTTTTCAAGCTATATTCTACTCACCTGTTTATTTTCCTGTACCCACTGTCCTACAAGCCAGAGAGCCTGTGATGGCATCAACTAGGTCTTTCTAGTGCATTGTTCTTGCTTCTTGATCATCCTTTCTTATTCATTCCTAGCATCTGACTCAGAAACCAGCAGTAATAAACTTTGTAGCATCTTTATTGCCACTGTTTCCATGCTCTCAATGTGTATTAGACTCTAGGATCCTCCCACTCAATACAGGTATAACTTCTTTTTACTTTTTAAATTTGCTCATCTGTAAAATGAGGGTTACAGTTAGGACTACATAAAATAATGAATGTAAAACCTTCTGTGTAGTTCCTGGCATGGAGGCATTCAATTCATGGCAATTATTTAATCCTTGTCTCTGCTCCCTTTTGCCTATATCATGACACTTGTCTCCCTTAATTCCAATGATCCTCCTGCCCATCCCCTCCAGTTGTCAACAGAGAACATGTTGGCACTGAAAGCTGAAGGCTCTCCTTCACTCATTTCCCCTTTTATCAACCTTACTGACTGGGGTAAAATTACCTCCAGATTTTGAATTCCCCCACTCTCTTTACTGAATCCCTTCCTTGAGCGGCTTATCACGTCCTGAATGCTGTATGTAGAAAATCTCCCTACCGGCCAGCCCCTCAGGACTAACTGGCCCTGATGGACACCTTCAGTGGACATGTCCTGAGGCTACCCAAGTCCTTCTGTGGAGGACTCTGTAGTGGAAAACAGATTAATGAGACCCAGAAGATCTGGGTTCTGGTCCCCAATTTGTTACATATTAGCTGGTGACTTTGGACTAGTCCCTTCACAGCTCTCTGCCTCAGTTTCCTCTTTTGTAAAATGAGAAAGAATGAGTAGACCATTGTTGTTGTTAGTTACTGACATGTCTGCTCTGACTTATGGCAACCTTATCTATCACAGAACAAAATATTGCTCAGTCCTGTACTATCTTCACAATCATTGATTCAATTACTAATGGATGCTTGCAGCTGTTAGTTCTTGTTTTGAGTCATGCCACATCAGCAAATGAAAGTCCTGAAAGCTTTACTCCACCCCCATTATTAAGGCCAGCTCTACTTTGGGGAGGCAGCTCTTCCCCAGTCGTATTTTGAGTGGCTTCCAACCTGGGAGGGTCATCTTCCAGCATTATATTGGGCAATATTCTGTTGTTATACATAGGGTTTTCATTGGCTAGTTTTAGGAAGTAGATCACCAGGTCCTTTTTCCTAGTCTGTCTTAGTCTGGAAGATCTACTGAAACCTGTCCACCATGGGTGACCCTGCTAGTATTTGAAATACCTGAGGCATAACTTCCAGCATCACAGCAACATGCAATCCACCACAGTATAACAAAATGACAGACAAGTGGTGCAATAGATCATTAGTAAGGTCCATTATACCAAAAAGAATTTGTAGATGTTCAACCGTTTCAAGAGGTAGCATATAATCAGGAACTGATGGTACTGAAAGAAGAAGTTCAAGCTGCACTGAAGGCATTGGCAAAAAATAAGGCTCCAGGAATTGATGGAATGTCAACTGAGATGTTTCAACAAACAGATGCAGCACTGGAAATGCTCACTTGTCTATGCCAAGAAATTTGAAAGACAGTTACCTGGCCAACCCACTGGAAGAGATCCATATTTATGCCTATTCCTAAGAAAGATGATCCAACCAAATGCAGAAATTATTGAAACAATATCATTAATATCACACACAAGTAAAATTTTGCGAAGATCATTCAAAAGCGGCTGCAGCAGTATATCAACAGGGAACTGCCAGGAATTCAGGTTGGATTCAGAAGAGGACATGGAACCAGGGATGTCTTTGCTGATATCAGATGGACCCTGGCTGAAAGCAAATAATACCAGAAAGATGTTTACCTGTGTTTTATTGACTATGCAAAGGCATTCAACTGTGTGGATCATAACAAATTATGGATAACATTGC
>NW_004443941.1:28206918-28235850 GCF_000243295.1 Trichechus manatus latirostris | reverse complement strand
GTGTTTTATTGACTATGCAAAGGCATTCAACTGTGTGGATCATAACAAATTATGGATAACATTGCAAAGAATGGGAATTCCAGAACACTTAATTGTGCTTCTGAGAACCTGTACATAGATCAAGAGGCAGTTGTTCAGACAGAACAAGGGAATCCTGAGTGGTTTAAAGTCAGGAAAGATGTGCATCAAGGTTGTATCCTTACACCATACATATTCAATCTGTATGTTGAGCAAATAATCTGAGAAACTGGACTATATGAAGAAGAATGGGGCATCAGGATTGGAGGAAGACTCATTAACAACCTACGATATACAAATGACACAACCTTGCTTGCTGAAAGTGAAGAGGACTTGAAGCACTTACTGATGAAGATCAAAGACCACAGCTTTCAGTACGGATTACACCTCAACATAAAGAAAACAAAAATCCTCAAAACTGGACCAATAAGCAATATCATGATAAACGGAGAAAAGATTGAAGTTGTCAAGGATTTCATTTTACTTGAATCCACAATCAATACCCACAGAAGCAGCAGTCAAGAAATCAAATGACGCATTGAATTGGGCAAATCTGCTGCAAAAGACCTCTTTAAAGTGTTAAAAAAGCAAAGACGTCACCTTGAAGACTAAGGTATGCCTGACCCAAGCCATGGTATTTTCAGTTGCATTATATGCATGTGAAAGCTGGACAATGAATAAGGAAGACCAAAGAAGATTTGATGCCTTTGAATTGTGGTGTTGGCAAAGAATATTGACTATAACACTGACTTCCAAAAGAACAAACAAATCTGTCTTGGAAGAAGTACAACCAGAACGCTCCTTAGAAGCAAGGATGGCGAGATTACCTCTTATATACTTTAGACATGTTGTCAGGAGCGATCAGTCCCTAGAGAAGAACATCATGCTTGGTAAAATATAGGCTCAGTGAAAAAGAGGAAGACCCTCAACAAGATGGATTGACACAGCGGTTGCAGCAATGGGTTCAAACATAACAACGATTGTGAGCATGGTTCAGGAGCAGGCAGTGCTTTGTTCTGTGGTACATAGTGTCGCTATGAGTCAGAACGGACTCGACGGCACCTAACAACCCAACAAGGTCCTTTTTAACTAAAATATTCTGTGATTCTATGATTCTGTGCTCAGGGTTTGTTTCAGCCTAGTTCCCAGCAGGAAACATAAGGTATAATCAAAGTGGGTATTTCAGGGGAATTTAATAGGACTATTTACAAAGGTGTGGGCAGGGCGTAGGGAAACCACGTAGGATAGTGTAGAACCCCAGGGCTAGGAAGAACAGAAAGCCAAGACCTTCCATGCGGTTTTTAGAACCCAGAGAGACAGCCATGTGGAGAGGACTGCCTGCAGAAGCAGTGGCCTTGATGATGGAAGACAGCCAACCCAAGGAGACCCCACAGGGAGAGACCCAAGGGAATAAGTATTCACTCTCTTTCTGATGCTCCTGGTCAGCCAACCAGCTGGAATCCAGTGGACAAGGGAGCTCACTGATGTAGCCTGTATAGGTTATTCCCACAGAGCACAATGAAGGAGGGGAAACGGAGGGGACCTTCAGAAGATAATCAGCACACAGGGATGCCCATGACATTTATGTAGAACCTGGGTTCAGGGAGCCCTTTTTAACTTGATGAGTTGTAGTGATGTCGACAAAAACATTTTTATTGCCTAACAGAGTTTTATTGGTCCCTTGGCATTCTGTTTAGTGTAAATCACAGCAATCTCTTTAAAGAAATGGCACTGTCACCACCAGCTACAGCAGACATTCAGACCAGAGCCACAGGTTAGTGAAATCTGAGAAATTGTCCATGCTACTAGAGCGTCTGTTTGGGAAATAACTTACAGCAACATAAAAGGCTTAATGTCACCTAATAACCTATGCACCTTATTTTTAAAATACTTTTGCTTAGATGAGCCACAGAGTATCCTTTTGAGAGCAGTGTAAATTATTATTATCCAATTCTTATGTAGATTTATAATTAATCTAACAACTATGATCTGACCATGAATATGCCTTTGCCATCTGGTATCTTTACCCTGAATTTGATCATGAATAATACATAACCATCTGACAATTGAATCCAATCCATAATGTGGCCATACATGGTGCAGATCCATCCATAGTGTGTGCTAATTTGCATTCTCCATCATTTTTATCTAATTCCTACCCAGAGCTTTTTCATTGAGTTTCAGCCACCGGGGGAACAATTCACCTACAGACTAGGCCATATGGGATGCAGCACATATTCTCCAGTATCCTGGGTCTGATCCTAATTGTCACCAACAGAGCCAAAATGTGTCACTCCAAACATGGGCCAGGGTGATCTTGGGCATTCATAAAATGCTTAATGGGCCTTTCAGCATGGTGTTGCTGACAGTGTGTGTTTTAATTAGAGTTCTAAGTGCACATTTATTTTTCCCATTAGTCTAGGCCTACATGCAGGTGAAAGAGCATGACCATCTTAAAAGAAATGAAGTGAAAATGAAAGCTTTAAACTTACAGCCCAAACAAAATGTGGTCCACCTGACCTCATTACTTTACTCTTGCCTGGTGACCTACACTTTGTCTTGTGTGGCTGCTTCTTTGACTAGGCCCTTCTGGTTTGGTGGAGACCTTTGAAATCTCTACGTCATGTGCCCCATCTATATACACTCAAGTTCAAATATTTACAAAACATAGTGCTGGCCAAAATGAAAAACATTCTTGGGCCCAATTTGCCACACAGGCCACCAGGTTATAAACCTTGTTTTATGTGGTTATTAATATATTTCTCTCCATCAAGCTTGACTCTGGAGCATTCTAGCAATGCTAGGATACTTGCAATTCACAGCCATAATCTACTCCTCTTAACTATTAGTTCTATGTTGTTGTTGTTGTTTTGTTACTAGTTGTTGTTGTTGGGTTGATTCTGATTCATGGTAACCCCTTGTGTGCAGAGTAGAACGGCTCCATAGGGTGGGCTGTCACTAGGGCTTTGCACATTCGGAAAGGGAGTCGTGGGCCAAACTGACTCTTGGGAGTCTGAAAGTGAGATGTAGAGATTCAGTAGTTGATGATGAGGGAAGAGGCTGAGAGACTCTGAACCAAAACCAAACCAGTTGCCACTGAGTCAATTCCAACTCATGGCGACCCCATGTTTTTCACAGTAAATGCACTCCATAGGGTTTTCAATGGCTGTGATTTTTCAGAAGTAGATTGTCAGGTGTTTCTTCCAAGGCACCTCTGGGTGGACTCGAACGCCAACCTTTTGGTTAGTAGCCAAGCATTTCACTGTTTGCAGTACCCAGGGACTGAGAGACTCAGAGAAGGCAGTTAACAGAAGCCAAGAGCTGGCAGGAGCCTGTAGAAGAATAGCAGGAGCAGGTAAAGCAGAGGCAGAGTCTGAGTCACCCAGTGATGGATAGTCAGAGGCAGGAGAATGGCGCATACTGCTTCGTGAGGGGATAAGACACTACAATGCTGAGCTGCTCCAAATCTCAAATAAACTTGCAGCATTGGCCGGGGGAGGGGGGGGGGCAGGGCTGCGGAGCTGGTTAAATCTTCAATTTACATATTTATGTTCTCTGTCTAAGCCCTGATAGTACATGAGATTGCAATCCTGTAACAAGGGTTATTTAATTGTGTAATTCCTAAAAGAAATGGAGAAAGTTAATAAGTTTAAAAAATAGAATAGAATTCATTTCTGTATCCTCAAATTAAATCTCATTAATGACCAAGAGTGATGTGTACCTATAATTCTTACCTTTGTTTTGTTCTCACTATCTGGAATCTACTCTCCCTGCCCTCGTCTTATCTAATTAGTGTTTCTGAACAGGGCATTATTAGAATTTTGAGAAGGACAACTCTTCATTAGTAGGCCTCTCTTGTGCATTGCAAGGAACTTACCATCCCTGGCCCAATGGATGTTTAAAATGAACTTCTCCTCCGCATTGTGATATTTAAAAATAAACCCACATGGTTCCAAATGCCTTCTAGGGAGCAGTACTGGTCCTGGTCAAGAACTATTGATCTAACCTTCCAATCCTTTGAGGGACAGCTCAAATCCAAGCTTCTTTTTAATTATTTGATTATTCAAGACTACATTGATTTCTGTACCTTCTTTGAATTCCAACTGCACTTAGTGTCAATACTGCATCAATGACTTCTTAATGGTGTTCTAATTGCTTCATATATGTTGGGTTCTCGTTTCCACTTGATCATAAGTGCTTTAAGGAAAGCAACAAGGTCTAAGTAGTCTTTTGTATCCTACATAGTGCTTAACATAGTGCTGAGTACTTAGGGAATTCTGACTGGCTCTTCATGATCTAGTCTCTGCTAAACTATTCAGCAATGTTTCCTTCCAAGTCTCCACCCTCACTCCTGGTCCTTGTCCCTCCAGCAATCAGAAGCTCTTTAGAGTTCCTGAATATAACATGTTGGCGCCAATATGCCTCCACATATCCTGTACCTCTTTGCAGATGCTGTGTAAACAATGCCCTTCAATTGCTTTTCTACTGGGTGAAATTTTATCCAGACTTCAAATTCCAGCCTTTCTGGTTAATCACTACCTTCTCTTTAGTTTGTATGAAGCTCTGTTGCTATATAACGAACGTCTCTGTTTATCTTGCTCTTGCTCCTAAAGAGGGCAGGAACTGTATCTAGTTCATCTCTCTAACTCTTAGCCTAGTTATTGGCACTCGGTAGGCGCTGAATGCGTGTTGACTAACTATAGTTGATTATACTATATTTTTTTGACATTCATAAGCATGAGCCACATTGTGGAGAATGGAGAAGAGTATTGGTCACTAAATAGGCTCAGCCAATGTATTTTCCTTTACTGTGCCTTGTTTTTTGCTAAATAACTCTTAAAAAAATAGAATGCATGTGTCCTACTACTGTCCAAAGCTTGATTCCAACTTACATTTATTAGACACTTTCATTAAGGCACCTGAAACAATTAACTTGGTTATCAGCAAGAAATTAACTCAAGCTGAACACTCAACCAGAAGGCAAAAGAAAATAAAAGTCTGCATTTGATTAGAATAGATTGTTTCATTTCTACTTAGTGCTTGACTTGAAGAGCCTTCGTCTATTACTTCCCTATAGCACAGAACAGTAATATCCACATGAGTACAGTCATGCGTCACTTAACGTCCATGGTACGTTCTATGAAATAGGACCATTATGTGATTTGGACATTGTGCAAACACCATATTATTTTCCTATGGCAGTTTTGAGATAGCAGAAGTGTTATCTACCAAGGGTCAGGGAGGGCCAGAGTTCTGCTTGCTGCTTTCCCTGCCCAGGTCAGTGGTTGCATCCTGGGGAAACGAGGGCTGGCGAGGGTGCTCTCTGAGCTGACAGAGCCCAGGGACTAGGCCTTTAGGCGAGGCCCTGGGTCACTCAGGATGGCATTAGGCCCTTTAGAGGTCCAGACAGCCCTGCAGACCCAGTTCACTGAGGATGAGGCCTAGGGGGGCGAGGCAAGACCAGGGTAGGTTTCCCAAGCACGAGCTGGTCTGAGCGCAAAGTAGTGTCTCCCTCCTGGCTATGTATGGTTATGTCTGCTATGTCCTGTCATCCCATTGGGATTTCTGAATTTATGGTACCACGGACATATATGTGGTTGGATATTGCCTGAACAGACTTTATGCAGCACATGACTGTATAAAGAGTATCACCTAAAATAATAATAAAAATAATAATTATTTTTTAATAATAAACCCTGTCAACTGATACACTAACGGTAGTGTATCATGTAGGTATACATGAATTAACAAGAATCCTGGGTCCTTTTAACAATCCTGGTGGAAGAGTTAGTATTAGCTGTGATTTCCATTCAGCTCCGCTGATGACTAGTAGAGCTCTGGCTGGTGAGGAGAAGGCAAAGATAGTGTCTCCAGGCTGAACTAATTGCTGAAGAACCAAGGACCTGGTTCCAGCTGAGTGTTTCTAGGGCCCTCACCAGGAAGTGAAAAAGATGTTGCCTCAGCCTCATTCTGCGAAGACTCTAAATATCACTAGGGCCCATGGTGGGGAGCTGGGGTAGAGGGGCACCCCCAGGGACACTAATAGAACCAAGAACCCACAGCCTCCAACATCAAGAAGAGATTGAGTGTGAGGAACAGAAAGGTGAAGAATTTCATAGGCTGAATTTCAGTCCATTGCCTTTGTCAGTCAGAATCTACTCAATGGCAAGTGATTTTGGAGTCCTGGATGGTGCAAATGGTTAATGTGCTCAACTGCTAACAAGAGGTACCTTGGAAGAAAGGCCTCGTGATCTGCTTCAAAAAAATAAGCCATTGAAAACTCTCTGGAGCACATTTCTACTCTGACACACGTGGGATCACCATGAGTCAGAGTCTGGTTATTGGCAACTTTTTTTTTTGGTGCCTTTTTTATACTTCTACTCTGGAAACTAAGTTTCCAGCAATTATATAGGTTGTTGAAATAGTTCCTAACTTAATAGAGGTTTCATTATCCAATACCTGGAAATGACTGCACACATATATACAATGGGTTGGTGGTAGAAATCTATTAGAAAGAGACATGTTCTGCCTTTAGCAGCGCTCTTTAATAAAAATATCTTTTTTACAAGCCGCTTCATATACATTTTATTAGTTTTATATTTGACATGTGTTGGGGGCAAGAGGAGTAAAAGGGCCTCAGTATCCTCTTTTGTAAAATGGGGAGAATATTTCCCTTCTACAGATGTGGCATAAAATGTAAGTACTAAATGTAATATATTATGGTGCCAGGCACAGAGAAAGGGCTCAGTCCATGGCCAATGTTACTATATAAATTCAGGGTTGAGGCGGGACAGAGTATCAGTGTCTCACCAGATTATTTTAACATACCATTTTTAAGTATTTCGATCATGCTAAAAGTTACTCAAGGAATCAAATAAACCTTACAAATCTTTTCTCAAAGGAGAGTCTCTAAAACAACGAGCCTCTTAGCCTCAGGTTCACTCACTCATTGAAGAACTATAGCCTTTCAGAGTTTTAAGGCATCAATTACAATTCTCTTTCCCCAAGAAATATTTTAGAATAAACTGTTGCCACTCATCCAACTGACTGCTTCTAACTCTTTCTTCTCTCATCTTTTCAAGGGGCTTTCCTACTTCTCAATGAAGTAGTAAAGCGGAAAGCGTTTGAGCTGTGGTATTGTACAGATTGAGGTTTCAATCCAGACTTTGCCAATTACTGCCCATGAAACCTTGGCAGGTTACTTAATTTATCTGAGTCTTGTTTTACTCATCTGCAAAACAGAAATAAGAAAATTTGGCTTGCAGGGCTATGGGTAACAGATCCAGAGTTAGGGGTTATAAGAGGGGTTGAGGATTAGCAATTAGCCAGAACAATTTAGATTAATAGCCCTAGTATGTGCTACATAAATGATAGATTCTGTTTATTATTATGTTATTGTTACATCTGTACCAGAGTTGTTTCTGTCCCCCACCTCCCCACCCCCCCAACAAATTAACATCTCAGGAAATTTTTGAAGCAAGAGTACTAGATTAAGAGTCAGAAACTCTTGATTCAAGCTGCTGACCTTTGGGTTAGCAGCTGAGTTCTTAACCACTGCCCCACCAGGGCTCTTATTTTGAGGTAGGTAGTGCTTATTTAGGAACCCTAGGTGGCTCAGATACCACAGAAAAAAGGTTGGTGGGTTGGAACAGCCAACCTTTCGGTTAGCAGCCAATGGTTTAACCATTATACCACTAGGGCTCCTTCTGAAAAAAATTATAGCCATTGAAAACTCTATGGAGCACAGTTCTACTCTAAAACACACGGGGTCACTATGAGTTGGAATTGACTCAATAGCAACTGTTTTCACTTTGTTTATTTGTTTTTCCCTCGGTTACTGCTTATTTTCTCTGAAATCTTTGGCTGTTTATTTTGTCTCTCTGAATCTTACTTTCCTCTTCTGTAAAGTGAATAGATAAATTTGAATGATCTAAAATGTCTCCTCAACCCTTGAAATTCTGTCTCTGTCATTGTTAACTTCATTTTCCCACTCTGGCTAATCACTTTTTTTTCCTTCTCGTTTTAACTACTAACACTGAAATAACTGTAGACTTATAGAAAATCCACAAATATAGTATCTAGAGTTTCTGTATATTCTTCACTAGCTTTCCCTAATGTTAACATCTTACATATCCATGGTACAATTATCAAAACAGAAACTAACACTAGTACAATACTAATACTAAAGATTTTATTTTGATTTTTCTACTTTTTTCCACTAATGTCCTTTTTTGGTTCCAGGATCCTATCCAGAATCCTACCTTGCATTTATTTTCCATGTCCTTTTAGTCTTCTTCAATCTCTAACACTTTCCCAGGCATTCCTTGTCTTTCACCCCTGCAACATTTTTGAGGAATACTGGTCAGGTATTTTGTAGAATGTCCCTCAGCTGAGGTCTGTCTGATGTTTTCTCATGATAAGATTGAGGTTATGGATTGAGGTGACGTAATGTTCTCATTGCATCAGACCAGAAGCTGCATGTTACGAACGTGACTTATTACCAGGGACAGATTACTCAATAAGCAAGGCACCCAGGGGCTTACCTGTGCTTACTTACTAATCTGTACTGCACAATTCCACCTGTTTTCACTACAGCAAAGATGTGGTGAAACCCATATGAAATTGTCCACTACAGATTAGTAAGTACACACAATTAAGTCTGCGCATCCCTTGCTTGCTTATTAATCCGCCCCTGCTTATTACTGATGATGTTGAACTTGATCACTTAGTTAAGGTGGTGTCTGGCAGGTTTCTCCACTGCAAAGGTCTTATTTTTTCCTTTACATATGTATTCCTTAGAAGAAAGTCATTAAGTCTAGCCCATATGAGAGAGAAAGGGAATAAAGCTCCACACCCTGGAAGAAGCTGTATTGAGGAATTTGGTTAAGAGCTCAGCTGCTAACCTAAAGGTCAGCAGTTATAATCCACCAGGATCTCCTTGGAAACCCTATGGGGTAGTTCTACTCTGTCCTATAGGGTCGCTATGAGTCAGAATCAACTCAATGGCAATGGGTTTGGATTTTTTTTTTTTTTTTTAATTTTAAGCTACTTGGATGGAGCTTTACGAGAGGAAGAGAAAACTCTCCATGGAGCAGGTAAATACCCATGTTTATGTTGTTGTTAGGTGCTGTTGAGTCGTTTCTGACTCATAGTGAACCTACGTACAATAGAATGAAACACTGCCAGGTCCTGCGGCCATCGTCATAATCATTGCTGTCTTTCAGCCCATTATTACAGCCACTGTGTCACTCCATCTCCTTGAGGGTCTTCCTCTTTTTCACTGATGCTGTACTTTACCAAGTGTGATGTCCTTCTCCAGGGACTGGTCCCTCCTGATAACACATCCAAAGTACATGAGACAAAGTCTCGCCATCCTCGCTTCTAAGGAGCATTCTGGCTGTACTTCTTCCAAGACAGATTTGTTTATTCTTCTGGCAGTCCATGGTATAGTCAATATTGTTCGTCAACACCATAATACCCATAATGCCTATAATACATTTTCCTGGGTTCCCTAATCATCTACTAAGACAAAATAAATATTTGGCTTCAACCACCCAGCCTGTAAATACTCTTGATACTTCACCAAATCCCAGATATGCCATATCCCTACCAGTAAGAAGTAAGGACCAATGTTAAGCCAATATAGGAGTGATTATTTAGAATATTTTTGCAACTAAACTATGGTGTGTATTAATAGCACAAAAACCTGTTTATCTCAGCACCAACTTTACCCATGGAATAATCTCTAGACGATAAAAAAAAAAAAAAAAAAGGAAGAAAAGAAGGAAATAATGCTACATAGTTACCATGTTATTTAAGGTAAGAATGTGTCTCTGAGGATATGTTTTGTTTTGTTTTTTCCTCCTTGGCACACAGGGACACCAAACTTTTCAGCCTCTTACAGATAATGGGACCATGAATTGCAGGCCTGGCCTCAAAAATCCTCCCGTGTGTTTCCTCCATGCTGACGCTTTCCTTGTCCCTTAGAGTTAGATGTTGCAACGGAGGCCCTATGGGATGAAGGAGGCACTAGATGGGAGGAACTGGGTCCCTAAATGACTGCATAAACCACGGCCCCTGCCAGCCTTTGCTGGACTGAGATGGGAATGAGAAGTAAGCCTCTATTGTGTTAATCCACTGAGATTAGGGGGCTGTTTGTTATAGCTATCAGATTCTCCTGACCAAAATAGAAGGGAAGTCCCCAGAGGGCAGGATTTGTTTCCATCAAATTGCTTGCTTAGGGCCTAGCACAGTCCCATGTGCAGATGGGGACTTAAATGCCTTTGGAGATGGAGAAGAGGAAGAGAATGAGAAATGGCATGTCACTATAGGGAGGCATTTGGTTTGCAAGAACTGTATAGCTAAACTCTGCACCTGCTTTTCTACACAGTTTTCACAAAAATTACCTGAAAAAAAAAAAGGGAGTGGGGATGATACAATTCTTCTACTAGAAGTGGTGGCAGAAGTAATAGGCTTGAAAACAGTCCAGATCAAATGAAAGTTCCCCAGAGGTTACTACTTCACAATTTTGAGTCAATATAAGAGCAATTATTTATTCTTAAAACTAGACCATAGAAATATATTACTAGCACAAAAATCCTTTTTTTCTCAGCACCAACTTTACCAATGAAAAGTTAGGTAGGAAATAAAGCATAATCACACTTACTGAAAAATAAAGTGTTACTTGACCAGGTTTCTGTAACTCTCAAAGAAATTGCCTACCTGGTAATTGTAAAGGAATGAATTCTAACAAGTTTGTCACTTACCAAGAGTGTGTGCCTTTCCATTGCAATATGTCCCATAAAAAATCTCATTCTGCTGTATTAGCTATGGGACCCCAATTTTTGTCATCAAACCTCAACATTTTATTTCTCACTGAGTACGTTATTTTCATACTTTCAGTATATGCTGAGACTTAATTGTAGAGAATCTGTTTCTGTGAAGTTTAATCTGTAGAAAACACAGAGTTCCATCCAGGCTTCCCTCTCTCTGTCTTCTCAAGGACAGCTCAGGGACACAAGCTTCCTGATCTGGCCACAAGGACTCATGGCTGATTTATTTGGCAAGAAGAATGGATTCTCGAAAAGCTTCGGGGCTGACTAAAGGTCTCACATTTAGTAGCTCCACATCCTGCAAACTCTAATTAAGCAGTTTTTAGTGGGCTTGCAGAGAAACGTTGCCATATTCACTGTAGCAAGTTATATAAGGAAGTTTGTGGCTTCCTGCCTCTTCTGGTCTGGCATCCAGGGGACTGGCTAAAAAAGGTGAAGCTGTAACATGGCTCACTGATATGGAAGAGGACGCAATGTCTTCACTACATACTGTACTTTTATTCAAATGCACACCTTATTTTCATAAGCACGCTATGCTTATTTTTTTTACAGCAATGTGTAAAAAAATTGGCATAGCGGCGCCTATGAAAATACCTTGAGGTGGGAGGCCGTGGTTGGTAAACAAACATAGAAGGTGCTCATTATTTGCATAAAAATATATATTTTTAGTTGTTTTAAATCTGAAAAGGGTAGCCACAACACGTGTTTCAGGAAAAATTCAGAGACAGACATGAATGAGGAAGAACTAACTCCTTCTTCTGCCCCAGAAGTAATGTAATCATCAATTCATTAACATAATAGCTGCTGCGCACTCATTTCATTGATGATCAGCCCCACATGTGAACTCCCTCTGAGCGTTAATACACTGATATTGGCAAAATGGATTCAGGGTCACCACAATAAGCTGTGAACAAACTGTAATAAATTAACTCCATCCCATGTCCCTAATTCCTAATATTTAGTCTGGGCCCTAATGGCTGGATGAATAGTAAAACAACCCAGACCTGAATGAATTGGGATGCACCTCAGATTTTCTCTGAGGAAGTCAGTCTTTTATTCTAGCTATGCCTTCGACAGAGTAAGCTCAATCAAAGTGCCCTCTTTGGAATAGTTTTTACTAAATCTAATTATGCTGCCTAGTTTGAGAACCCTGCTGTTTTTTATTTGGTTTTTGTGTTTTGGTTTTTTTGCTGGGCATGAGAGGTGTTAGTTTCTCAGCATTCCTACTAAAGAGCAAGTTCTCCTCAACCCTATCCATCGTGTGTGTGTATATGAAATTATTAGCACAGCACTTCACCTTTCAAGTGGGTTTTGTCTTGGCCAGGGATTATCCATTGGACTGTTCCTGTGCCTGTACACTTTATCTTCCAAATTGGGGCACTTCTTAGAGCGCTATTATTGATTATGCCTCAATAGTAGGCATAAACCAGGGCTGTCTTGGACAAACTGAGATATATGATAACACTTGGAAATTCAAACCAGAGCCATGTGCTCCTATATCTCAGATATTATAAAAATCTTCCATATGGCATTCATTTCTTTCAGGGGACTCACAAAATAGCTGGAGCCAGTGTAGCATGATGGTTGCACACAGGGGCTCTGCAGCTACCCCCCTTGGCTTTGAAAGCTCACCACTTCCCAGCTACAGAATCAGACCTGGGCTCAAATCCCAGCACTTTCATTTCCAAAACAGGTTGCTTTGGAAAATTGCTTAACTTTCTGTGTCTGAGTTTCCTCATCTACTAAATGGTGCCAATAATTGAAAATACCACATAGGACTCCAGAATAAAATGAGTTAATAGATATAAAATAATTTTGGAGGGTCTGACACATACTTACAGTTCTTGCTTATATATTGGCTGGTTTAATAATAACCCTTTTCTGAGTCCCTGGGTGGTGCAAACAGTTAACACACTTGGCTGCTTACCAAAAGTTTAGAGGTTCAAGTCTACCGAGAGGTTCCTCAAAAGAAAGTCCTGGCAATCTACTACTGAAAAATCAACCATTGAAAACCCTATGGAGCACAGTTCTACTCTGATACACATGTAGTCAGAATCAACTCAGTGACAACTGTGTTTTTTTGTTTTGTTTTTTCCATGAGAGCAGATTGGGAGTTTTGCCTTCCAATCTTGCCAACTCATTAACATGCTGCTTCCCAACTGTTGGGTCACCACATTTCCATCTAAGTACTCTGTACTGATGTGACTGGTTATTTTAGGTTCTAATGATTGCCTAGATCTTTTTACTGTCTCCATTATTCTTCATACACAGGTTCCTTTTTATTTTCAGTATTTTCATAAAGTTACCTCTAGCCAAATACATTGAGTTACCCTTTCATTATTCAGTGTCACTTCCATACAATAAAGTGTTGAGTAGCATGCCAAAATGAATCTACAACTTCACTTTTAGTGACACATTACTCTGTTTCTGTATCTTCTTGGGAGTTTCATGTCAGGTATTGGTGTCTGGTCTTTTACTGCCCGAAGGTTACAAAAGAATGCATCTGTAGAATCATCATTAGTATCTTCTGCTAGAATATGCATGACTTTCTGTGACAATTTAATAAATCTTGCATGGAAACTGGCACGGGGCCATCTTTTGTCAATGAAACCACAGGGAAAAAATGTGTTTTCCAGGTCTCACAAGGAACATGACCTTGACTCTTCCTGTGTATTGTGTCTTTGGACACTGCACCTCACTCTATCTAAAAGTCGAAATAATACCTGCCCTAGTCTCTGAATAGTGTTATGAAGTAGAAATTATTTATATTAATTATTATTAGAGGAAGGAAGGAAACAAACACACTTAAGCATTTGTTTTATTTAGATTATTTGATTAGGACATTCTGGTTCAATTTCAGTATCTTACTCTGTCATATAGGGTCACGTGAGTCAGATCAACTCGAGGGCACACAACAATAACAATTCAAGAATTTTGTGGAACACCAGAGTAGAAATATTCCCACAGCCATGTCCTGCCCTCGTGGCTATCATTATCATCACTTTAATTGACTTCGTGCTAACAATTGCTAAGTATTTACTATGCTTCTGGTATTTTACATTTTTAATCCTCAAACTTTTAGATAAGTTCTGTCAGTAGGGTCATAGTAGAAAAAAAAGAAACAGAACAATTGTCATCGAGTCAATTCTGACTCATGGTGACTCCATGTGTGTCCAAGTAGGTTTTCAATGGCTATGACCTTTCAGTAGTAGATCACCAAGCCTTTCTTCTGAGGCACCTGTGGGTGGACTCGAGCTGCCAACCTTCAGTTAGTAGCTGAGCTCTTACCTGTTTGCACATCCCAGGGGCTCTTATTGTCATAGTACACCAAACCAAAAAACCAACTTCATTGCCATCAACTCAAGTCCTATTTATAGTGACCCTACAGGACAGAGCTGAACTGCCCCACAGGGTTTCCAAGGAGGGGCTGGTGGATTGGAACTGCCCACCTTTTGGTTAGCAGCCATGCTCTTAACCACTGTGCCTCCAGGGCCATAGTACACAGTCGTATTAAAATTATATGACTTCATCAGTGTCAGTGAACTGGAGTGTAAAACGAGGTCAGATTGGATCAATACCCACATTAACCACTAGGTTATATCATGAGTCTTTGTGAGGGGAGGTATGGGTTTAACTGTTCCTGTGAAAAATATGTAAAGCACATGTTTACTGATGGCAAGTTGATAAAAACATTTTTAATCCATGGATGATAGCATGTAAATATCAGGCACAACACTATTTCAGCTAAGCAAGCAGTTATGAAGAATTCTAGTGTATTTTTATGTGCTATGCAAGGCAGACATCTTGGAATTTGTAAGTAATACCCAGCTGGTAACCATCTTTCTTAAGGCTATTTTATTTTTCTGTCCAATGAAGCATACACCAGGGTTCAAGACCAAGAATTCTTCTTTACACAAGTAGACTTTTCAGTTATTTCTTTGATGAATGTCTTCCTTGTCACAGAGACCGCACTAGGTATGTGTTCTAGAGAGGGTCACTGCCATTGCCTTCCATGTTTTAAGATTGGTAACATCTGTACTGTAACCACATTAAGGGAATTTTCCAAGGATCAGATGGTATGTTCTGAAAGTGTTAGCCTAAGACTAAGCATAAAAAATAAGCATAGTAATTAACATGTAAAGCACTTACTAGACACTAAGCACTTCATATATATTAATTTATTTAATTCTCATAATGACCTTACGAAGTAGTGGCATTTTTGTCCCATGTTACAACTGAGTGAACTGAAAGGTAGTTCCTAAGTGGGGAAGCCAGGATGTCACAGGGAAAGTCCTCAGCAATAATCTCAATGCCCTCAGTGCTAAAGTTAGGGCTAAGTTAGGGCTGAGTATGACCCCAGGCTAAACTAGTTCCATCGCTGTTGGGTCGATTCCAACTGATAGTGACCCTGTAGAAATGTCCCATAGGGTTTCCAAGGCTGTAATCTTTACGGAAGGAGACTGACACATCTTTCTCTCGTGGAGCAGCTGGTAGGTTCAAACCACAGACCTGTTGGTTAGCAACTGAGCACGTTAACCACTTTGCCAGCAGCGTTTCTTCTAGCCTAGATTAGCTGCCATCTATGGAGCACTATGTCCCAAGCATTGTATTAAACCCAATATTAATAGTGTCTAGTTTCATCCCCAGTAAAATCCTTCACAGTAGACATTGTCATAGCAGTTTTACAAATACAAAACCAGGATTCACAGGGGTTATTTGCCTGTTGTCACACAATTAGTGACTCGATCAGTGTTTGAACCTGGGTATATTTATCTCTAAGCCTCTGTTTTAACCTCCATGACATAGAGGAAGCCCCTATTTAGATAAAATCTTCTGCCATTTGAACATTCCACATTTGGCTTTTTTCTTCTGGGAATTATTCCTAATTGATTAAGATCCACTGTTATGTGTTAAGAGCTACGGCTGCTAACCAAAACGTCAGCAGTTAAAATCCACCAGCCACTCCTTGGAAACCCTACAGGGCAGTTCTACTCTGTCCTATGAGGTTGCTATGAGTCAGAATCGACTCAATACCAACAGGTTTTTATTGATGTTAAAGCTTATCAATATCCATGTCTCCTAAACAAGACAAAAATTTCAGCACAATTTTCCTCACATCCTCTTTGCCGTCACTTTGGTGATATCACCTAGAGTTTTAATTCTTAATTGTTAAAATTATATGATTTTTTAAAAAATCATTGCTTCTTTAGACATTAATAAGTTTGATTAATTTCTTTGTAAATGCTTTACTGCCCAGATCCATTTCTGACTCCATATTGATCTTTCTTTTTGGCAGAGTACTGCTCCCAAAAGATTTTCAAAGAGGATCTTTGAGTAGTAAACTTTCTAAAACTTTGTAGATCTGAGAATTTCTTTATTAAAATGATAGTATATCTGGATACTAAATGTGAAGTTCCAAGTTCTTTTCCTTCAATGTTTTGAAGATATTATCCAGTGTTGCTGATGAGAAGCCTGCCATAAATCTGAACTGGTACAGGTCTTTTCTGTTACTCTGGAAGCTTTTAAACTTTTCTTTTTGTCTTTACTCTTAAGTTTCACTATAATGTGTTTGGATATTGATTTTATCTTTCTTATTTATCCTGCTTAGCATTCAACATTAGCCTTTAATCCTGTGTTTTTATTTCTTTTTTTAATGCTGGGAAATTTGTGTTCATTGTTTCCTTCTCTCTGATTGCTCCTTTCTCACCTTCTGGCCTCCTATTTTATAGATTTTGACACTTTTGTTTCTGGGTTTCATGACTTTTAACATTTTTCAATGTTCCATCTCTTCTGGATGTTTTCCCTTCCTGAGATCTTCCAGGAAAATTTTGCAATCCAATCTTTCGGCTCACTCATTTATACTTGAGCTGTACCCATTCTGCAATTCAAATTATCCTTCTAGTTTGGTTGTTGTTGCTATTTTTAATCTCAAACATTATATTTTCATACCCAAATTTTTCAACTGTTCTTTTTCTTGCTATATGATTTCAAAAGCTTTCCTAATCTTTCTGAGAATACTTATTAGGTCCATTTTAAATTCATCTATGTTTCACTAGCTCTGCTATCTCTGGAAAAACTTATACTTTCAGTTTTCTTGTTTAGAGCTTATGTTCCTCAGATATCTAATAAATTTGGGTGGGGGAGGTGCAGCTCCTCTTTTATTCCTTTGGGGCAGTGGTCTTGGCTCTAGTTTGGATTCCTCAGGGAGTGGAGGTGGTGGGGAGATGCCCTGGGGAAGAATACCTGCAGAGCTGCATTCTGGACTCAGCTATCCCTGTTCCCTTACCCAAGTTCCCTGCCCATCCCCAACTTTCTAGGTACTCTTCCCTGGGCACTGCTCTCAGCAGCAGTGGGGCAGACACCTCTTGTAAGAATTTCCTCATGCAGGAGGATGGGGAAGAAATGGAGGACACTGACAGAGGCCAGATCATCCATCTGTCCCCCTGGCCATTGGCTCACCACCCCACAAAGTCTCTGTTCCACCCACCTGACAAGTGCCTGTTGTAGTTCACCTGAGCAATGTGAGAATGGGTGGTAAACTGCTGTGACTCCCCACATTGAACTTCCAGTTTCAAGTCCACCCAGGAAAATGTGAGGGAAAGAAAAGAGACAGTATGATAAAGCTCTCTCCCATCCAGTCTTTCTGTTTCCTGCCTCTATGCCACCACCAAAAATGAGACTAATCTTCTCTTTCTCTCAAGCTTCAATTTTTTATTATTTACTAAGACCCATCAATGTCTCTATGCCGCCTGTGATCAAGGCCAGCTTCATGGGCATCTGGCCTATGCAGCCACACAGAGCCCCATGATTAAAAAGGCCCAACTCTGGTTTAATGCTCTGCTGTCTCCACCTTGAAATTCTGAACTGTTCTTAACAAGAGGCCCAGCATTTTCAGTTTGTACTGGGCCCTGCAAATTTTGTAGCCAGTTCTGCCTGTGGTATCACCAAATCTGGCTTCAGCAGCCATGTTGCGTCACTAAGCTATCCAAAAATAACAAAAGTTAAATTTCCAGGGAATTTATCCTGCAGTTCTCCATCCATGGTCAAGCATTGACTATATCTTCAGTTTTAGTGTCAATAAATTATTTTGTAGGGGAGGAGGTATGGTTCAGAACAGCTCTTATTGGCTGCTATGGTAACTAAAAAAGGAATGCCTATAGACCACTTACCTCAAGACTTCAGAGAAGCTGAGGGCGCAGAGTTCCTGAAATTGCCTAGGTAGGTTCTCCTTTCAAAAAGGTCCAACTCTGTTTTTGATTGTATTTCAGAATTTGCGAACCATAAACTTCAGTAAGCTAGTGTTTTAACTCAGAAAGATCTATGACTGCATACAAAATTTTGCACCTACATCTAGAAATCCATTTTTCTGGAAATAAGGTCTATAACTTTCACAAGATTATCAAAGACATCCAGACAAAAAAAGGTTAAGAATTACCACTTGGGGAAGATGGAGCCAACATGTCGCTATAGACAGAAGCACCACGTCATCCCTCCACAGCAAAGACCTGAAAAACTAAGTAAAACAGAGACAAACGTCAGTCATGGAACCCTAAGTGTCAAATGAAGAGATAAAAACTCAACCAGTCACCGAATGGCATAAGAAACTGACAAAGAACAGAGAGCAAGGAGAATTACCAGCAGAGGTCTCCTATCAGCTAACACAGCACAGATCAACCATCTTGGACTCCTGTCAGAGATTGGAGGACAAGGAGTACAGGAAAGCACTATTGAAGAAGAAGAATAAAGTACGAGGATCTGCAATACCTGACATCAGAACCTACTATACAGCTACGGTAGTCAAAACAGCCTGGTACTGGGTCGACAGATACATTGACCAATGGAACAGAATTGAGAACGCAGATGTAAATCCACCAACCTATCGTCACCTGATCTTTGACAAGGGCCCAAAGTCCATCAAATGGGGGAAAAGATAGTCTTTTTAACAAATGGTGCTTCATAAAAAATGAAACAGGACCCATACCTCACACCATACACAAAAACTAATTCAAAATGGATCAAAGACCTAAGTATAAAGCCAAAAACTATAAAGTTCATAGAAGAAAAAAATAGGATCAATGCTAGAGGCCCTAATACATGGCATTAACAGGTTACAAACCATAACCAACAACAAACAAACTCCAGAAGATAAGCTAGATAACTGGGATCTTCTACAAATTAAACACTTATGCTCTTCAAAAGACTTCAACAAAAGAGTGAAAAGAGAACCTACAAACTCGGAAAAAATTTTAGGACATTACAAGTCAGACAAAGGTCTAATCTCTAAAATCTACAAGAAAATCCAACACCTCTTCAACAAAAAAACAAATAATCCAATTAAAAAGTGGGCAAAGGAAATGAACGGACACTTCACCAAAGAAGACATTCTATTGGTCAACAGACACATGAGGAAATGCTTGCGATCACTAGCCATTAGAGAAATACAAATTAAAACCACAATGAGATACCATCTCACCCCGGCATTACTGGCACGAATCAAAAACACTGGAAATAACAAACACTGGAGAGGCTGCAGGGAGATCGGAACTCTTATGCACTGCTGGTGGGAATGCAAAATGATACAACCATTTTGGAAAATGATATGGTTCTTCCTTAGAAAGCTAGAAATAAACATACCATAAGATCCAGGGATCCCACTCCTAGGAATATATCCTAGAGAAATAAGAGTCGTCACACAAATGGACATATGCACATCCATGTTCATGGCAGCATTGTTCACAATAGCAAAAAGATGGAAACAACACAGATGCCCATCAACAGATGAATGGATAAACAAACTATGGTATATACACACAATGGAGTATTATGCAACTATAAAGAACAATGATGAATCTGTGAAGCATCTCATAACATGGATGAAACTGGAGGACATTATGCTGAGTGAAATAAGTCAGCCACAAAAAGATGAATATTGTATGAGACCTCTACTGTAAAAACTCATGAAGAATTTACACATAAAAAGAAACAATATTTGTTGGTTATGAGGGATGGGGGTGGGGAAGAATACTAAATAGACGATAGATAAGTGGCAACTTTGGTGAAGGGTAAGACAGTACACAATACTGGGGAAGCCAGCACAACTTGTACAAGAAAAGACCATGGAAGCTCTATAGACACATCCAAACTCCCTGAGGGACTGAATTGCTGAGTGGAGGGCCGTGGGGACCATGGTCTTGGGAAACATCTAGCTCAATTGGCATAACACAGTGTATAAAGAAAATGTTCTACATTCCACCTTGGTGAGTAGTGTCTGGGATCTTAAAAGCCTGTGAGCAGCTGTCTAAGATACTCCACAGGCCTCATCCCCCTGGGAGCAAGGGAGAATGAAGAAAACAAGATACAAGGGAAAGATTAGTCCAAAGGACTAATGGATCACAACTACCACGGCCTCCACCAGACGAAGTCCAGTACAACTAGATGGTGCCCTGCTACCACCACTGACTGCTCTGACCGGGATCACAACAGAGGGTCCTGGACAGAGCTGGAGAAAAATGTAGAACAAAATTTTAACTCACAAAAAAGACCAGACTTACTGGCCTGACAGAGACTGGAGAAACCCTAAGACTATGGTCCCCGGACACCCTTTTAGCTCAGTAATGAAGCCATTCCTGAGGTTCACATTAAGCCAAAGATTAGACAGCCCCATAAAACAAGACTACTGGGGCACAACAGGCCAGGGACAAGGACTAGAAGGCAGGAGGGAACAGGAAAGCTGGTAATAGGGAACCCAAGGTTGAGAAGGGACTGTGTTGACATGTCATGGGGTTGTTAACCATTGTCATAAAACAATATGTGTACTAACTGTTTAATAAGAAGCTATTTGTTCTGTAAACCTTCATCTAAAATACAATTAAAAAAAAGACAACAAAGGGCACTATATCATGATTAAAGTGATGATCCAGAATGAAGACATAACCATAATAGATATCTACGCACCCAATGACAGGGGTCTAAAATACATAAAACAAACTTTAACAGTACTGAAGAGACAAATTGACAGTTCCACTATAATAGTAGGAGACTTCAACCCACCACTGTTGGTAAAAGACAGAACATCTAGAAAGAAACTCAACAAAGATACAGAAGATTTAAGGCCACAATCAGCCAACTTGAACACATAAACATATATAGAACACTCCACCCAAGAGCTGCAAAGTACACATTCTTTTCCAATGCACAGGGAACGTTCTCCAGAATAGACCACATCCTAGACCACAAAGCAACCCTCAACAAAATCCAAAACACTGAGATAATACAAAGTATCTTCTCTGATCACTATGCCATCAAAGTATGAATTAACAACAGGAAGAGCAAGGAAAAAAAAAATCAATTACATGCAAACTAAATAACACCCTGCTTAAAAACCACTGAGTAATAGAAGAAATCAAGATGGAAACTAAAAATTCCTAGAATCAAATGAGAATGAAAACACTTCATACCAAAACTTTTGGGACAAAGCAAAGGCAGTAATCAGAGGTCAATTTATAGCAATAGATGCACCCATCAAAAAGAAGAAAGGGACAAAATCAAAACATTAGCTACACAACTTGAACAAATAGAAAGAGAACAGCAAAAGAAGCCTACAGCCACCAGAAGAAAGGAAATAATAAAGATCAGAGCAGAAATAAATGAAATAGAGAATAGAAAAACAATAGAAAGAATCAACAAGACCAAAAGTTGTCTCTCAGAAAGGATCAACAAACCACTAGCCAAACTGAAAAAGGAAAAGAAAGCGAAGATGCAAATAACAAAAATAAAAAATGAAATGGGGGATATTACAACATACACAACAGAAATAAAGAGGATCATAACAGAGTATTATGAAAAACTATACTCCAACAAATTTGAAAATCTAGAGGAAATGGATAAATTTCTAGAAACACGCTACCTAACCAAACTATCACAAAGTCATGTTGAAAATCTGAACTGACTCATAACAATAGAAGAGATTGAAAAAGTAATAATAATAAAAAACTCCCAACAAAAAAAAAGCCTTGGCCCAGATAGCTTCACTGGAGAATTTTATAAACATTCAGAGAAGAGCTTAAACCAGTACTACTCAAATTATTTCAAAACATAGATAAGGAAGGGATACTTCCAAATTCATTCTATGAAGCCAGCATAACCCTGATACCAAAACCAAGCAAAGATACTACAAAAAAAGAAAATTACAGACCAATATCTCTCATGAATATACAAGCAAAAAATCACAATAAAATTCTAGCCAATAGAATTCAGCATCATATCAAAAAAATAAGACACCACAACCAAGCAGGATTCATACCAGGTATGCAAGGATGGTTCAACATTAGAAAATCAATGTAATCCACCACATAAATAAAATAAAATAAAAGAATCACATGATCATCTCAATTGACGCAGAAAAGGCATTCGACAAAGTCCAACACCCATTTCTGATAAAAACTCTCAATAAAATAGGTATAGAAGGGAAATTCCTTGACATAATAAAGGGCATCTATACAAAACCAACAACCAACATCGTTCATAATGGAGAGAAGCTGAAAATATTCCCCTTGAAAACAGGAACAAGACACGGATGTCCTTTATCACTACTCCTACTTGACATTGTGCTAGAAGTCCTAACTAGAGCAATAAGGCAAGAAAAAGAAATAAAGGGCATCCAAATTGGTAATGAAGGAGTAAAACTGTCCCTATTTGCAGATGATATGATACCATATATAGAAAACCCAAAAGACTCCATGAGAAAACTACTGGAACTAATAGATTCAGCAGAGTAGCAGGATACAAGATAAACATACAAAAATCTGTTGGATTCCTGTACACCAACAAAGAGAATAATGAAAAACAAATCAGGAAAACAACACCATTTATAATGGCCCCTAAAGATAATAAAATGCTTAGGAATAAATCTAACCAGGGATGTAAAAGACCTATACAAAGAAAACTACAAAACACTACTGCAAGAAACCCAAAGGGATCTACATAAACGGAAAAACATACCATGCTCATGGATAGGTAGACTCAACATTGTGAAAATGACAATTCTACCCAAAGCAATTTGCAAATGCAATGCAATCCCAATCCAAATACCAACAACATTCTTTAAAGGGATGGAAAAAATAATCATCAACTTTATATGGAAGGGAAAGAGGCCCTGGATTAGTAAAGCATTATTGAAGAAGAAGAATAAAGTAGGAGGATCCACTGACCTTAGAACCTACTATACAGCTACAGTAGTCAAGAAAACCTGCTACTGGTACAATGACAGATACATTGAGCAATGGAATAGAATCGAGAACCCAGACGTAAATCCATCCACCTACACTCACCTGATCTTTGACAGGTCCCAAAGTTCATCAAATGCGGAAAAGATAGTCTTTTTAACAAATGGTGCTGGCAAAATCGGATATCCATCTGCAAAAAAATGAAACAGGACCCATACCTCACACCATACACAAAAACTAACTCAAAATGGATCAAACACCTAAATATAAAACCAAAAACTATAAAGATAATAGAAGAAAAAATAGTATCTACGCTAGAGGCCCTAATATACAGCATTAACAGGATACAAACCATAACTAACAACACACAAACTCCAGAAGATAAGCTAAATAACTGGGATCTTCTAAAAATTAAATACTTATGCCCATCAAAAGACTTCACCAAAAGAGTGAAAAGAGAACCTACGGACTGGGGAAAAAATTTTGGCTATGAAAAATCTCACAAAGATCTCATCTTTAGAATCTACAGGAAAATCCAACATCTCTACAACAAAAAGAAAAACAATCCAATTAAAAAATGGGCAAGAAAATGAACAGACAGTTCACCAAAGAAAATATTCAAGTGGCTAACAGACACATGAGGAAATGCTCGCAATCACTAGCCATTAGAGAAATGCAAATCAAAACCACAATGAGATACCATCTCACCCCGGCGTTACTGGCACGAATAAAAAAAAAAGAAAATAACAAATGTTGGAGTGGCTGCAGGGACACTGGAACTCTTATGCACTGCTAGTGGGAATGCAAAATGGTATAACAATTTTGGAAAACAATACGATACTTCCTTAGAAAGCTAGAAATAGAAATACCATGTGATCCAGCAATCCCACCCCTAGGAATATATCCTAGAGAAATAAGGGCCATGACATGAATAGACATATGCACATCCATGTTCATTACAACATTGTTCACAATAGCAAAAAGATGGAAACAACCTAGAGGCTCATCAATAGATAAATGGATAAACAGACTACGGTACATACACACAATGTAATACTACGCAACGATGAAGAACAATGATGAATCTGCGAAGCATCTAACAACATAGATGAATCTGGAGGGCATTATGCTGAGTGAAATAAGTCAGTCACAAAAGGATAAATGTTGTATGAGACCACTACTACAAAAACTCATGAAAAGGTTTACACACAAAAAGAAACATTCTTTGATGGTTATGAGAGAGGGGAGGGGTGGGGATGGAAAAACACTAAACATACAATAGATCAGTGGTAACTTTTGTGAAGGGTAAGACAGTACACAATACTGGGGAAGTGAGCACAACTTGTTCAGGGTAAGGTCATGGAGATTCCATGGACAAATCCAAACTCCCTTATGGACCGAATTACTGGGCTGAGGGCTGTGGGGACCATGATCTCAGGGATCGTCTAGCTCAACTGGCATAACACAGTTTATAAAGACAATGTTCTTCATCCTGCTTTGGTGAGTAGTGTCTGGGGTCTTAAAAGCCTGTGAGTGGCCACCTAAGATATTCCACTGGTCTCACCCCTTCAGGAGCAAAGGAAAATAAAACTAAAGACACAAGGGAAAGATTAGTCCAAAGGACTAATAGATCACAACTACTACGGCCTCCACCAGACTAAGTCCAGTACAACTAGATGGTGCCTGGCTATCACCACTGACTGCTCTGAGAGGGATCACAATAGAGGATTCCAGACAGAGCTGGAGAGAAATGTAGAACAAAATTCTGACTAACGAAGACCAGACTTACTGGCCTGACAGAGACTGGAGAAACCCCCAGAGTATGGCCCCCAGACACCCTTTTAGCCCAATAGTGAAGTCATTCTGGAGGTTCACATTTTAGCCAAAGATTAGACAGACCCATAGGACAAAATGAGACTAAAGGGGCACCCCAGCCCAGGGGCAAGGACTAGAAGGCAGGAGAGGACAGGAAAGCTGGCAACAAGGAACCCAAGGTTAAGAAGGGATAGTGTTGACCTCTCATGGGGATGTTAACCAATGTCATGAAACAATGTATGTACTAACTACTTAATGAGAAGCTAATTTGTTCTGTAAACCTTCATCTACAGTTCAGTGTAAAAAATAAAATAAAATAAATAAATAAAATGTAACTAAAAAATTAAAAAATAGGTATATCATTGATATTTGCATTATGGAAAATTATGTTTATATGTAGATTCATGTATAAATTAAAGATATCTTAACAGAAAAAAAAAAGGATTACTACTCTATGGGTTCTATTAGAGAAAGAGAATTTAGGTTCTCCTGTATACACACATGCATACACATAGTACACAAAAAAAATTTCTCACCTGAGACTATATTGTCCCACCTGAGGCATGATCGCTGATTATTGATGAGGAATATTTAAGATTAGAATATTCTGCTTATTGTTTGTTTTTAATGACAATTTTAAAAAGGTTCAGCAAACAAATAAATCCTGCTCAAAATAGTCTATTCCTTGTTAACATTTTTACCAAGTTTCTTCTCTTAGTTGAAAAATCTAATTAATAATTTTTTAAATATTGTACACTGTATGGGGCCAGTAATAAAGATGATAACTTATTGTACCAGTTTTCATTTTTGTTAATTACACTTGTTAAAGCTATCTATTACCAGATATTTCTTTAAAGTAAGGAAAGGAGTTCACTTTTAGTGCTCTTGAATCCTCTGCTTCTGCCACTGAATCTCTCTCTTGAGTCTCCCTTCCCTGCGCAGCCCCACACAAGTCCACCTGGACAATGCAAAATCCTTGGTACTTCAGCCAATTGACTGGTTTCAACAAAGAGAAGGAATACAATTCTTAGCTCTTATTTTCCTAGTTCACCTTGATAATTATCAGTGTTAAAGGTTAGGAATGTACAGTTGTTGGCAATCTGATATAATCCCTAGCATTAGAGACAATACAGAGTTTAGTAGAAGTTTATAGAAGAAAGGAATGAAAAAACGAATATACACTAGTAACAATAACTGACATTTATACTGCATTATTTTCCTGACTATATAGGCACTTTCGACCAATAAGCAACAACATGATAAACAGAGAAAAGATTAAAGTTGTCAAGGATTTTGTTTTATTTGGATCCACAATCAACCCCCATGGAAGCAGCAGTCAAATCAAAAGATGCATTGCGTTGGCCAAATGTGCTGCAAAAGACCTCTTTAAAGTGTGTCATGGATTGAATTGTGTCCCCAAAAAATATTTGTCAACTTGGCTAGGACATGATTCCCAGTATTGTGTGATTGTCCACTATTTTGTCATCTGGTGTGATTTTCCTATGTGTTGTAAATCCTATCACTATGATGTTTATGAGATGGATTAGACGATTTGATCTACAAGATTAGATTGTGCTTTAACCCAATCTCTTTTGAGATATAAAAGAAAGAAGCAAGCAGAGAGACAGGGAGACCTGATACCACCAAGAAAGCAACGCCAGGAGCAGAGTGCATCCTTTGGACCCAGGATTCCTGTGTGGAGATGCTCCTAGACCAAGGGAGGATTGATGACAAGGACTTTCCTCCAGAGCCTACAGAGAGACAAAGATTTTCCCTGGAGCTGATGCCCTGAATTTGGATTTGTAGCCTACTAGACTGTGAGAGAATGAATTTCTCTTTATTAAAGCCATCAACTTGTGGTATTTCTGTTATAGCAGCACTAGATAACTAAGACAAAGTGTTAAAAAACAAAGATGTCACTTTAAGGACTAAGATGCGCCTGACCCAAGCTGTGGTGTTTTCAATTGCCTCATATGCATGCGTAAGCTGGGCAATGAGTAAGGAAGACCGAAGAATTGACACCTTTGAGTTATGGTGTTGGCGAGGAATATTGAATATATCACAGACTGACAGAAGAACAAATCTGTCTTGGAAGAAGTACAGCCAGAATGCTCCTTAGAAGTGAGGACAGCAAGATGTTGTATCACTTACTTTGGACATGTTCTCAGGAGGAACAAGTCCCTGGAGAAGAACATTATGCTTGGTAAAGTGGAAGGTCAGTGAAAAAGAGGAAGACCTTCAATGAGTTGGCTGCAACAATGGGCTCAAGCATAACAACGATCATAAGGATGGCACTGGACCCAGCAGTGTTTCATTCTGTTGTACATAGGGTCACTATGAGTCGGAACCAATGCGATGGCACCTAACAACACACTTTATGGACATTTTCAAAACAACCCAATGACTAAGAAGCTATCATCATCCTCCTTTACATATGAGGAAACTGAGGCACAGAGAAGTAAAATTACTTGGCCATAGTCAAATAACTAGTAAGTAAAGGAGTGAGTATTTGACCAGGCGATTAGACTCTAGAAGTCAATGCATATAACCATTACATACATTATATCTCCTCCCAGAATCAGAGCTTTTTGTTAGTTTGAGATCACCAGTGTTACTACACATGTAGTTAACAGAATTCCTACAGGTAGCAAATAAATTATATGAAACGGTTAGTCTATAAAAACTTATCATGGGTAAACTTAGAGTCTCCTATATGTTTTTTTACATGATGAAAATATCTTACAGAGCCCTCAGGGGAGTTCAGGAAGTGCTAAGCTGGGGAAGCACAGATCTCCTACGTTCCACATAAGCAACTCAGGGACCTTTGTATCCCTGAGCTCTTAGCCAGTGTCCAACTCATAGCTGGGACTGAACAAGCATTTCCTGAATTTAACTAAATTAAGTGTAACCTTGGGCTAATCACATCTCTAAGCATGAGTTTCTCCATTTGTAAAATAAAGGAGTGGGCCTAGATCAGTAGTTTCAACCCTGGCTGCTTGTTAGAACAACTTGGGGAGCTGGTAAAAACACTGGTGCTCCAACACCCTGGAGACTGTGACTCCATTGGCCTGAGGTAGGTTAAAGGCTTTGGGATTTTTTTTTTTTTTTTTTTTCCTTTCTTTCTTTTTAATCCCAAGTGACATTAATGTGAAGCTAGAGTAGAAAACCATAGACCAGTGGTTCTCAAACTTTTGCTCTCCGGACCAACAGCATCTGCACAACCTGGGAACTTGTTAGAAATGCAAATTCTCTAATTTGCCCCACCACAGACCCCCTGAATAAGAAATCTCATTCCATTTTGAAAAAAGTCTATAAACAATTCAACATCATGCCGAAAATGACTCTCTTCTATCTTGCGTTGTGGTGCAGATGGCTGAGGAATATTTCCAGTAGAACAGCAGCCTGATGAATTAGAATATTTATTTTCTTAAAAAACCCTTAGACACCACATATATTACAGTCGGTTCAAGTGCTACTGCCTGGTGGAAACCTCGAGCCTAATTTCCCAAGCCCCTTTCCAACCTCTGAAACCAAATCTCCTAGGAGAGAAGATTGATCAATATGTTTAAATTTAGCTTGTTATACCCCACCTAAAGTCTTTCCCCCTTCTTACCTACTGGAGGCATTACTAGCAGCATTGCAACTGTCATCTTTGAAGATTCTTTTCTTTTGGCTCCAATACATTATCATTATTATTTGGTTGGAGGTATTTTTTAAATTTTTTTTATTGTGGTAGTTTAAATGAAATTTACATTTCAAATTAGTCTCCCATACAGAAATTTATACATACCTTGTTATGTGACCCTAATTGCTCTCCCCATACTGTGACAGCACACACCTCCTTTCCACCCCTGATTCCCCATATCCATTCAACCAGCTTCTAACCCTCTGCCTTCCCATCTCACCTCCGGACAGAAGCTGCCCATTTAGTCTCCTGTATGTACTTGAGCTAAGAGGCACACTCCTCATGAGTATCACTTTATGTCCCACAGTCCAGTCCAATCCCTGTCTGAAGAGTTGGCCTCAGAAATTGTTTTAGTTCT
>NW_004443941.1:28204270-28205851 GCF_000243295.1 Trichechus manatus latirostris | reverse complement strand
GTACCATTTTACATTCCCACCAACAGTGTATAAGTGTTCCAGTCTCTCCACAACCTCTCCAGCATTTATTATTTTGTGTTTTTTGGATTAATGCTGGCCTTGTTGGGGTGAGATGATATCTCATTGTAGTTTTGATCTGCATTTCTCTAATGGCTAATGATCGTGGGCATTTCTTCACGGGTCTGTTAGCCACCTGAATGTCTCCTTTGGTGAAGTTCCTGTTCATATCCTTTGATCGTTTTTTAATTGGGTTATTTGTCTTTTTCCTGTTGAGGTTTTGCAGTATCTTGTAGATTTTAGAGACTATACGCTGATCAGATTTGTCGTAACCAAAAATTTTTTCCCAGTCTGTAGGTTGTCTTTTAACTCTTTTGGTGAAGTCTTTGGATGAGCATATTTGTTTGATTTTTAGGAGCTCCCAGTTATCTAGTCTCTTTTCTGTTCCTTGTGCATTGTTACTTATGGTTCGTGTTGTCTTTATGCCATGTATTAGGGCTCCTAGCATTGTCCCCATTTTTTCTTGAATGATCTTTATCATTTTCAATTTTATATTTAAGTCTTTGATCCATTTGAGTTAGTTTTTGTGCATGGTGTGAGGTATGGGTCCTGTTTCAGTTTTTTGAGGATGGATATCCAGTTATGCCAGCAGCATTTGTTAAAGAGACTGTCTTTTCCCCAATTAATGGACTATGGGCCTTTGTCAAATATCAGCTGCTCATAGGTGGATGAATTTATGTCTGGATTCTCAATTCTGTTCCATTGGACTATGTATCTGTTGTTGTACCAGTACAAGGCTGTTTTGACTACCATGGCGGTATAATAGTTCTAAAATCAAGTAGTGTGAGGCCTCTCACTTTGTTGTTCTTCTTGAGTAATGCTTTAATTATTCGGGGCCTCTTACGTTTCCATATGAAGTTGGTGATTTGTTTCTCTATCTCATTAAAAAATGCTGGTGGAATTTGGATCGGGATTGCATTGTATCTGTAGATTGCTTTGGGTAGAATTGACATTTTCATAATGTTGAGTCTACCTATCCATGAACAAGGTATGTTTTTCCACTTATGCAGGTCTATTTTGGTTTCTTGCAGCAGTGTCTTGTAGTCTTCATTGTATAGGTCTTTTACTTCTCTGGTTAGATTTATTCCTAAGTATTTTATCTTCCTGGGGGTTATTGTAAATGGTATTGATTTGGTGATTTTCTCTTCAAAGTTCTCTTTGTTGGTGTAGAGGAATCCAACTGAATTTTGTATGTTTATTTTGTATCCTGATACTTTGCTGAAATCTTCTATTAGTTCCAGTAGTTTTCTTGCAGATTCTTTGGGGTTTTCTGTGTATAGGATCATATCATCTGCAAATAGAGATACTTTGACTTCTTCCCTACCAATCTGGATGCCTTTATTTCTTTTTCAGCCTTGTTGCTCTGGCTAGGCCTTCCAGCACAATGTTGAATAAGAGTGGTGATAAAGGGCATCCTTGTCTGGTTCTTGTTCTCAAGGGGAATGCTTTTAAAGTCTCTCCATTTAGGATGATGTTGGCTATTGGCTTTGTATAAATGTCTTTAATTATATTGAGGAATTTCCC
>NW_004443941.1:28189206-28203579 GCF_000243295.1 Trichechus manatus latirostris | reverse complement strand
TCAGTTTGGCCAGTGGGTTATCAATTTTGTTGATCTTTTCAAAGAACCAGCTTTTGGTCTTGTTAACCCTTTCAATTGTTTTTCTGTTCTCTATTTCATTTAATTCTGCTCTAATTCTTATTATTTCCTTTCTTCTGACGCCTGAGGGCTACTTTTGCTGCTCTCTTTCTACTTGTTCCAGTTGTAGGGTTAATTGTTTGATTATGGCCCTTTCTTCTTTTTGGATGTGTGCATTTATTGCTATAAACTGCCCTCTGAGCACTGCTTTGGCTGTGTCCCAAAGGTTCTGGTAGGCTGTGTTTGCATTCTCGTTTGATTCTATGCATTTCTTTATTCCATCCTTAATTTCTTCTATAACCCTGTAGTTTTTGAGCAAGGTATTGTTCAGTTTCCATGTGTTTTTTTTCCCCCCCTTGCTTTTTCTGTTGTTGTAATATTTTGATGCTTTGGATTTTGTTAAGGCTTGTTTTATGGCCTAATATGTGGTCTATTCTAGAGAATGTTCTGTGTGTGTTGGAAAAGAAAGTATATTTGGCTGCTGTTGGGTGCAGTGTTCAGTATATGTCTATGAGATCAAGTTGGTTAATTGCAGCATTTCGCTCTTCCATGTCTTTCTTGAGCTTCTTTCTGGATGTTCTGTCCTTCACCAAAAGTGGTGTGTTGAAGTCTCTTACTACAACTGTGCAGCTGTCCATCTCTTTTTTCAGTTTTGTTAGAGTTTGTTTTATGTATTTTGGAGCCCTGTCATTGTGTGAGTAAATATTCATTATAGTTATGTCCTCCTGGTGTATTGACCCTTAATCATTATATAGTGCCCTTATCTTTTGTGGTGGATTTTCTTTAGTCTGTTTTGTCAGATTAATATTGCCACTCCTGCAATTTTTGAGTGTTGTTTGCTTGATATATTTTTTTCCATCCCTTGAGTTTTAGTTTGTTTGTGTCTTTAAGTCTAAGGTGTGTCTTTTCTAGGCAGCATATAGACAGATCGTGTTTTTTATCCAATCTGACACTCTCTGTCTCTTTATTGGCGCATTTAGTCCATTTACAGTCAGCATAATTATTGATAGGTATGAGTTCAGTGCTGTCATTTTGATGTCTTTTTTTGTGTGTTGTTCACAGTTTCTTTGTTTCTGTGCTGAGTCATTTTTCTCTTTGTGTTTTCATCTTTTTCATTGTTGTTGATTTTGTGTTTGCTGAGTCTTTTATATTTTTCTAGTTTTTTATTTTGACTTGTAAGATTGTTAGTTTCCTTTGTGGTTACCTTAATATTTACCCCGATTTTTCTAAGTTTATACCAGTCTTTTATTTCTTTATATCACCTTCACTTTCTCTCCATATGAAAAATCTGTGTCTACATTTTTTAAGTCCCCCGTTTTTGTTTTAATGGTGTCATCTTTTACATGTTGCCACCTGTTTCCCTATTTTCAGTGTTTTTAGCTCTGATTTACTTTTGTGACTTCCCTATCTGGGTTCATATCTGCTTGCTCTGTCCTATGTTCTAGTCTTGGCTTGTTATCTGATGTTACTGATTTTCTAATCGGAGGACTCCCTTTAGTATTTCTTGTAATTTGGGTTTGATTTTTGCAAGTTCCCTAAAATTCTGTTTATCTGGAAATGCCCTAATTTCACCATCATATTTGAGAGACAGTTTTGCTGGATATATAATTCTTGGCTGGCAATGTTTTTTCCTTCAAGGCTTTATGTGTCAACCCATTGCCTTCTTGCCGTCATGGTTTCTGCTGAGTAGTACAAGTGTATTATTGACTCTCCTTTGTAGATGACTTTTTGTTTATCCCTAGCCGCTCTTAAAATTCTCTATTTATCTTTGGTTTTAGCAAGTTTGATTATAGTATATCTTGGTGACTTTCTTTTGGGACCTACCTTATGTGGGGTTCGATGAGCATCTTGGATAGATATCTTGTCATCTTTCACGACATCAGGGAAGTTTTCTGCCAAAAATTTTCAATAATTCTCTTCGTATTTTCTGTTATCCCTCCCCCCCGCATTCTGGTACTCCAATCACTCGTAGGTTATTCCTCTTGGTAGAGTCCCACATGATTCTTAGGGTTTCTTCATTTTTTTAATCCTTTTATCTGATTTTTTCCTCAGATAAGTTGCTGTCAAGTGCTTTATCTTCAATCTCACTAATTCTGACTTTCATTGCCTCAGTTCTATTCCTATGACTTTCTATTGAGTTGTCTAATTCTGACATTTTATTGTTAATCTTCTGGATTTCTGATTGCTGTCTCTGTGGATTCTTGCAGCCTGTTAAATTTGTCGTTATGCTCTTCTCTAATCTTTTTAATTTCCTCTATTGCATGTTCTGCGTTTTGCTTAATTTCCTTCCTAATTTCTTGAAGACTTCTGTATATTAATCTTTTGTATTCTGCCTCTGGTAATTCCAAGAAATTTTCCTCCTCTGGAAAATTTCTAGATTCTTTGAAGCCACCATGGATTGCCTCTTTATGTGATTTGATATTGACTGTTGTCTCCAAGACATCAATAAGTTATTATATTTATTTATTTTATGTTTTCTTACTGTGTCTTAGCTTCTTGTTTTGTTTTGATATGCCCAAATAGGCTGCTCGTATGAGCTAGTTTGGTTATTGGCAACTTTGAAGCTCTAATGTCCTTTCACCAGGTGGTTTGATCTGTTACTAGGTATGTGAGCTCAGGAGTCCACCCACTCCTCCTGTATGGATTCAGCTCAGGTGCCCAGGTAGATAGCCACCAAGTGTGTGGTATAGGCTCTCACTTACAGTCCTAGACAGGCATGGGTGATTGGTGTAGGCACAGGCATCTGGCTGCAGCAGGGGGACACACTGTGAGCAAGGCAGGTGGCTGTCAGCTGCCCCCTAGTGTCCAGCAGGAAGGCATGTCCCAGTTCCCTAGAGCGTGTAAGTGGGCAGGTTTTGCAGCCAGACTATGAGCACCTAATGCTGTTGGCTGTAAGGACTGGGGGGCACCTCTTATTCATGAGCCCCTATGGCAGGTGGCTAGGTTGCGTGGGTGGAGCCACCAGTCCTCAGGCCCCTGATGGGCAGAGCAGTGTCAAATGTCAAGAACCTGCCACTTCACAGCTGAAACAGTTGAAGTTACAGTACCAGTATATACTCTGTTGTACTGCAGTAATGAGGCCCTATGCTGTTGAAACGGGTCCACACAGGTCTATGCAGGGGTAAAGGCACTCAGAGTCTGTGGATCTCTATGCCTGGTGCCTAGGCAAAGGAGCTGCGCCTATCCTGGGTTCCTGGCTTAGGGGAGCCGGCAGTTTATCTTTTCCCATTTTTCATTTGTTCACTTTCCAAGGCAGGGAGAATGACTCTGGGCGTGTGATATATCCTACTTCTGGCCCAGGAGACCTGGCAATTGCTGAAGCTGGTCCGGTACCCAGTGCAGAGCAGGGAGCGGGAAGGTAAATGGGGGAGAGGTTTTTCCCTAAGGGGTGTGTTTTTGATCCACGCAGTAGACCATACGCAAGTACTTATCTTTTACCCATCCAGGGCTGCTTCTCACTGGTTCTGGGTGGCCGTGTAGACTCTCTGGCGCTGGGTCTCTCATGGTGGGGAAAACAAGCCTCCCAAGCACTGCTGCTTGCCTGCCTCACTGCTCACTCTGGAGCTGATCAGACCTGAAGGGCTCAGGCTCTCATCGGGTCAGGTTAGCAACTCCTCTCTGCTTCCAAACCATCTCTTCCTTCCCCTGCCACTCAGTCTGGTTCCTCAACTCTGCCTTTGATGTTCAGGGCTCCCAGATTACCATATATAATCAAGTCACTTGTTTTTTTGGGTCTTTGTTGTAAGAGGGTCCACCGGAAGCGTCTGACTACTCTGCCATCTTGGCCCCCCCCTTTGAAGACTCTTATGCAAGGAAAAAATTAGAAAAGTGCACTTCCAGTTGAAATAAATACAGAAAAGCTTAATTTCCCTCTCATCTGATTAGATATTCAGATTTGGAAGTCTATAAATGTTTTCAGGTTTGCACGCTCCAAAATACTTTTTAAAGGTCATTTACATAATGCTGTCGAGAATACCATACGGATAGTGGATCGAAGTCATAGTGGTTATATCCCTGCGACTTCCATGCTATCTCAAGATTAGCTTCCCTGGCATGTTCTGAGAGCTAATGGACACTTTCCTCTAAGCCTAATGCAGTGCTGGGAACATTTTTCTCTGTGGATTTGAAATTTCAATTCAAAAATTATGTAACCACTTTTTTTAGAAGCAATTTATTTTGAGGGCAAAGTGCTCTATGTTAGGTTAGGTAGTTTCCTTTTCAGATGTTTTACTAGCAAGAAGAGGTAAAGCTTTCTAAGAACAAAAAGTATGTGCATTTTCCATCTCACTGGGCCTTACTGATGATTTTGATTCACCAAGATCCTTAGTCTCATTTTCAAATAGTACCTAAAGAATTTAAAAATGTTTCTGGGACCAAACAATTATCTCGTGTGATATTTGTACTTATCACAGTTTTGCACTTTGTAAAGACAAACGATTACCAGATGAGAGCAGAAAAGTTTTTTAAAACCCATAAATGAGCGTAGAGTTATGAATGTGTCTGTGTGTGTATTTTGTATTGGGAAGTGATAGGTAGCATAGCCTCACAGTTGGAATCAGAAAAACCTGAGTAGGAGTCCAAGTTCTGTCACTTAGCAGTGGTATGATCTGTTGTTTTTAGGTGCCATCAAGTCAGCCCCAACTCATGGCCACCTTATGTACAACAGAACGAAGCACTGCCTGGTCCTGTGCCATCCTCACAATCATTTGTATATCCAAGTCCATCTCATGGAGGATTCCCTTCATTTTCTCTGACCCTCCACTTTACTAAACATGATATCTTTTTCTAATGATTAGTCTTTTTTGATGAAGTATCCAAAATAAGACAAGTCTTGCCATCCTTGCTTCTGTATGATCTGAAGTAGGTTATTTAATCTCTCATAGTATTTTTTGCTTGTCTATAAAAACGAAAGCAATAATAATACCTTCATGATCTAGCTGTCAATATTAAACAACTTATGTAAAATAAATAACTTAGTTATTTACTAAGTGTCATGGATTGAATTACGTCCCCCAAAAAATGTGTGTATCAATTTGGCTGGGTCATGATTCCCAGTGTTGTATGATTGTGTACCATTCTGTAATCTGATGTGATTTCCTTATATGTTGTAAACTCAATCACTAAGCTATAATAAGCTGGTAGTTATATTGATGAGATCTACATGATTGGTAGTGTCTTGAGCCAATCTCTTTTGAGATATAAAAGAGAGAAGCGAGCAGAGACACATGGGAACCTCATACTACCAAGAAAACAGTGGTGGAAGCAGAGCACATCGTTTAGACCTGAGGTTCCTGCTCAGAGAAGCTCCCAGACCAAGGGAAGATTGATGACATGGACCTTCATCCGGAGCCGACAGAGAAAGCATTCCTCTGGAGCTGATGCCCTGAATTTGGACTTGTAGCCTACTGGACTGTGAGAGAATAAACTTCTCTTTGTTAAAGTCATCCACTTGTGGTATTTCTGTTATAGCAGCACTAGATGAGTAAGACAATAAGTAAATAACCATGTCTTAGTAAATAACTTCTTAGTCACGTTTGTTAAGATAGTAGTGATGATGGTGGTGGTGGTTATATATATGGATTTTCTATGAATCATAGACATTTTTTGGTTTATTTATCTAATAATGGACATGACTACCCATTCACATTTATCAAATGGTGTGCTGGTAAATGTTTAACAATTAGGTGTTAGGGGAGGGGAGAAAGAAGCCTTGACTTGTAGCATTTCCATAGTGTCAATACTCCTTCCATGGCCAGAGCTACCAACATGGCATGACATGACTGAACAACAAGCTGGGAAGAGATGCTCATGTCTAACTCTTGGGCATCAGCCCTAACAAACCCACAGCTCTTGAACCCAGCAGCATGGGATTGCTCAATCAGTGTGACTGCAGATTATTCTCCCTAAGAAGAAGCTAAATGGTTCACAGGGAAATAATTTGCCCATGTTTCCATTATACGTAAAGTAGCAGAATAAAATACCTGACAACTGTGGCTAAGGCTCATTTTAGAGGATCTTGGTAGACAGAAGAACCATATAATATTAGAGCAGAGGGGCCAGAGACATTGTCCAGTCTCTTCAATAATTCGCAGTTCTTCTGAAAACGAAGCTGGAGTATCAAGGATTATGATCTTAGGTGACACTCTCATGTTCCTATTACTGTTTACAAAAAATACTGGGATTAGAGACCACATCTCCTTGCCTGCTGGCCCTATTTATATTACCCCTGCTGGAAAAACTTGAGTAGTTTCAGGCCACTCAGTGACAGAATTCAGTGACAGGAGGTGAACCTGTACTTATTTGCTGCAATTAATCTTTCTGTTCATTTGAAACCAATACAACGCACAGTACTAAAAATAATAATAGTCAAGATTAGTCCCAAATGCCTGAAATGGACTTTGCTCTAAGATTGGCCTTGAGGGTCTCAGTATAGATGAGGTAGACTTATAGAGATGCTCTGGGTATAGTTAGAAAGGAGCATTACCTTTAAAAATAAGACAAAGAAGGGCCTTATATGAGAAGCCTCCAATGTACAGGTAAACCAAACCCATTGCCATCAAGTAGATTCTGACCCATGTGTTACAGAGCAGAACTGCTTCAAAACCTGGTGGCATAGTGGTTATGAGCTATGGCTGCTAACCAAAAGGTCAGCAGTTCAAATCCACCAGGCACTCCTTGGAAAACCTATGGGGCAGGTCTACTATGTCCTATAGGGTCTAGAGAAGAGGAAAACTCAGCAAAAAGCCTGAGAAAAAGTTTTCAGTGAGGGAGAAGAACAACCAGAATATTGTGTATCCCAGAAGCCAAGTGAAAAAAGTGCTTCCAGAAGAAGGGAGAAATTAATCATGTAAAACTGTGCTGCAGGTTGGGTAAGTAGAGAACTCGGAATTGACCAATGGATTTAGCAAGATGGCAGTCACTGGTAATGTTGCCAGGAACAGTTTCGGTACAGGGGTGGGGAAAAAAAAAGCATGATTGAAGTGAATTAAAGAGAAAATAGGAGATTATGAAGCGAAGATGGAAAATATTGAACACTCTGTAGGGTCACTGTGAGTCAGAATTGACTCTAGGTAAGAGGTTTGGTTTTTTGGTTTTATTAAGGAAGTGGAAATTTTATTTTTTTAAAATGGGAGATATTCAACATGGTTGTATGTTAATGTAAGTGGGAACTCCAATGAGCAGAGTATAATCTCAGGAGCAATGTCTTGAGTAGGTGAGAGAGTCCAGATTCAGTACATTAGGAGGGCCTTAGATAATGGCAGCAAGAGTCCACCCATTGTGGCAAGTAGAAGACAGGCAAAACTGTGTATGGATTGGAAAGTGAGGTAATAACGTATGTTATTACAAATAGCTCTACGAATAGCTTCTGTGTGTATACCTGAAATAAGATGCAAGATCATCTGCTAATAGGATGAGTCAAAGGGAGTGGGAGTTTGATAAAAGAGACTAAGTATGACAATGATAGTAGGATCCTTGAAGTGAAGGAACCGAAATGTCAGGGTACGGGAATGCATTGTTGATGTGCATATCTGTGTTACCCAGAATGACGGCAGAATTAGTGGGAGAAAGAAAGACAGCTACTGAATTAAAAAACTCTTCTTAAAAGAAACTGATTCCAGAAACTGTATCTCCTCCCCTATCCTCCCTCCATATCCCAGGCTGTGTGCCCACCTGTCTACTGAATATCCCACCAACTCCTAAATTCAGGCTGTTCAAAATAACTACCACCTTTACTCCACCCCGGAGCCTCCCTTCCACTTGACCGTGTCTCTAAAGTAATTCCTCAATTCACTCAGTTGCAAACCTTCAGAGTTAGCCAGTCAGCTGCCAGGATGTTTAGATTCTCCTTCTCAGCTACATCTGTTCCTTTTTTGCTTGTCCATCTCAATGTCACTACCTTAATTTACCCCAGGACTTCTGTCATAACCTCATACTAGGTGTCCCAGTCTATGACCTTTCAACTAGTATAGCCCATATACTATACCAATTAAATTGTTTAAATCACCATGTTGATGACCAGGAGGTGTCCCTAATCAAAAGCATTCATTGGCTCCCTAAACTTTATCAAACAATGGCCAAACATACCTTTACAGGCTGTTGAATTGTTGGTGCCTGAAGCTCAGAGACCAAAGATTATACATTTTAGTATGCCCCTTCCCACCTAACAGAGTGATTATATATTTAAAAAAAAAAAAAAAATTGCCATCAAGTTGATTCCGTCTCATAGTGATCCTACAGGACAGAGTAGAACTGTCCTATAGGGTTTCCAAGGAGGGCCTTGCGGATTCAAACTGCTGACCTTTTGGTTAGCAGCGTAGCTCTTAACTGCTACATCACCAGGGTTTCCTATTATATATAGTAGGCACATAATAAATATTTGAAGAATGAATAATTATTAGAAAACATTGTTATTTAACCTTAAGTGTGTAAAATAAAAATAGAGAAAGTTCCCCTTATGAATTCATAATTACATTAATCAGAATTTCTTCATGTGCTCCTAACCTCAAATTTTTAAGAAGTTTAAGAAAAGATCAGATCTGCCGACATTCTATTCCGGGATACCTAGATAAATACCATTCAGTAAATGCAATATACATAGAAGCATGGCATCAAAAATGAATGAACAAATTCATTTGTATAAACAAATAAAAAGACTTTTCTGTCCATGACATTAGCACTATATAGATTTTCATTTAATTATTTAACTTAAGCCATGGTCAGTTCTAACAAAGGTACAAAACCAAGGTTTTTGTACATGTAAATAAGTTAGACTGTTTGAAACAATTGGCTCAAGACTTCCTTCTTTCTCATATATGTGTACAAACTATGAGGAAATGATTGACGGGATGGCCCAAAATTACTTCTACTCCCATAAAGAGCACATATTAAACAATAATGGGAAAATAATCTCAATGCATCAACTCTACATGAAAACTAGGTTGAAATCAAAACTGACAGCTCAGTCCCAAAATGTACCTTCAGTCTAATGGGAAAGGATGTCAGCAGAAAATAATTACCCATTACTCTCACCTTGTTTTCAGTAAAATTAACATGAAAATGTTTCAAGTTGTTGGAGGAGGAAATTTCAACACACAAGTTAATCTTATCTTTAATTATAAAAAGGCAGTGCACACATTTTTAACATGCAAATATAATTGCATAATACTCAGTATGGGAAACGTTTGCCATCATGAAAAAAAATATATCTTTCTCTCAGAACAATGGTACCAGGTGCTAACAAATGCATTTCTATTTTTGGTCGTAATTTAATTCTACTCACAAAGAAATGCACAAGACAGAAACAAAGGTAAGAGAAAATTGCATCTAAGTTTTGTTTAGCTTTAGAATTAAATAACTATATGGATGGATATGAATATTTGTATAAAATAATTCTAATTTTTAAATATATTATAATATTTCATATTTTATAGTTTATAAAGCATTTTAAAGGGATTGCCACACTCCCTTTCCTGAACTTGAAAAAAAATTTAGTCTATTACGATGATGTGATGGAGCATTTTGATGTCATCAAAAATGATGTAGGAAAATGTTTATGACAGACATTGAATAATAATATGAATCACATGGAGGTTTAATATTAAATAGAGTAAGAACAACACTTAGGGTGTCAGAGAACTTTCTAGTTTACTCCTTCTGGCATTATCCTCCTACCTATCTGGCATTATCTACTCCAGGCAGAATGGCTCAGTAGGACAAGGACAAGATAATTGCAGAAGGGTGTTTGGTTTTTGTTGCTGTTTCACTGTTTTAAACTAATTGCCTTAGAATGCTGTCAGTGATTTCTCCCCAAATTCCCAATTTAGGTAACTGTTCCTCAAAGAAACAGCAGAGTACAGTGATTCAAAGTTCTAGCTCTAGAGCCAGGCTACCTGAGTTGACACTTAGTTCTGTTATGTAGTAGCTTTGTGTCCTCAGGAAAGTTACTTAACCTCTCTGTATGTATGAAACGTGAATGAGACTATTTCCTACCTCAGAGGACTGCTTTGAGGATTAAATAAGATAATGCACACAAAACATTTAGTAATTGGCAAATAGTAGACATTTGTTTTGTTTTGTTTTGTTTTTTCCTTCAAAATACAATGTCAAATCTATTGGTGGCATCCTAAATCATGAATTAAGAAGGAAGACAACAGGAACATTTCCTTATGTCTTTCTTGTTCTATGAGTGTTAGGAGGGGGCACAATTATGCAGAGAGTGGAAAATATATTAAAGCTTATGAAATCTTTGTGAAGGCTTCTCTCTTGGAGTGAGGTTTGACCTAACTCAAGTCCAGGCAGGGCCTGCCTCCCATGGTATGGTGGATGTCATATGGCCAGTACAACCTAAGGTTCTGCGACCAGTCACTGCCTTCCTTTAAGTAGCCAAAGACCTCAAAGAACCAAAGTGACTAGAAACAGAAAGATGTCTCTTGCTGGTTCTAACAATGGGATAATATTCAAATATGTTGATAAACAAAAAAGAAAGATAGCAAAATTTATAGTTTGACCTCATTTTATAAAACATTAACAGCAATTTTTGAGTGATGGGATTATGGGTGATTTTTAAAGTTTTTTTTTAATTTGGGAAAATTTTATATTTATAGAAAATTGTAGAGAGAGTTCCCGTACATACATCCTCATCCAGTTTTCCCTAATATTAACATCTTGCATAACTATAGAACATTTGTTTAAACTAAGAGATTAATATTGATACATTACTAGTAACTCAGCTCCAGATTTTATTTGGATTTCACCAGTTCTTCCACTGATGTCCTTTGTCTGTTCTAGGATAGACATTGCACTTGGTCATCGCATCTCCTTAGTCTCTTCTGGCCTATGGCAGTTTCATAGTCTTTGTCATCCATGACCTTGATAGCTTTGAAGCATATTGGTCAGGCATTTTGTGAAAACCAAAACCCAAATGTGTTGCTACTGAGTTGATTCTGATTTATGGTGACCCCATGTGTCACAGTGTAGAACAGCTCCATAGGATTTTCTGTAATCTTTATGGGAGAGGATTGCCAGGCCTTTTTTCCATGGTGCTGCTAGGTGGGTATGAACCACTGTCATGGATTGAATTACGTCCCACAAGACAGGAAAGAAACAAAAGACCAAAACGTATGTCAGAAGAGATGCTGAAACATGCTCTTGAGCATAGAGTAGCTAAAGTGAACAGAAGAAATGATCACATAAAAGAACTGAATAGATATTTCAAAGAGTAGCTCAAGAAGACAAAATAAAGTATTGTAATGAAATGTGAAAAGACCTGGAGTTAGAAAACCAATAGGGAAGAACACACTCGGCATTTCTCAAGCTGAAAGAAATGAAGACAAAAATTCAAGCCTTGAGTTGCAATATTGAAGGATTCTATGGGGAAAATATTAAAAGATGCAAGAAGCATCAAAAGAAGATGGAAGGAATAAACCAAGTCACTGTACAAAGAGAACTGGTCGACGTTCAACCATTTCAGAGGTAACATATGATCAAGAACCAATGGAACTGAAGGAAGAAGTACAAGATGTACTGAGGGCACTGGAGAAAAACAAGGCTCCAGGAATTGACAGAATATCAGTTGAGATGTTTCAAGAAATGGATGCAACACTGGAAGTGCTCACTTTTTCATGCCAAGAAATTTGGAAGACAGTTACCTGGCCAACTGACTGGAAGAGATCCATATTTGTACCCATTCTGAAGAAAGGTGATCCAACAGAATGCAGAAATTATTGAACAATATCATTAATATAACAAACAATAAAATTTTGCTGAAGATCATTCAAAAGTGGTTGCACCAGTACATCCACAGGGAACTGCCAAAAAGTCAAGCTGGATTCAGAAGAGGGTGTCGAACAAGGAATATCATTGATGATGGCAGATGGATCATGGCTGAAAGCAGAGAATACCAGAAGGATGTTTACTTGTGTTTTATTGACATGCAAAGGCATTCGACTGTGTGGATAATAAGAAATTATGAATAACATTGTGAAGAATGGGAATTCCAGAACACTTAATTGTGCTCATGAGGAACCTGATCATAGACCAAGAAGCAGTCATTCAAATAGAACAAGAGGATACTGAGTGGTTTAAAATCAGGAAGGGGGACTTCTGGCAAAATGGCACTCTAGGCAGAAGCACCACACCATCCCTCCACAGCAAAGATCCAAAAAACTAAGCCGAACAGAGAAAACAACAATCCTGAAACCCTAAACCATCAAATGAAGAGATAAAGAACTCAGCCAAGCACCAAATGGAGTGAGAAAACTGATAGAGAATGGAGAGTGAGGAGAGATTCATAAAGAGGTCCCCTACCAGCTAACACAGCACATATCCACCATCTTGGACCCCTATCGGAGACCAGAAAACAGGGGGTATGAGAAAGCAGCTTCACAGAGCTTCCAGCAGGAGACAAAACAACCGGTAATTTGCAATGCATGCTTTCCCACCCCCCACCTCTCTTCACCCCCACTCGGCCTCCTCTGCTTCCTACAGCCACAATCTCTTGTCCGGGAAACACCGGCTGCTTAGATTCCACACACCCGAACGGGCCAGCTCTCTGAGTGCCATTTGTTGGCTGCTGGTGTTGCTATTTTACACTTCTTTTGATTTCTTCCTTACCTCTCACCACCTCCACCTCCTTTCGCTCAAATACCTGGCTCTGTGCGCCATCTTTGCTTCTTCCCGAGGGGCTGTGGAGCTCTGGTAATTTGTGTTATACACTTTCCACTCCCTACCCTTCTTCACCCACGCTCTGCCCCCTGTGCTTCCTGCGGACACAGTCCCTTGTCCAAGAAACACCGGCTGCTTGGATTCCACCAGCCCGCACTAGCTAGCTCTCTGAGTGCCATGTGTTGGCTGCTGGTGTTGCTTTTTTTCTGCTTTTTTTGATTTCTTCCTTACCCTTCACCATCTCCCCCTCCTTTTCTTCAAATTCCTGGCTCCGTGCGCCATCTTTGCCTCTTCCTGAGGGGCTATGGAGCTCCGTCTGAGCGTGGAGCTGCTTCCCGGTCTAGGCTGCCGCGCTGGTGGGATCCCAGGATTTTGTTTGTTCGTTTGTTTTGAATTGTTTGTTTGTTTTCTTTAACTTTTCTTGAGTTGGGAGCCCTTTCTGGCCAGGTGGTGCTGCGTGGCAAGGAGACTACACCCTCGGCTTGCACAGATGAGCAGAGGGATCCCTGAGGGCATTTCATTTTTCATTGTTTTTTTTTTCCTGGTGTTTTGGGGGTTTTCTTGTTCTTTTTCTTTTAATTCATTTTGTTTTCTTTTCCCTCTTTTTCCCTTTTTGTCTTTCTTCAATACTCAGTTTCTTGTCTCTCTATATCTTCCCTCGCTTTCTGTTCCCTGAATAACTGGCATTGTATACCTCTAAGTCTTCTAGCCAGGCTGTACTGCAACACCTGAGAGTGACTTCCCCAGACTTCATAGCTGCACTGGTGGGAAACCTGGGAACATTGCAGTTATTTAACCTTTCGGATTTTTATTTATTCATTCTTTTCTTTTCTTCCTCTTCCCCTTTCTGTTTTTCTCCATTTCATGGTCTCTCATCTCTCCACTCCAACGGCAAGCTCCCCTAGCATTCTTTTTTGTTTGTTTGTAAGTTTTTGGCTCCTGTTCCTCTCTCCGGACTCCCACATCCATTTAGCTCCACACATAACAATCTCCCTGCTGCATCCTGCCTACCTGCACTGTGCGCATGACATCACACTGCCAAGCTGCACAGGCATGGCCTACTGGAACCTGCCCTGCACTGATTACAGCCCGCTCGGGTGGCTGTAGTAAGTGCCACAAACAACCCATCCCAGTAACTCCTCTTCAGTAGACCTGCCCTGCCGTACCATATCTGAGTGACTGACCCTGCCAGTTGGAGAAGGAGGCGAAAAGTATTGAGCACACAGACGAGCAAAAAACAAAGAACACACAGTCTGCCTGCTCAGACATAGTCAAATTTTTTTTAAAAAAAGGGACAAAACGAACAAATCTACAATCAATACACGAGAAAAATAACTACTGAATGCCCCTAGGACAGCTGCCAAAATCAAAACATTTACAAAAACAGGACAGGATGGTTCCAGTAGGCATCCAAAATAAAACATCAGATGATTCTCCTGTTGAAGAAAATGCACTAGAACTACCTGAATGTGAATTCAAATCTCTAATACTCAGAATTCTCCAAGAGCTGAGGCAAAAAGCTGACAAACATGAGGAAAAAATAGACAACTTCATGAAAAATACAGACAAAAAATTGGAAGATTCAGGAAAATGATGCAGGAACAAAATGTCAAAATAAATTCACAATTAGAAATTATACAAAGACAACAATTA
>NW_004443941.1:28174189-28182962 GCF_000243295.1 Trichechus manatus latirostris | reverse complement strand
TGATGAAGATCAAAGACCATAGCCTTCAGTATGGATTACACCTCAACATAAAGAAAACAAAAATCCTCAAAATTGGAGCAGTAAGCAATATCATAATAAATGGAAAAAAGATTGATATTGTCAAAGATTTCATTTTACTTGCATCCACAATCAACGCCCATGGAAACAGCAGTCAAGAAATCAAATGACGCATTGCATTGAGCAAATCTGTTGCAAAAGACCTCTTTAAAGTGTTAGAAAGCAAAGATGACACTTTGAGGACTAAGCTGCACCTGGCCCAAGCCGTGGTGTTTTCAATCGCCTCATATGCATACAAAAGCTGGACAATGAATGAGGAAGACAAAAGAAGAACTGATGCCTTAGAATTATAGCATTGGTGAAGAATGTTGAATATACCGTGGACTGCCAGAAGAGTGAACAAATCTGTCCTGGAAGAAGTACAACCAGAATGCTCCTTAGAAGCAAGGATGGTGAGACTTCCTCTCACATACTTTGGACGTGTTATCAGGAGGAACCAGTCCCTGGAAAAGGACATTATGCTTGGTAAAGTAGAGGGTCACTGAAAAAGAGGAAGCTTCTCAATTAGATGGATTGACATAGTGGCTGCAACAATGGGCTCAACCATAAAAACGATTGTGAGGATCGTGCAGGACCAGGCAGTATTTCATTCCATTGTACATAGGGTCGCTATGAGTCAGAAGTTACTCGACAGTGCCTAACAAAACAACAACACATTCAAAATTAAACATTTTTCAGTAATAACTTTAAAAGAATAATAAATGAATAGAGTTGAATATATTTGATAAGTGGTAGAAAATTCTAGAGGTCTGTGCATCCATAATGGATTGTCATGTGGCATAAGATTTCTTTAAGAAGAGTATGGAAAGAATTCTGAAAAAAGGAATAACAGGAAAGAAGAATGAAGGGGGAAAAGGTTTCAAAATAGTTCCTAATCTAGCTTATGATTTGTGGGATGCAGTTTTCTTTTATGTCTAACTTCAAAAGGATCAGGAATCCTGTGCCACAGAGAAAAATTTAGAAACCGAAAATAGCTAAGTGGCTGTCTTTCTTATCATCTTTTTTAAAAGTGGTTCTGAATTAAGACATAATTAAATTTGGCATGGAGAATTTGAATGTAAGTAGTTTTAATCTTACATAAAAATTCCTGCCAGAAACAAGAAAACAATGCTATAAATTCGTGTCAGCTTAGAAACTGTCCTGAATTTTCAAAATAAAAGTAAATGGTGAAGACTATAAATGCAAAATAGGGAGAAATATTAGGTAAGCAACAAATAGGATATTTAAAAGCCAAATTCATTACAAGCTCTTTGAGAAAGAGTTTTTAATCAACCGTAGTTAGAGTGAACAAAAGAAATGAAATGACAAGAATTTTTTTTTATTTTCCCTTTAAGAACATATGAAATGAGATTTATTTAGATCTAAGCTAGGTCAAGAGTAAATGCAACCCAGAAAGAATAACCTAAGTGAGAGAACAATTTAAGCTAGCCATGAAGAAGAGCAAGTTAAAAAACACATGCCTTAGATCAGTGTAAAAATGGCGTGAGGGTAGAGTCTTCTCTCTTCTGTCTTCACAAGGGGGAAGGAGAATCAAGATCAACAGCCCAAGGCTGATTCCTATGAGGCGGAGGTCAGACTTGCCTCTGTCTCTGCCATCTTTACCAATTCTGACACCAAATGTCCCTCCCACAGCACTCTCTGCTTCTCTGCGGGGTTCAATAATTCACTGCAGTAGCCACACAGAACTCACAGACAATACTCATGATTATGGGGTTTATTAGCGAAGCAACAGGTTACAATTCAGGCTCAGGAACACTCAGGATACAATTCTTCCATCAGGACAGCCTCTTTTCAGCTGTGTTAACAGGCACACCTGTCTCTGGTCCTAGGCCTTTGCCCTGCTCAGGCAACCATTACAAAGCTCTTTTAGCTCCTGCCAATAAGCTCCCAGAGCCCTGGTGGCTCAGTGGTTAAGAGCTCAGCTGCTAACCAAAAGATCAGCAGTTTGAATCAACCAGCTGCTCCTAGGAAGCCCTCTGGGGCAGTTCTAGTCTGTCCTATAGGGTCACTATGTGTCAGAATCCACTCAACGGCAATGGGCCTGGGGTTTAATAAGTGCCCGAGGCACCCCACTCCCCCAGTAAGCCATGGCCCAAAGGCACTCAGCTTTCTCGCTCCATGGGCCAGGAAGCCCAGCACACCGTCTCCTGCAGTCTTTTCTCTGCCACCATTTCTCTCTCTCTCTCATTCTCTCTCTCTCTATCTCTTTGTTCTAGGAGCTTCTCAGTGCAGGAATCCTGGGTCCAAATGACAAGCTCTCCACTCCTGGCTGTTCTTCCTTGGTGATGGTGGGATCCTCTCTGTGCTCTGGAATTGGCTCTCTTTTAAGGAAAAACTGATCAATCCCCTTGGTGGGCCACAATTGCCTTATTTGCACAGTGCCACCCAAACTTGTGGGAGTTACCAGACCACAGCAAGAAAGGCTAGACAAAAGTGATCCATTGCACCATAATCAGTAATCATCAGAAAGTAGAAATTCTAATTACAATCATTTATTCCAAATCATTTGTAGTAAGACTTCTCATGGCCTACCCATATCCATCTTCCCCTTCTTCAGTAACAGAACCCCCATTTTTAGCCAGGCACTGCCACTAGGAAAAAGGCTTGATTTCCCAGTCTCCCTTGCAGTCTCATCTGCTAACCAAAAGGTTGACAGTTTGAATCTACCAGCTGCTCCCTGGAAACCCTGTGGGGCAGTTCTGCTCTATCCTTATTGGGTCGCTATGAGTCAGAATCGACTGGACAGCAATGGGTTGCAGCCTTGTCGTCAAGCTCTGGACCCAAACCCATTGTCACTGAGTCAATTCTGACTCATAGCAACCCTGTAAGACAGAGTAAAACTTCCCCATATGGTTTCCAAGGCTGTAATCTATACAGGAGCCGACAGTAACATCTTTCTTCTGCAGAGCAGCTAGTGGGTTTGAACCAGAAACCCACAGAGTCAAGCACTCAACCACTGCACCACCAGGGCTCCTAAGCTCCTGGACAATGTGATGCAACTCAAAGTCTTATATGGCTCAACTGGAAAGGCTTCTTATAAAGGAGAGGTGAGTAGCCTTTCACCCTTCCCCAGTTCCTCCTGCTGCCTACCTGAATCGGATGTGATGGCTGGAGTTCTAAGAGCCATCTCAGTTCATGGCTTGATATAGCGGCTATCAGCCAGTAGTAAGACGGGTGAAGCAGAAAGAATACTAGGACCCTGATGATACCATGGATCTGCTCTACAAGCCTTGGATGGCCTATTCTTGGGTGTTCACTGCACATGAGAAAGAAGATGCTTCTATCTTGGTTAAGACAATTATTTCTGGTATTTGATACTTACAGTTGAATCCAAATCCTAACTGATGTATCAAGTGTAAGTTCTTCCATTCTTTGCTAAGAATGGTTGTAGCATTCTTCCAAATATAAGTTTCTTTACCTCATTCCCCAATTCAAAGACTCAATCCTCAAGTGCCAAAATACACTAGATGCCCTGTTCTGTGTTCTGCTTTTATGGACTGGTAGTGAAGAGCGGGAGGGCTGGCAAGTGAATGGTCTGCTCTTCCCTGTCTACTATTCATCAAATTTTAAATATGTCATTAGAAGACATGAGAGTTGGAGAAGAGACTTCTTAAAACTTTGAATCTGAAATATTCTTATTTCTGGCTTCGTAACCTTGGGGTCTTCCCTTAGCCACTCTTAACGCCAGACACTTTCCACCTAAATAACATAATGTAATAATCCCTATAACATGGTGTCATGGATTGAATTGTGTCCCCCCAAAATATCTGTCAACTTGGCTGGGTCATGATTCCCAGTATTATATAATTGTGTACCATTTTGTAATCTGATATGATTTCCTTATGTGTTGTAAATTCAATCACTATGATCTAATAAGATGGATTATTAGTGGCAGTTACACTGATGAAGTATACAAGACTGGATAGTGTCTTAAGCCAATCTCTTTTGAGATACAAAAGAGAGAAGTGAGCAGGGACACATGGGAACCTCATAGCACCAAGAGAGCAGCACCAGGAGCAGAGCGCGTCCTTTGGACCTGAGATTCCTGCGCTGAGATCCTCCCAGACCAAGGGAAGACTGATGCATCACAAGGACCTTCTTCCAGAGCCAACAGAGAGAGAAAGCCTTGCCCTGGAGCTGATGCCCTGAATTTGGACTTGTAGCCTACTGGACTGTGAAAGAATAAATTTCTCTTTGTTAAAGCCAACCACCTGTGGTATTTCTGTTATAGCAGAACTAGATGACTAAGACACATGCTGAGGAGAAAAGTCAAAACCCCATTTCTCTGACACCAAACTGTGATCAATCCAAATCAATTTATTATCAATTCTGTTCCCCTCTTTTCTGACACTAGCTGCACATGCAGCACTTATTCCTCTGAGCCTAACTACCTGGAGCGAGATCAGACCCCACAAGTTAAAGAACATAGCCATCCAGACTGCCACATCTGCCCAAGACCTCAGATGCCAGCAGAAAGTTTGTGGGTCCCCATGAAACCCTCACTTCTGACCTGCTGGCTATTAATCCAGGGGTTTCCCACTACCCCTTCAGGATACCAGTGTAAGATCAGGAGTCCAAGGGCTCCCCTCACTTATGACCTGCTGGCTACAAATTTGGAGATTCCCTCTACCCCCCAGGATACCAGCCATAAACTCAGGAGTGCCCAGCCCACGTCACTTCTGATCTGCTGGCTCCCACTACTCCCTTAAAGTTGATAATTTGTGATTAAGAGCCAATTAATAATGTACCTTAAATTAATAATGAATAATCCTTCATGGCCTCATAAAAATGTAATCATGAACTGTATGTTTTACATCTCAGATCCAAAGCCTGCTTGAAGATGGAGTTATTTACAGAGAATTTTCAGAGAGATACTCTTTCTATTCTTTTTAGCATTTCAGGTTTGATCTTCAAATCAAGCTAATCCCTCAAAAAAAGCGCACCCACACCAGTCCTGGGTTATATTTGCCATTCAGATAGGTCTTGGATAGAATTGTGCCTCTATCATTTACTCAGGAATGCTACTAGAATCACCCAGCTGCCTGTGGTCCTCCACTGCCCTTAGGGGAAGCACTACTACATAAGCAATTTGTTAGATTTTAGCCTAGGAAAATATTTGTTTCTCATGGAAAACTGGTATGATTATTCTTAGACATTAAAAAGTATGTCCTAGGCCAACTTTTGTTTTCACTTCGCCTGACAGGAAGCTTAAAGTCCAATTTGTTGTTCCACTCTAACAACTACAAAGACCTATAACTGTATACACTTGTGGTTTTCCCCTTCCTGCCATCCTCCAACCCCTGCCTTAGATTTCCTCTGCCCTAGTCTTAACATTTTTCTCTCCTATTTATTTTTTGCTGTTTTCTCATGTGTGTTGGTTGTAAGCAACTTAAAGTGAGTTATGGAACAAGCAAAGAATAGATATGGAAATAAAATTATTGAATGAAATCAGGGTCCAAATTACATCTAATGAGGCAAAGTTTGGATCTCCCAAAGTATTCTAAGGACCTGACTCCTAAGGCCACTCGTCCTGCACTACACCTGCCAATCCCAAGTCCTGATTCTGTGCAGTCTTCACTAGTCACAGCAAATCAGAACCTGTACAAAACCCCCATCAAATACTCCAGACTTAAAGGAGTTGGAAACATTGTCTGAAAGAAAATCCTTTTTCTCCCAAAGAAATTGGTAGAATCCCACACCATGAGAGCTCTTGGAGGTTGTTCAGCTCTGGCTTCACCGGGCCTTTGAAGAGATCTCCCATGTACAGTAGCAAGAAAACAAGAATATTTTTTTACCTGAGCCTATTCCAGGAAAGTTGCTATATAGAACATAGGTCCCAGATTATAAAGTCACTTGCTTATTTTTCAGTTTGGTAACATAACTGGAAAGTTGATGATTACATTCAGGTAGGTTAATAGCTGACTGGGGCCAGCCTTTCCATAACAACTGTGTAATCCGTCAGGTAACAATTAATTAAACATTTACTAAGCACCTATTATTTGTAAGGCACAATGCTAGCTGTTGTACGGGACATAAATATGAATATACCATAAGTCTAGTACTTGAGAACCTTACAATAGAGTGAGGAAAACTATAAACCAAAAAAATCAAACCTGTTGCCACACAGTTGATTCCAACTCATAGCGACCCTATAGGACAGTGTTAGAACTCCCCCAGTAGGGTTTCCAAGCTGGAATCTTTATGGAAGCAGACTGCCACATCTTTCTACTGCAAAGCAGCTGGTGAGTTCAAACCACTAGGGCTCCTTAAAGACAGCTATACTAATATTTAAAAGCCCATATATATTATACAGATAACCCAATCTTCAAATGCTGTATCAGAAGTAGAGAGTGATTCCATTGTGTGGAAATAAGAAGGGCTTCAGAGAAGGCATGAATTTTGAGATGATTGTTGAATATTGGCACGTAAAATAAATTGGAAAAGCATAACAGGTAAGGGAGAAAGAGTGAGCAAATGTGGGAAATAGGAAAGAGCTCAAAGGGAAATCCCTTATCCTTGCATGCTGGAGAATGGCGGGAAATAACATTAGAGAAAAACATAGGCATAGGCTGAGAAGTTTGTTCTTAATTCATTGGAAAGTGGGGTATCCTTGAACATTTCCAAGAAAGGGAGAAATGTCATCAGAGACTCCTTGCAAAGTTTTATCTGGCACCAAAGTGAGTGATAGATTGGAGCTGGGGGGAAAGAGGTAGTTGGAAAACAAATGAGAAGGCTAATGCAATTTTCCACTGAAAAGTATTTAACATCTCCTTACTGAATAGCAATTGTTGATTCTGTACCTATTATGTATACAGCATGCAGAATTACATGAAGAATCACTACTAATAACCCTTGGAATAATTTACTAATGGCATTTACCTTTAACGATGTGCAGTAGTAACAGGTTTTCAAGATACAGAAATCCGTGATTGCATCATAGTTTAACTATCTCAATCATTTCCACTTAAATCAAAGATGATTTCCAGAAGTGTCTTTGGGTATTTTACTCTGCTGATCAAAGCTTCAAGGGTTCTGGTTTTCTGATCATTATTGAGTGGAAATGTTTATTTCTGCAGATTCTACCTTTGCTTGCAAAATTATACATGTATTGATTCCCCTCTAACTCACTAAGCACTTTTCTTCACGGCCACCCATCTGAACAACAGAAAAATCTTCAACAGGGAGATTTCCGTTATGATCAGGACCAATCTGAAACTCAGACCTACTATAAAAAATAATTTATTTCCTGCTTTTCCATTTCCTTTTCCTAGACATTAAATAATACTTTCGAAAATGCAATTAGCTGAGATCATCACGCATATCCAATTAAAATATCCAGTTTAAGTTTTCACTTAAAGCCTACTTTGGGTGGGTTCCTTGGTGGCACAAGTGGTTAAGCACTCAGCTTCTAACCGAGCGGTTGGTGGTTCAAACCCACCCAGAGGTGACTGGAAAGAAAAGGCCCGGCGATCTGCTTCTAAAAGACCACAGCGATGAAAACTTTATGGTGCTCAGTTCTACTCTGCAACACATGGGGTTGCCATGAGTCAGAATCGATTCAACAGCAACTTGTTTGTTTGCTTGTTTTTTGTAGTTGTTGTTTTGTTTGCTTTGGGTGCATTGTTTTTTAAACCTTTACAGTTCCAAATTTATTTGAACATACGTGCAAAGGGCAACACGACATTTCTGGATGCTGTTACCAGTTTATAGCCACATCTTGCATACTGCTGCATGCTCTCATCCTAAATTGTGCTGAGTCTAACTAACCCTTTCAAACTTTTTTCTTATTGTTGTAGTTTAAGTGAAAGTTTACAATTCAAGTTAGTCTCTCATACAAAAATTTATACATACACTGTTATGTGACCCTAATTGCTCTGGCTATACCGTGACAGCACATTCCTCCTTTCCACCCATGATTTCTTGTGTCCATTCAACCAGCTCCTAACCCTCTCTGCATTTTCATCTCACCTCCAGACAGAAGCCGCCCATTTAGTATCATGTATCTACTTGAGCTAAGCACACTCTTCACAAGTATCATTTTATGTCCCACAGTCCAGTGCAATCTTTGTCAGAAGAGTTGACCTCGGGAATTGTTTTAGTTCTGGGTTGACGGAGAGTTCTGAGGCCATGCTTTCTGGGGTTCTTCCAGTCTCCGTCAGACCATTAAGTCTGGTCTTTTTACTAGAATTTTAGTCCTGCATCCCACTCTTCCCCCGCTCCATCAGGGACTCTCTGTTATGTTCCCTGTCAGGGTGGTCATTGGTGGTAGCCGGGCACCATCTAGCTCTTCCAGTCTCAAGCTGATGAAGTCTCTGTTTTATGTGGCTCTTTCTGTCTCTGGGGCTAATACTCTCCTTGTATCTTTGGTGTTCTTCATTCTCCTTTACTCCAGGTGGTTGGGATCAATTGATGCATCTTAGATGGCCACTTGCTAGCTTTTAAGACCCCAGACACCACTCATCAAAGTAGGATGCAGAGCATTTTCTTAATAAGCTTTGTTATGTCAGTTGACCTAGATGTCCCTGAAAGCACGGTCCCCAGACCCCCGCCCCTGCTGCTCTGTCCCTCGAAGTGTTTGTACTCAGGAAACTTCTTAGCTTTGGTTTAGTCCCGTTGTACTGACTTGCCCTGTAGTGTGTGCTGTCCTTCCCTTCACCTAAGATCATTCTTGTCTACTATCTAGTTAGTGAATAAC
>NW_004443941.1:28136929-28168971 GCF_000243295.1 Trichechus manatus latirostris | reverse complement strand
AAATTTTATTGTTAATCTTCTGGATTTCTGATTGCTGTCTCTCTATGGATTCTTGCAGCCTGTTAAATTTGTCATTATGCTCTTCTCTAATCTTTTTAAGTTCCTCTATTTTGTCTTCTGCATTTTACATAGTTTCCTTCTTGATCTCTTGAAGAGTTCTGTATGTTAATCTTTCATATTCTGCCTCTGGTAATTCCAAAAAATTTTCTTCTTCTAGAAAATTTCTATCTTCTTTATTTTGGGAGCTTGCTGAAGCCATCGTGGTCTGCCTCTTTTGTGATTTGATATTGACTCTTGTCTCCGAGCCATCAATATGTTATTATATTTATTTATTTTGTGTTTTTGCTTACTGTGTCCTAGCTTCTTGTTTTGATATGCCCAAGTAGGCTGCTCGTGTGAGCTAGCCTGATCACTGGTGCCCCTGAAGCTCTAATGCCCTGCCACCAGGTGGCCAGAACTGCCACTAGGTATGTGAGCCCAGAAGTCTGCTCACTCCTCCTGTATGGATTCAGTTCAGGTGTCCAGGAAGATGGCCACCAAGTGTGTGGTGCAGACTCTCACTTACAGTTCTAGATAGTCATAGGTGATTGGTGTAGGCACAGGCATCCTGCTGCAGCAGGGGGACACATGCTGAGCAAGGCAGGAGGTTGATAACCACTCCTGAGTGTCCAGGAGGAAAGCATGTCCCTGTTCCATACAGCACGTAGGTGGGTGCATTTTGCTGCCAGACTATGAGCACCTAATGCAGTTGGCTGTAAGGACTGGGGGGCCCCTCTTATTCATGGGTTCCTCTTGCAGGTGGCATTGGTGGAGCCACCAGAGCAGAGAGCAGGGAGGTAAGTGGGAGAGAGGTTTTTCCCCAGGAGGGGTGTTTTTGATCCACATGGTAGGCCAGACACAAATACTTAACTTTCACCAATCGAGGGCTGCTTCTTGCTTGTTCCGGATAGCCGAGTAGGTTCTGTGCTGCTGGATTTCTCTCGATGTGGAAAACACCTCCTGAGCCCTGCTGCTTGCCTCACCACTCACCTCTGAGCTGATCTGGGCTGAAGCGCCCTGGCTCCCACCAGGTCAGGTCTGGCAACTCCTCGCTGCTTCAGAACCGTCTCTCCCTCCCACTGCCACTCAGTCCAATTCCTCAACTTTGCCTTTGATGTTCAGGGCTCCTAGATTGTCGTACATAATCTGTTCACTTGTTTTTTCAGGTCTTTGTTGTAAGAGGGTCCACTGGAAGCATCTGACTACTCTGCCATCTTGGCCCCACCCTCTCAAACTTTTTTCAGCTCAGGCTAACCCTTGTCACATGATCTTGGGCTGATAACCAAAAATTCGTCAGTTCGAATCCACCATCTGCTCCTTGGAAACCCTATGGGGCAGTTCTGCTCTGTCCCATACGGTCACTATTAATCAGAATTGACAGCAGTGGCTTTGGTTTTTGTTTTGTTTTGTTTTGTTTTTTGGTGACATGTTGGAGTGGTAACCTTGGAATCCAAGGAGATGATTAAAATGTCAGCATCTATGTCTGTGAGAGGGACTTGTTTCATGGTAGGTTTGCATACCATCACTCACAAAGCTCCAAGAGGTGCCAGCGAGACATCATCAGCCTCCAAAAGTCCTGCACAATTTATCATGTCTTATAAGCCTCCCAGTGCTGCATAAAAATACAAAGCAAAAAGTTCTTTCCTTCTACATGAAGTGGTAGAGTGGAGAGCAGCCTAATTATTAATAAGAATTTCTTCCCAATAATTACATTTTTAAAAAAAATAGAAATTTTCTGCTCAAAGCAGTAAGGCACTGTCATGGATTGAATTGTGTCCCCCAAAAATATGTGTATCAATTTGGCTAGGCCATGATTCTCAGTATTGTGTGACTGTCCACCATTTTGTCATCTGATGTGATTTTCCTATGTGTTGTAAATCCTACCTCTATGATAGGTGGCAGTTATGTTAATGAGGCAGGACTCAATCTACAAGATTGGATTGTGTCTTGAGCCAATCTCTTTTGAGCTATAAAAGAGAGACGTGAGCAGAGAGACAGGGGGACCTCATATCACCAAGAATGCAGTGCTGGGAGCAGAGCACATCCTTTGGACCTGGGGTTCTTGCTTGGAGAAGCTCCTAGTCCAGGAGAGGATGGATGACAAGGACCTTCCTCCAGAGCCAAGAGAAAAAGCCTCTTCCTGGAGCTGACACCCTGAATTTGTACTTCTAGCCTACCAGACTGTGAGAGAATAAACTTCTGTTTGTTAAAGTCATCTACTTGTTATTTCTGATACAACAGCACTAGATAACTAAGGCAGGCACCATCATGCCCCACTGAAGAAAAAGTCTGAAATGGGCCTAGTCTATAATTAGACTTTGTAATTTCCCTTTAAGCACGTTTCTCCTTTCTCTAAAAGGAGCCCTTGTGGCACAGTGGTTAAAGCTCTCAACTGCTAACCAAAATGTCAGTAGTTGCAACTCACTAGCCACTCTGCAGGAGAAAGATGTGGCAGTCTGCTTCCGTAAAGATTTATAGCCTTGAAAACCCTGTGGGGCATCTCTGCTCCTTTCTATAGAGTTGCTATGAGTCTGAATCGACTCAACGGCAGTGGGTTTGGTTTTTCTCTTTTCTCTTCTTTCCTTACCTTCCTTAAAGCATCCTCTAACCTCCCTCCTTAGCTCAGCAATTCATAGTAAAGTTATAAATCTCTAATGAGAAATCAGAAGATGTCAGCTCTGGGGCCAGGATTGTTGTTGAACTAACTAATCCGACACCTTGGGCAAGACATTTTTCTGCTGAATCTTGTCTTTTTATAGAATGGCAAAGTGATGCCAAAGGGCATAATCTAAGGTTTGAGGCCACTTTAGCCCTGTCAGAGCTCCACCTTTCTCCCTCTGTCTCTCTCTCTCTCTCTCACACACACACACACACACACACACACACACACATGCACTCATGCACACAACTGGTCTAGAGACTGAGAGATCACCTGGTCCAAGTTGCTTGTTTCATTGTATTAGCACATCCCATGGGAGGTGGATGGCCTGTCTAAGGCAGCAGAGCTGGAACTCTGACTCAGCCAGTGCCCTTTCCATGCCCCAAACCCATTTTCTCCTGTTTTTCTAGCCAGGACTCCTGTTCCTTCCTTGGTGTCAACCCACCCACCTAATTGCTGATTTCCTTTTGAAGGAAGCAGGGTGAAATAGAGAAAATCTCAAGAGCCCCCTCCCCAGTTCCCCAACACCCATAGCAGCTGGTGCTCCATCTGTCACTCATTTCCCAAGGAACTAGGCTAGACCTTCGAAATACAAATATACAAAGAATAAAAGAAGACACAGGCTCCAGCAGAGAGGAAGAGATAACCCATGAAAATATACTTATAATCTGTGTAAATTAATGTGATAAATCAGTCATAGCAGTATATTCAGAACACTATATGAATGCAGCAGCTTTACTTCACAAAGAAAGAGTAGGGTCCTCCAGTTCAACAACAACAGGAAAGCACAGGGAGCAGGGCACTGAGGCAAGAAAGGACACGTGCAAAGGCCCTGAGGCAGGAAGGGACAGAGCATATTTAGGGAACTACAAGTGGTGAGCACTGCTGAAGCAGAGGCTACATGGAAAGAAGCAGTGAAGCTTTGTTATATCGGTGATTCTAATGAGAGAACTTCAGTCTATAATAGAAACGGAGCAAGGTCTCAGCAGCTAGTGGGAGTTTTTCCAAAAGAGAGACAAAAAAATCCTTTTCCTCAGCTTCTTCAGGGAGAGGTCTTCAAAGCACATGGGTTGGAGATGGTGTGCTTGTTATCTCAGAGGGTTCAGCACTAGAGACAAAACAGCAGTAAATCTACAAGTCTAGAGGGCACCTTAGAAGTGGACTATAACCTTGAGCTTAATCTGTCTAGTCAAGGGCTAAACCACAAACGATTCCCTCTCCTCCTCAGTCTAGTTCCGCTACTGGGAAGAGGGTGAGATGACTGTGTCCCAAAGGACCATAGAGATTGTTCTTTACAAGTAGTTCTTGAAAAAGAATGATAAGGCAATAGCTGTACTGATACTTGGAAGAGCTTGTGCCAATGTCATCTAGGAAAACTAACCATCTCTCATTGCACTCCTCCACATGCTATCTCTTCAACATGTCACAGATATTTCTGGTATGTGGTATTGTACAGCTTGGCCTCCAAAAGACCACTTTGGTATTAATAATGCCTCAGCTATTTATCCGGGAGGAATGAAAACGTATGTCTACACGGAAACCTGTATGTCAATGTTTAGAGCGGCTTTATTTTTAATTGCTCCAAACTAGAAACCATACAACGATTGAATGGAAAAAAGAACTGTAGTATATCCATACAATGGAATGCTACTTAGCAACTAAAATGAACAAATTACTGATAAACACAAAACAGCTTGGATAAATCTGAAAGGTATTGTGTTAAGTTAAAAAAAAAAAAAATACACAAAAGGATTCCTACTATAGTGATAGAGAATAGATCATTTGTTGTCAGGGCCTGGGGTAGGGGTGGGAGTGGAGGGATTGACTACAAAGGGGCATAGGGGGACTATTGGAGGTGATGGGAATGTTCTCTACGTTGATTGTGGTAGTGGTTATGCAAGTCACAATTCATAGAACTGTGCACTCAAAAGGCGTGAATTTTACTATATGTAAATTATACTCGTGTGTTGTGGTGATGCTGGAAGTTATTCCCAGGTATTTCAAATACCAGCAGAGTCTTCCGTGATGTACAGATTTCAGCAGAGCTTCCAGACTAATACAAAGTAGGAAGAAAGGCCTGATGATCTACTGAAAATTAGCCAATGAAAAGCTTATGGATAACAACAGAACTTGTCCGATATAGTGCTGGAAGATGAGCCCCTCAGGTTGAAAGGCACTTAAATAAGACTGGGGAAAAGCTGCCTTCTCAAAGTAGAGCCAACCTCAATGACACGGATGGAGTGAAGCCTTTGGGACCTTCATTTGCTGATGTAGCATGACTGAAAATAAGAAGTAACAGCTGCAAACATTCAGTAGTAATCAGAATTTGGAATGTATAAAGTATGAATCAGGAAAATTGGAAGTCATCAAAAATGAAATGGAAGGCTTGAAGATCAGTATTCTAGGTATTAGTGAGTTGAAATGGATTGGTATTGGCCATTTTGAATCAGACAGTCATATGGTCACCATGCCAGGAAAAAAAACTGAAGAGGAACAGTGCTGCATTCACCATTAACAATAACATTTTGAATCTATCCTGAAATACAAAATGATCAGTGATAGTTTAACATCCACACACTTATCAGGAAGACCAGTTAATATGACTATTATTCAAATTTACACACCAACCACAAACGCCAAAGATGATGAAACTAAAGATGTTTACAACCCACTGCACTCTGAAAACTATCAAATGTGTAATCAAGATGCATTGATAATTACTAGTGATTGGAACGTGAAAGCAAGAAACAAAGAAGGGCCAGTAGCTGGAAAACATGGCCTTGGTGATAGAAACAATGCCAGAGATCACATGAAAGAATTCCATAAGACCAATGACTTAATCATTGGAAATACTTTTTTTCAACAACACAATTTATGACTGTACATATGGACTTCACCAGAAGTATTACACAGGAACCAAATCAGCTATATCTGTGGAAAGAGATGATGGAGCAGCTCAGTTAGAGCAAGGCCAGGGGCTGACTGTAGAGCAAACCATCAATCACTCATATGCAAGTTCAAGTTGAAGCTGAAGAAAATTAAAACAAGTCCAAGAGAGCCAAAGTACGACCTTGAGTATATTCCACCAGAATTTAGAAACCATCTTAAGAATAGATTTGACACACTGAACACTAATGACTAAAGATCAGATGAGTTGTGGGATGACATCAAGGACATCATACATGAAGAAAGCTAAAGGTCATTAAAAAGACAAGAAAGAAAGAAAAGACCAAAATGGATGTCAGAGGAGGCTCTGAAACTTGCTCTTGAACATAGAGTAGCTAAAACAAATGAAGAAACGATCACATAAAAGAGCTGAACAGAAGATTTCAAAGAGCAGTTCAAGAAGACAGAGTAAAGTGTAATGATGAAATGTGCAAAGACCTAGAGTTAGAAAACCAAAAGGGAAGAACACACTCAGCATTTCTCAAGCTGAAAGAACTGAAGAAAAAAATTCAAGTCTTGAGTAGTGTTACTGAAGGCTACTGTGTTACTGAAGTTTTGTGTTATGGGTAAAAATCTGAATATACAGATTCACAGTACCAAAATAAAAATTGGTCAGTGTTCAACCATTCCAGGAGGTAGTTTATGATCAAGAACCACTGGTACTAAAGGAAGAAGTTCAAGCTTCACTAAAGGCAATGGTGAAAAACAAGGTTCCAAGAACTGATGGAATACCAATTGATATACTTCAGCAAAAAGATGCAACACTAGAAGAGCTTACTCATCTATGTCAAGAAATTTGGAAATCAGCTACCTGGCCAACTGACTGGCAGAGATCCATATTTGTGCCCATTCCAAAGAAAGGTGATCCAATGGAATTTGAAAATTATTGAACAATATCATTAATATCATGTACTAGCAAAATTCTGCTGAAGATAATTCAAAATGACTGTAGCCACACATCAACAGGGAACCACCAGAAGTTCAAGTGGGATTCAAAGAGAAGGTGGAACAAGGAGTATCATTGGTGATATCAGATGGATCTTAGCTGAAAGCAGAGAATACCAGAAAGATATAACCCCTGTTATATTGACTACTCAAAGGTATTCAACTGTGTAAATCATAACAAATTGTGAATAACATTATGAATAATGGAAATTCCTGAACACCTAATTGTGCTCATGTGTAACTGTACAAAGATCAAGAGGCAATCATTTGAACAGTACAAGGGGATACTGCATCATTTAAAAATTGGAAAAGGTGTGCAGCAGAGTTGAATCCTTTCACCTTACTTATTCAATCATACATGTGATTGAATAAGAAATCCAAAAAACTGAACTATATAAAGAAGAATATGGCATCAGGTTTGGAGAAAGACTCATTAACAACCTGTGACATGCATATGACACAATCTTGCTGAAAATGAAGACAACTTCAAGCACTTAATAATGAAAATCTAAGACTACAGACTTGCTTCAGTATGGATTACACCTGAATATGAAGAAAATGAAAATCCTCACAACTGGACCAATAAACCACATCATGATAAATGTGGAAAAAAATAATGTTGTCACTGAGTTCATTCTACTTGGATCAACAATCAGTACCCATGACAGCAGCAGTCAAGAAATCAAATGACATACTGCACTGGGCAAATCTACTGCAAAAGACCTCTTTAAGGTTCTAAAAAGCAAAGATGTCACGTTGATGATCACATCTGACCCAAGCCATGGTCTTTTCAATCACCTCATATCCATGCAAAAGCTGGACAATGAAAAAGGAAGACAGAAGAGGAAGTGATGCACTCAAATTATGGTGTTGGCAAAGTATACTGAATATATCATGGACTGCCAGAAGCATGAACAAATCAGTCTTAGAAGAAATACAACCAGAGTGATCGTTAGAAACAAGGATAGTGAGACTTTGGTTCACTTACTTTGGATACATCATCAGTAAAGACCAATCGCTAGAAAAGGACATCGTGTTTAGTAAAGTAGAGAGTGAGTGAAAACAAAGGAAACCCCCAATGAGATGGATTGACACAATAGTGGAAACAATGGATTCAAGCATACCAACAATTATGAAGATGGTGCAGGACCAGGGAAGGTTTTGTTCTGTTATACACATAAGGTTGCCATGAGTCGGAGGTGACTCAATGATAACTAACAACAATAACAAACCTGAATTACTAATAATACAATAAAACTTACAGTATTCTCTCTACTTTCATGTATGTTTGAACACTTCTACAATAAAAACTTTTAAACATGCAATAAAAATAAATAAAAACCAAACCCGTTGCCATCGAGTAGGTAACAATTCATAGCGACCCTGTAGGACAGAGTAGAACTGCCCCATAGGGTTTCCAAGGAGTGGCTGGTGGATTCGAACTGCCAACCTTTGAGTCAGCAGCCGAGCCTTTAACCACTGTGCCACCAGGGCTCCATGCAATAAAAAATTTAATACTGCCACGTGACATGGGAATGGTTTGTTTCCCCTCAGGTGCTTGTGGCATAACAACACCGCTGCTCCCAGTGGGCAAGTGATGACACGAGCTTGTCAGGTTGGCTTGGAGAGGGGCAAGTGACCACCCGTTGGCCAGAGTGGGAAGTGCTACACAGGTAGTGCTCAATGGAAAGCAAAAGCATCAATGCTGCCTGCCTCAGATAAAAGGAACCCTGGTTATAGAGACAAAATTTTTCAATGTAGACTAAAAATCCTGCATAATCAGGTCCCTGATTATCTGGTCCCATGTTTCTGCTACTGTCACACCTTTCAGTGCTAGTGTCTTGCCACAGGTCATTTGCACATGCTGTTCTCAAACATGCTATTGTCTCCACTCTTCACATAGTTAATTCCTTCTTGACATCTCAGCACAAATGACACTGCCTCAAAGAAGCCTATTCTTACCTCTGGGACTATGTATACCTAATGCCTAATGACAGGTCCTCATGGTACAGTAGACTGCTCCCACTCAACACTTGTCACAGCTTAACTGTCCATTGAGCTGTGTGATTATTTACTTGCTTGGGAGTCTCCTCACTAGACTGCACAAGCCATAGGGCAGGAACAAGGACAGGTTTTGCGGTTCCACTGAATCCCCCATACTGAGCTCAGTACTTAGCTAGGCTCAATATGCATTCACTCTGTGAAAAACTGAATAAAATATATGTGTCTAAAACAATTGAGGAAAAATTATCCCTAGCTTGAGAGTCAGAAGGTCTAGATGTGAACCAGCTTCCCACTTAATTTCACTGTGACCTGAAGGGAGCTATCCCAGCCTCCTGCTCCTCCGTTCCCCAGTTGTAAAATCGGTAGATGGGGCCTCGTGAGTCTTTAGAGCTCTGGTTTGATGACAATATCTGTTCGTTGCTTTTACTGACATTGCCACCACTGTACTTTTCTTCACTTTGCTTCTTCAAGGAAGCAATGATGGGAGGACCCTTGAGATCCCACTTCATTTCCGCAGAGCTCCACAAATTTTCAACAAAAACTTCTCCAAAGGACTACATGCTGCATGTAAACCACAGAGCCCATTGGGGCCTAAAGTTAAAAGGTCATATTGTGTAGAATGGTCCTCATAGTCATCTGGGAACAATAACTAAAACATATAAATTACAAAACCGTGATGGCCAGCTGCTGTATCCACGGAAACAGATGTTGGTTTGGCCAAAGTGCTTTATAATGATTATGATTAATCATCCTTGAAATCACTGTTATTTATTGGCATATAACTGATGGAACCATGTTGCAAGGGTATATTGTACAGTTTTACAAATTTTCAGTTGTTAGAGTTAGCACCACAGCTGTAAAATAGCAAGAAAACGTCCTTTAGAAAGTACCCATTAAATATCAGTCAAAGAGAACAGGAAAATAGAAAAGCCATAGCTTGGAATAATAGTAAATAACAACATCGTGCCAACACAAGCCACTACATTCAGAATGAATTCTCTACCATGCTTCACATAAAATTAGTGCTAAGAAAAACTTAAATAAACAGGAATCCTTTCTTTATGAGTTCTTTCTAAGTCTAGTTCTTGTTCACAATTTTCTTTTATCTCAGTTTAAGTCAAAACCATAAACCTGTAAAAAAAGTTATTGGTTCATTTAATTGTCACCTTTTCCTTCAGCCAATCCTCCTTGTCACACGCATTTTCCCACTTTACGAATATGTGTACTTCCTGAAGTTTTATCCCCTTGCATCTCACCACCTAAGTGCGACTTGTCTTAATTTGACCACATGTATAATTAAAGGATGATCAGAGTGTGGGAAGAGCCTTCATTCAACCTTGTCTCGTATGGAACTGAGAGGCATTCTCTGGCGACAGCAAGCCTCAAATTCTTTTAGAACTATCTTAGTTTCTTCATATTCTCTCTCTAAGCCCCACTCCTGCCCTGATCCCTCATAAGCCCAGTAAACACCTAATAAAGCATGTACAACCTTAACCTTCTCTCACATGTGCAATGACATACCTGAGACAGAGGAATGCTAAGGGATGTACCAACAGGCCCAGCGGCCACTGTGAGCTTGGGTGTGTTCCTAATGCATGCTTTCCCAGGATTCTTCCACTCTCCTCAAATACATATGACATTGTCTTCAGTGACTGTAGGAGCAATGAAAAAGGGCCATAGCCTTAGGTGATGTTGGTACAAGTCTTTACTAAGCACATCCATAAAGCTACTGCCATATCACTCTTGATCTAGTGCCACAATTAAACAGCAAACCCTGGGCCCTGAGCTATGGTCTGTGAACAGCTCTGGGATTGTTCTGCACAATGATCTAATTGTCCGTGGGGTGGGCTAGCTAGACATAGTTGGAGTGGGTGCTGGGAGTTTGCTGCAGCTGCCATCCTGGGCTATATTCCAAGCACCATGTGTATTAGCCACCGCTGATATGCAGAGAGGCTCTGAAATGTGTGTATAGCCACAGTCACCACAAACCTCCTGTCCTACAATACTCATAGATCTAGAAAACTACCCAGATTGCTTTGTGCAGCTGGGAGGCACAAGGCAAATTTGGTAAATTGGAAACTAATAAACACAGCAAAAATATTTTAAAGGAGGCAAGATTTGTGACTATTTCCCAGTAATTATGACTGGAAGATCCTGATATCATCATAGAAGTGCAAGCATGAAGATTGTATGCTGTTATGGATTTAACTGTGCCCCCAAAAAATATATATTGAAGTCCTGGTCCCTATACCTATGGATGTAATCCTGTTTGGAAATAGTGTTTTCCTTGTTATGTTAATTAGGTCATATCCAAGTTGAGTGGGTCCTAAACCTAATCACTTCTGAGTTACAAAAAGAGCAGGATAGATAAAGAGATACACACTGGGGGAAGATGCCATATGAAGACAGACACACACAGTATATGCACCTACAAGCCCAGAAACTCCAAGGATTGCCAACTACTGGAAGTTGAAATAGACAAAGAAGGACTTCCCCTAGAGCCATGCCCTGAATTCAGACTTCTAGCCTCCTGAACTGTGAGAAAATAACTTTCTGTTCTTTAAAGTCACCCACTTGTGATATTTTTGTTATGGCAGCCCTAGGTAACTAAGACATTTGTAAGATTTATATATACAGACAATGAGGAGGTAGCCCCAAGGAGGCATGTGGGACTTCTGTATCTTCAATCCAGAGAACTAAGGAGTACCTCAGAAGGTCATGTGATCCAACTTTATGAACCTGCCAGGACAGAGGATTCTATTCTCTGTTTTTAAATTGCCTCAGAAATAAAAAAAAAAAAGACTCCATGCTCTTATCTCAAAGCATGTTCCAGAGATTTATTATAAAATGTAAGAGGGGAAGTATATGACATAATCTACCCCAGTGGTTCTCAACTGGGGTGATTTTGCTCCCCAAGGAACATATGGTAGCGTCTGGAGACATTTCTGTTGTTACAGGTACCAGGGGTTAGATCTAGTGGGTGGAGACCAAGGTGGTTGCTCAAAGAAAAGAAAAGATTAAAAAAAAAAAATTGCCATCGAGTCAATACCAACTCATGGCAATCCCATGTGTTACAGAGTAGAACTGCTCTATAGGGCTTTCTTGGCTATAATCTTTATGGAAGCAGATTGCCAGGCCTTTCTTTTATGGCACCTCTGCATGGTTTTCAACCACCAATCTTTAGGCTAATAGTCAAGTGCAAACCTTTTAAGCCACCTAGGAACCTTAGGGCTATTGTTAAGCCTCCTGTAATGTACAGAACAGCACCCCGTAACAAAGAATTATCCAGCTCAAAATGTCAATAGTGCTATGGTTGAAAAACTTCCATATAAGCAAGTAACCAGTGTAACTAAATTATTCCTCTTTGAAACAGGTGAGCAAGGGCAAAAGATTCATAGTTTGAATAACTGGTCTAATCGTTAAATGCATCTGTGTTTATAATGCCTTGGTCTCAGATCACTGGATTAATTTCATTGAAGGGTATTATTAATAATTATTCAAGTAAAATTAACAGACATTTTTAAGTTCCAAATACACAGGCATGACCTGCCTTTATGATGATCACCACTGGACAGGTGGGGAGTAAGATGCACAAAAAACACTATATGGGAGTTTTAGAGATGAAAGCAATCCATTCTGCCTGGGATGCAGGGAAATTTTAATATGGAAAGATGACTTTTGAACTGTCAAACTAATTATACTTTATAGTAATATGACTTGGCCATAATTTAAAACTCTTCATTTAAATAGGGCCAAGCACTCTTCTAAATAGTTCACATTCATTATTTCATTATATTCTCCAAACAACCCTATGAAGTAGGAAGTATTATCCTCATTTTACAGATGAGGAAATTTGGACTCAGAGTCATTTTGTAGTTTGCCAAGTTCATTCAGCCATTGAGAGTTTTAGCCAGAACTCTCACCTGGACTTGTCTGTCTTCATAGTGAATGCATATAACTCCCCGGCCATACAGCCTTCCAAGAAATGGCTGAGTTATTTCAGTCAGGTGATATCATTGGCTCTCTTAGGAGAATCTGATGGCATTTAAGGTCTGCCCAACACCAGCATTTGTTATTCTAACACAAATGGAGGGATGATTTTTTCACATAACAGTAATCTTGGGGTCGGCTCCCTAATGGGGAGAGAAAACAGGTCTGCTAATGATCTGAAGGAACAATACAGTTAAATGGCTATCTGGAGTCCCTGGGTAGTAGAATCAGTTAACAAGTTCTGCTGCTAACCTAAAGGTTGGAGGTTCAAGTCCACTCAGAGGAACCTCAGAAAAAAGAAAGGCCTAGTAATCTACTTCCCAAATATTATGCACTGAAAACCCTATGGAGCACAGTTCTACTCTAACACACATGGGGTCACCGTGAGTTGGAAACAACTCCAGAGGCCTAACTAGGGGGGAGGCAGGTAGGTGCGCTGGGCATCATGTTCATGCCTTGGGGGCCGCTGTTTGGGGGGGGCACCAATGAGCAGTTTCTATTGGCCATCACAGTTTCCATGCCAGCTGTGAGAGATCACTAAGCACTTTAACACTAATTGCCCTAGGCACTCGTTTCCATAGTTAAGCCCCTGGACAACTCATAGGCAACTGGTTAACTAGCTAGCTGGGATTTTGACCTTAAAAGAAATTTTACCTTAGCCAATACTCCCTAAATGGGGCTTAAGGAAAGTTCCCGTCATCATCTCCCCAAGGTCAAACCAATTTCATTTTGATTGTACAAGTACAGTCTGTACCTCCCGTTCATTTAATTCATTCATTTATTCATTCAACAAGTACTTACTGATTGTGTACCAGGTGCAGGGCAGTGGGCTGAATCCTAGGGCTATAGCAGTGATCAGCTAAATACTGCCGTTGACTGCTCCTGTTGGACCCTATTTTCTCTCCACCAACCAATCTGCAACATGTTCTTCAAAACTCTCTTCAAGATTATTTCATTTATGAGTACGTGTTTATTTTCATACTTCGCTCTGTTCCTGAAAGGGATTTGAAGCATTCTACAACAAGAGACATAAAAGATGTCCAAATAGCATGAGTTAAAAGTGGGGCAAGAGAAGATAGTAAAACAAGGGTGGAGATGAAGCAGAGCCAGGAACACATCTAAAAATGTCTGTCATAATAACACATATGTGCGATGGGCGGGCCATAAATTTGGCCCTCAGTTTTCTGGCAGGCAACATGAACAAAAAAACCTTATTAGTTACACAATCCACAGTGTCCATGAGATACAAACAATCCAAATATTCAGGGGAGATCCATCTATTCTTGGTATTCAGACCAAACAGGAAGTTTCCCTGGAGTCCTCACTCATAGGTGATAAAATGAACAGCCATCATGGTTTCTTTACAATCGGAACAAGATCCACTAGTTTTCCTCTTAAAATGGCTCTTGATGTAGGTTGGTAGCACATGCAGACATGGTCCAGAGAAAAGGCACTCTTCTGAAGAGAGGGAAAGAGAAGCCAGGGACAAGGCGATACAACAAAAGCAGTGTTACAGACCTCTGCTGATCAGCTTTGATCCAGGAATTTATTTTAGAATATCTGGAGGTGTGAATGAAATTTAGTTATCCACTTTAAATATTCTTCTTCCTAGCTTTTGGTCAATATGGTATGGAAATGGGTTTGTAACTGAATGTGGTAAATGCATAAGGACAGCTGTTCCCTGTGCCACTGAAACCCCAGAGCCAGAGTGAGTGTTCATAGCCTTTTTCAGAAGCTGTGGAGTTCATCGAGGCACATGTCCAGGTGGAGAGCCAGGCCACCTGCCTATAAGGTGATCTGGCAGGAAAATTCAGAATTATTCTTGGAAAATTATTTTGAGCCGACTGAAGACCCTGATGAACAGGCAGTTAAGGTTCCAAAATTCTACTCCATTTAGCATGGCCAAAATAGTACTAGCTAAAATTTTTTTATTTGAGCCAAATGTAGCCAGATATCCACCTCGGACAAAATAAAGCAGCAACGTAACACTGATTGAAAGCATATTTAGCTTCCAGCAGAATACTTTCTAGTGTGTTCCAAGATAAGCCATTGTGAAATGCACATTGAGAGAAGAGTAACAAGTTGTATGGGATTGTTATTTATCTATAAGCTGCCTAAAAGATATGAATATCTAGCAAAGACAACAACTTGTTTGGAATTAAAAGAAGAAGAAGAAGAACAAGCTAAAAAGCTTAACAGCGGCCTCTCCTTCAGATAATAATTGGCCAGCAGGGTCAGAGGTCTATTCAGGACACTCCCTGTTTGAAATAATAGGGCCATAATATTCATGTAGGAAAGAATATTTTATCTTTTTCTACAGCTAGGAGAGGAGGGGTTGAAGTCAGCTCACCCAGATCATTAAAAACTAAATTCTAAAGAAGAGAAACCTAAATACAAACCTTTGCAACCCCAAAGGCAGTGGTCTGCTCTGTTGAATGACTGTTCCCATTGGCTCTGATCTGAGCAAAACCATAATAGGACCAGTTTTGTGAAAGCATCTGCACCTGGGGTTCTGACTAGATTGAGCTTATGCTCTGTATAGTTCCAAATCCTGTGCATAAGGATAAAGACCAAGGAATTGTCAATAAATGCAGCAAAGTTCTCTCTCTCTAATGTGTTTTTCTGGGAGAAGACAAAGAGGATAGTAGTGATCTATGAAGAAATAGGCTTTGCTTGGTGCTTTCTGTTCCTCATACAAAACATTGATCTATGAAAATTAGACTTGTAATTTGACAATCAAATACCTGGCACACAATTTACAGCCAATGTCCAATAAAGGAGACTATAAAAGTCAGCCATTGAAAACACAAAGGAGCACAGTTCTACTCTGACACTTGTGGGGTTACCATGAGTCTGAATTGACTGGACAGCAGCTGGCTTGTTTTTTTTTTTTTTTTTTTTTCTATGTAATTTTGGATACAGAGCACTGTCCTTTCAGAATATGGAATAAATTGTGTTATTCATCAACCACACGGGCCTAGGCCTCAGTATAAATAATGGTGGGAGAGTTGGTAAGAGAGGTCCCTGAACAGCTTTATAGGAAAATATTCTTCTTAGAATCTAACCACATTGCCTAATACAGTGGTCTAACTCAGCTTGTGACAGAAATTATGTTTGTAGGTAAGTTTTTTGAGGTAATGATTAATTTATAATAAGTTTTCAATTGTATAAGGTCCCAAGTGGTACCATAAGATTTTTGTTTCATGTGAAATCTCATGAACCTCGCTGTGAAAATTTTAAGTTGTTTTTACTGTCTGATGATATGTGGAGAGAAGGAACCCTCTTGAGCATTTAAATAGTCTCCAGTTAATAAGAGCCACCTCATACCCTTGAAAACTCTTTTCAATCCAAAGTGACCTATTCTGCAGGACTGAGAAAGGTTCTTCAGAACTGGCTGCTGTAAGCCTCTGTGAGAAGACTATCCAACTGTGAGTGATTCTGAAATCAAAGAGCAGTGACCCCTCTGTCCTCCTCTCCTCCATGAAAAATGGACAGCTCTGGCACTCTTTGTGGATACAAGACATAGACAACAGTGTATACCCCTTTGTTCTTCTTCTCCATAGATGAGAGGCCATTTGAGGTGAACATTAATTGCCCAGACCTGGAAGCCACCTTAGTGAGTCTTTTATCTTCTCTGATGCACAGTTAGCTAGTCTGTAAAATGGACATAATAATAGAACTTACCTCACAGGGATGTTGTGAGATTTAAATGAGTCTATATGCATAAAGGAGCACTGGTGGCATAGTGGTTAAGAGCTTGGCTGCTAACCAAAAGTTCAGCAGTTTGAATCCACCAGATGCTCCTTGGAAACCCTATGGGGCAGTTCTACTCTGTCCTATAGCGTCAGAATGTGTCGGAATCAACTCAACGACACACAACAACAACAACATATGCATAAAGCTCTTAGAACAGGGCCTGGCACACAGTATTACTATGCTAATGTTAGATATTTTAGTATAATTATGAAGTGTGAGGAATAATGATTGCCATCTCAAAAGGAGACTGATTATCTGAGAAACTAGATTACACCAAGAACCCCCTTAATGACTGTTATGGATTGAATTGTGTCCCCCAGAAATATGTATTGTAAATCCTAACCCCTATACATGTGCTTGTTGGAGCCTTAGTGGCTCAGTGGTTAAGCGCTCAGCTGCTAACCAAAAGTTCGGCAGTTTGAACCCACCAGCCACTCCACAGGAGAAACATGTGGCAGTTTCCTTCCACAAAGATTACAGCCTTGGAAACCCTATGGGGCACTTCTACTCTGTCCTATAGGGTTGTATGTGTCAGAATTGACTCAACAGCAATGGGATATTCCTGTGGGTATAATCCCATTTGTGAATGGGTTTTCTTTGTTATGTTAATGAGGCAGTATTAGTGTAATGCGTGTCTTAAATCAATCTCTTTTGAGATATAAAGCAGATTAAGCAATCAAGCAAGCAGAGATGGGAAGATAGATGCCTTGCCACATGAAGATCACGAAGGAGCCAAGAAACAGAAGCTGGAAAGAGACAGGACCTTCCGCTAGAGCCAACAGAGAGAGAAAACCTTCCCCTAGAGCCGGTGTCCTGACTTTGTACTTTTAGCCTTCTACACTGTGAGAAAATAAATTTGTTTGTTAAAGCTACGCACTTGTGGCATTTCTGTTATAGCAGCACTAGGTAAGTAAGACAATGACCCTCATTTCTTATCTCTCTACCCAATTGTGATTTCTTTTATTCTTTATACCCTTCCTCAATTAAGAATCATAGCCAAGAAGCCTTTCAGTCTAGTTCTAGTTGATTCTGATAATCGCTTCTTTTAGCTCCATTTGACCAGTATAGCAATATAAGTAGGCAGTTGCTTCTTGGACTAGTATCTTCATCTCGGGACACATTGTCTCCTCCAGGTAACTGTAGACAAGTTTCTCAAAATATGAGCCATGTTTTCTGTTTATTCTACAACCTATAAAACTTAGAGCAATGTAATGCACTGGATACATCCCAAGTGATTGGAAGGTAAATACAAACTAAACTTAAGCACTAAGAGGAGAATCCTCTATTGTAGACAAATTTGCATACCCAAGGATCAGTTTTGTGAAACATTATTGCTCAGGAATGTTCAGAAAACTTCAGTGAGGGCACACAATATAAAACCTGAGGAAAGATTATAGCTGGGAAGGATTGGCTTTGGGCCTAACATTGCTTTATCATGGTTCTGGCAGGTAATCAATAGAAAAAACTCTGTTGCCTAGACATAAATCAGAATAGAGTTTTCATCAATCCTGTGCCAAATCTGTGCCTGTATGAAATCCAGGATTCGGGTGCCAAGGTGACTTATCAGTCCATATGCTAATATGGCTTTTGATGAAATCAAAGAACAGTAGAATTCAGATGAGAGTGCAGCCTTGTGCTGCCAAAGCCAGGCAGGCAGTTAACTCTTCACATTGGCCAATGACTAAAGAACAATTTTTAAGAAACCCATTTCTCAAGCAATGTTTCTCCTTAGATGCTCAAGGGGATTCAGAAATGGGAAGAAAATCAACTCATAATGATCATTTTAACTAAGACTCTATGTACAAAATCCCCCCAAACTTTATTTGAAATGTATTGAAAGACCATCATCAACTAGTATTAAAGACAAACTTTATATACATTGTTTTCTCAAGGCAAAGGGGAAAATAAAAAGAGCATTAAAGACTACCGACTCTAAATGTTAACAAAGAGGAAAAAATGTACAGACTTTCATCCTTTCCTCACAAATAATATACCTGAAACTCAAGCTGATTTAAATTAAATAAATTTAATTCTATGCTCATTTATTTTGAGGACTGATGCTTAAAATAAGATGTATAAATCTGCTTGCAGGTTTACAAGAATCTGTACTTTTGAAATTATTTGGAGTATTTCTTAAAATGCTCTCAGTGTTTTAAAAAATCTTCCTCTAGAAACTATTTTAATACACTGGGGACTAAGTTGCCTGAGAGAAATTTTTGTCTAGATGTTTTCTCAACCATCCAGACGTATACACCACCACCACCACACACACACAAAGAAAAAGATTCTGTAGATCTGCACTGTCCATTATGGTAGCCACTAGCCCCTGTAACGTTAAATTTAAATTAATCAAATGTAATTAAAATTAAAAATTCAGTTCCTCAGTCAAACCATATGAGGCCAGAGGTTTCAGTATTGAACAGCACGGTTATAGCACGTTTCCATTATGGAAGAAAGTTTAATTGGACAATGCTGAAAGCTTACACCATTCCTATCACATCCAGAAAGTCCTGAGCTTTGTACCGTCGCAGAAGGAAGGGGTCTCTTTTCTAAGTTATCACAAGTCCCCATTAATAAGGTGGAAGCTCTACCCAAGGCACGGCATTTTGAGAATTCTGGGCCTTGACAGTTCTCACCTTACCTTGTTCATAGGGCAGAGATTCCACTCCAGGACACTAAAGCCAAGAAGACCAAAGGCTACTGCCCCCACCCAGTGTCGGTCTTGTAAAGCAGGGGCGTCACACTGAGAAAATCAGGCCACTGTGCCCATCCCCTTCTCTGGAGCAGTGGTACAAAAGCCTTAAGAAAAGAGAGTTTTATAGCTATCTCTAAGGGCAAGTTCAAGTCTAAGGATGATTCAAAAACAATGGAGATTTTGGTTGTAAGCAATTAAGAAGAGGCTAGTAGTTGCATGGTAGCAACAAGCTAAACCTTAGACCAGCTAGAAGTTTAATAGAGAGAACCAGGGAAACATACGGCTAAGAAGAGCCCTCCTGGGTCAGAATACGCCACAAGACTGGCCTCAAAGACTGTCCCATAGTCTTTGCTGTACAATATACTCCAATTAATTTAGTCATATTTAATTGGATTAGACTGTGGAGTAATTTATGCCCCAGAGCAATCAGTCAGCAATTAGTGCATCCAAACAGCTGGATCTGATACCAGTTGATACAGACCTGCTAGAAGCTTAACAGAGAGATCATGGAAAAAGACAATCAAAGATAGCCCTGCTAACACCGTCATCCCAGTGGCCAAGACAGTGCCTTCTGAGGAGTGACATCAGAAGCTACAATATAAGGAGGAAATAGATTTCACTAAAATAGTTTAGCCAAGTCACTAAACAAATAAACAAGCAAACAATAATAACAGGAATCTGGAGAGGAGAGAAAATTAATCTCCAGATTTGCTACAATATATTATTTAAAATTTCCATTTTTCAACAACAAAAAAAATAAGACATGCCAAGAAAAAGGAAAGAATGACCCATTCACGGAGACAGTGAGGAAGAGGGGAAGGAAAATAGAAACTGCCTTTGATAGGGCCCAAATGTCAGAGTGAGAAGACACAGATTTCAAGGGAGCTGTTTTAAATAAAAAGAGCCCTGGTAGTGCAGTGGTTAAGCACTTGGCTGCTAACCAAAAGGTCGGCAGTTCAAATTCCCCAGCCACTCCACAGGAGAAAGACGTGGCAGTCTGCTTCTGTAAAGATTACAGATTTGGAAACCCTATGGGGGGAATTTCTACTCTGTACCACAAGGTCACTATGAATCGAATCAACTCAACGGCAATGGGTTTGGTTTGGTTTTAGTTATTTGAAACGTGTCCAAAGAACTAAACTTCTGATGAAGTTCAATTTATCCATTTTTTTTCTTGTAAGGCTCAAATTTTTTGTATTCTAAGAAACTGGTCTTCCTTGTAGGCATATGGATATTATCCTATCACTGACAGTGTTGTATTTCAGAAGAGACCTTGAAATGTTCTTTTTGATGATGAATGTGACACAGTTTCTCTTCAATTTTTCATTTCTGGTATAGTAGACCATATGATTGTGCAATTCAAAATGGCCAATACCAGTCGATCTCTGCTCACTAATGCTTAGGATATTGATCTTCAAGTGTTCCATTTCATTTTTGACAACTTCCAATTTTCCTTGATTCATAGTTGGTACATTCCACATTCCAGTTATTAATGGATGTTTGCAGCTGTTTCTTCTCATTTTGAGTCATACTACATGAGCAAATGAAGATCCTGAATGCTTTACTCCATCCACGTCATTAATGCTGACTCCGCTTTGAGGAGGTAGCTCTTCCCCTGTCGTATTTCCAACCTGAGGGATTCATCTTCTGGCGCTATATCAGACAATATTCCACTGCTGTTCATAAGGTTTTCACTGGCCAATTTTTTCAGAAGTTGATTACCAGGTCCTTCTTCCCAGTCTGTCTCAGTCTGGAAGCTTCACTGAATCTGTCTGCTATGGGTGACCCTGCTGGCTTCCAACATCACAGGAACATGCAAGCAACCACAGTATGACAAACTGACATTGACTGAGATTGATCAAACATGCAATCAAGGGGCATTGATAATTACTGGTGATTGGAATGCAAAAGCTGGAAACAAAGAAGGATGAGTAGTTGGAAAATACGGCCTTGGTGATAGAAACAACACATGAGATCACACGATAGAATTTTGCAAGACCAACAACTTCTTCATTGCAAATATCTGTTTTTCAACAACATAAACGGCGACTATACACATGGACCCTTGCCAGATGGAATACACAGGCATCAAATCAACTACATCTGTGGAAAGACACAATGAGAAGTTCAATATCATCAGTCAGAACAAGGCCAGGGGCCAACTGTGGAACAGACTATCAACTGCTCATATGCAAGTTCAAGTTGAAGCTGAAGAAAATTAAAACAAGTCTGCGAGAGCCAAAATATGACCTCAAGTATATCCCATCTGAATTTAGAGACCATCTCAAGAATAGATTTAACACATTGAACACTAATGACTGAAGACCAGACTAGTTGTGGGATAACATCAAGGGCATCATACATGAAGAAAGCAAAAGGTCATTAAAGAGACAGGAAAGAAAGAAAAGACCAAAATGGATGTCAGAAGATACTCTGAAACTTGCTCTTGAATGTCAAGTAGCTAAAGCAAATGGAAGAAAAAATGAAGTAAAAGAGCTAAACAGAAGATTTCAAAGGGTGGCTAGAGAAGACAACGTAAAGTGTTATAATGAAATGTGCAAAGACCTGGAGTTAGAAAATCAAAAGGGAAGAACATGTTTGGCATTTCTCAAGCTGAAAGAACTGAAGAAAAATTCAAGCCTACTAGAATGTTATAATCAAAAAGACCGATAATAGTAACTGTTGAAGAGGATGTGGAGAAATTGGAACCCCTATACATTGCTGCTGGAATCTAAAACGGTGCAGCCACTTTGGAAAACAGTTCGACAATTCCTCAAAGTGTTAAACATGGACTTACCATATGATGCAGCAATTCCAATTCTAGATATATACCTAAGAGAAATGGAAACATACATCCACACAAAAACTTGTACACAAATGTTCATAGCAACACTATACATAATAATCCAAAAGTGGAAACAACTCCAATATCCATCAACTGATGAATGGATGAATAAAATTGCATATCCATACCACAGAAATATTACTCAACAATAAAAAGTGTGCTACAACATGGATGAACCTTGAAAACATTATGCCAAGTTAAAGAAACCAATTAGAAAAGACCACATGTTGTATGATTCCACTTACGTAAGATGTTCGGAAGCAATAAATGTTCTATAGAGAGATAGAAAATTGATTAGTGATTACTTAGAGTTGGGTGGGTTGGGAGAAAATGAGCAGTGACTTGGTAATGGACATAGGGTTTCTTTTTTGGCATGATAAAAATGTTTTAAAAATAATTGTGGTAATGGTTACACAACCCTGTGAATATTCTAAAAACCATTTAATTGTACACTTTGGGTGCATTGTATGGTATGTGAATTATATCTTGAAGCCATTTTAAAAAACAACAACCTGGAATTCCAAAATAAAAATGTTTATTTTAAAAAATTTAATAATAACCTAGGGATGTAAATATTTTCTTTATACAGCTTAAAAACATTTTCCCATAGAAATGGACAAAATGTGCAACTGGAACAAAAGCAATTTTGCAGAAGAATAGACAAAGATATATAGATTTGGTTCAATCTTTTGCAGGCTGACTGCAAAAATAATACTTTGATTTTCATTTCTTGTATGTTTAAACTATTTGATGCAGTGAGTGAAAGGAATTATGTATTAATCAAAGAAAATTGATTCTACAATGACGCCAGCTAACAGCAGGTCAAAACAATGCTTGGCACATGTCAACCTTCTTGTAGCTTTCTTAAAACTCTGTCTTGAGAAATAAATCAGTTGGCATAAAGAGGACCTTTAGTAGTAGAAGACCAGAAAAGACAATTTGGCTCATGATATGTGTTCTTAGATTGCGTCAAAATTAGAATTTTGACATTATATCCAAAAGAGTTTATACACATAGCCTTCCATTAAGATTGAAAGATGCTCATCATGCATCTTAAATTTTGTGCTGTTTTGCTGGTCCACAATCCTTAAAATGGTCTATGAATAAATTTTATTGTCAATCCTATAATTATATTGTTGATAACACAGTTACATAGTGTTGTATATATGTATAAAAAATTTATCATTAAAATAACATATAATATACCACAATTTGTATAAACTTATTTTTGTTTTTCTCTAAGTTTAAATAGCAATGGTCCAATTTTCTGTCAGACTTTGAAAAACTATGATGGAAAAACTTAGACCCAAAATCAGAATATTTATTTCTCCTTTAACTTCTGTGATCTTGGATGATCCTTAACTCTGCTTTTACCTTGGGGTAATCAAATGGACCTTGATGGTGATAATCCCTACTCTCCTTTATTAAGAAGACTTTTATGAGGATCAAATGAGATATAAGATATGGAAAACGTTTCAAAGATAAAGCAGCATACAATAGTGCTATGATATTACTGTGTTTAAGTAGTTGAATGTCATTAATATTTTACAATTTCCTGAAATCTCTCTCCAGTGACACTAGGAAGAAAAACTTAGTGTGAAGCTGAACTACAATGAAATCTACAGGTTAGAATACAGTTTGAGCCTATTAAAAGTATACAACACAATAAAAATCATGAAATCATTTTCTGCTTTTTCTTTAATATACAACATAATGTGGAATTAGGAGCAAGCAAATGTGTTAAGTTCATGGAGCAGATGAGCTATTAAACTAATTTCAGGTAAACAAACAAACATGATAAGAAGCAACATTGTTTATTGACATGGAAAGCCACTTTATATAAGCTGACTACTGTACAGATGCTTATAATGTTTTTTCATTTAATACAACCCAAAAAAAGCCTGCTTTACCGAGAGGAATCATATATCCTGAATCATATTTCCAAAAGCTTTGAAGCCCAGTGCTAGATGTACGTAAGTGCCTAGTTAATATTTGCAGATTGATTAGAGAAAAAAACACTTACGTGTAAATAGGAATAGTGAGTACAGGAACATGAAGATAATTCTTTCACTCAGTATTTCAATACCATGTCCAGTTTGGAGCCTGAAACATACATGAATGGAGAACTTGGAGAAGTTCCAGAGAAAAACAATGAAAATGCTTAAAAAGTTGGAAAATAGGGCCTATAAATCATGACTACAGGAATTGGAGGTTATTTAACCTGAAAGAAAAAGCTACGTGAGTGTGCCAGATTCATATATCTGAAACTTAAAGACGGTGAGACTTGCCACACCCTGTCAATACAGCTGTGCAAGCAGAAAGAAATCCAGAACCAGCAAAGATATTTTCAAAGTGTTACTATTATTTCTGTAAATATCTAACTTTATCTCTCTTCTGACGATTTCCAAAGCAACCAACAGCATCAAGCTGTACATCAATCCACAAGCATTTTATCAAGTGCCACTGAGGGCCAGGCACCTCACTGGGGATTGTGGGTAGAAAGAGGACAGTGTGATCCTGAGCCTCCCGGAAACAAGGGTTAATAGAGGAGTTGCAGGATTTGGGGAACTCTCTATAGTCAAAGAATAGGCCAAGTACTTTAGTGGCTCTAAGAGGAGCACAAACAAGTCTACTTGGGAAGATGAGGTGAAGGGGGACCTGTTTCACAGACGGCTGAAGGCTGCAAATGAGTTTTGTTGGCAGAAGTAGGCAGGAGGACGAGGAGGGTGAGGACATTCTAAGTGGATGGAAGCGCAAGCACAGAAAATAAGGTGAGGGTGAGAGACTGAACCACTTAGGAAGCAGGAGCAGATATGACAAATGTCTCCTTTTCTCTGCTAATGAAGAAACTGAGGCTCAAAGTTCTCGTTAACTTGTACAAGGTTAGCAGTAATTAATGCTAGAGTTGGAAGGTGACCCCACAATTCCTGAGTTCATGTCTGTTAGGGCTCTTTACAAATTCTTGTTACTCATTTAGCAATCCTAATATGCTGTGGTTTACGGGATAAACATTTCTTTCCGTTAGACCTGAAGCTGTCATCAATATAAAATACATCTTTTTGATTAATTTAGGGTGGAGGGGATGATGTCATCCTGGTTACATGGTACAAAGTCACTGAACTCTGTAAAAAACAATCAAATACATAAGTTAGTGGGAAATATCAAAAGTTAAATTTAGCCAAACAGCTGTTTAACAGAGCATCTCACCTGTATTTGTTTTGTTATGCCCCACATAGGGAAGAGATGTATAAACTGAATTAAATCAGTTTCAACTTTTTGTTTTAAACTAAAGCAAAATATACCATCTTACTCATGTTGTCAGAAAGTGTTTTCTGTTATGAAGTCTACTTCTCTTCTGCTATAGTTTACATTGTTTCTTTTTCTCACATTTTAAATGGAAATAGCTTCAAAAGCATTGAGTCAATGTAACAACAATCAAACAATTAGGCTGGATCAAGACACACACAAAAAAGTGTATTGGAGTCCGGACAAATAACAGGATAAAACAGGAGTGTGGGTATTGGGAACTTGGAGATACAATTTAACTTATTATTTTATTTTGTTTCTCTGTAGTCAGAGTCTATCAAAATAATTTTTGAATTTCCAGATTTTAAGATGTAAAATTACTTAAATCTGAATTTTTCTCTCTCAATAATTAAAAATGAGGAAAAATATATATTTCCTGTTCTCTGCATTTCTGTTTTAAATCCTCAGTGGAATAAATTTCAGAGAAAATAAGTACTGGAGAAAATAAAACATTCCTTGAAGGTATCCTGCTGTTTCTTAGAAGGTTCTCAGGTAAAGAAGATTCTCTAGAAAACCTCATACCAGTATTCTTACCTGACCACATCTCCAAAATGTCATCTTTCTATCCTGCCATATGACTGGAAATCACCTTAAAATTTACTATTTGAGGATGAACTTCCCTGGTTCATTTCCCAGTTATCCTAATTGTAATTATACCCAATTTGTTGGTGGCAACACGAGGACAGGAGAAGCTGCCCTTTTCTCCCAGCTTGCATTTCTTCCTCCTTGCACAGAAGCTCTGTAATAAATGAGCAAACGCATAATTGTGCCTGTGGGCTCACATCTGCTTGTGATTACCTCGGTGTGTTTGCCTGCAGGAAGATACTGGAAAGTCATTGACAAGCAGGGCAATTTCTTAGCCATTAGTCTGTAAAAATCCTGCCTGTCCTGATATGATTTAGAACATGAACATCCTGACCCGAATGTTCTCTGAAGGTATTAGTCTCATTACCCTGCCCCCTTTCACCCTGAGGTATTTTCCTTAGAGTGGGTGCATCTCAAAGCTAACAGTTCAGAGCATAAGCTTCACTTCATGTCTGAACTCTTGACTTCGTGTCAAGCTAACCTAAAAAGCTGAGAATTCAATCTCATCATATTATTTTCCAATGATGAGGTCTGACACCGCTGAGGAGAGTGTTTGAGTTCAGAGACTGGCGCTAGCTATTTCCATACAAGGACAAGGCGATCACAAGAGCTGTCTGCAGAGGGGTTTCCCCGGGTGAGAGCTGGCGGCAGAAGCCCCTCTCACCTAAAACTGCAGGTGCATGAGCCAGAGGGCTAGTATAATCTCAGATCCTATGGCTCAGGTTAGAACCGGAGCGATGCATCTGAACAGGGTATGGAGGTAAGGAGAATCTGAGGTAGGAAAAAGAACCTGGAAAGAAGAGAGAGCAAATGAGTATAAGAGAAATAAATAGATGAGCAGGAAGGTGTTTAGGAAATTGCATGGATCGGCTGAATTTATTTAACGGTCCATGGATGGATCAGACCTCGTCACTTGAGGACCCTCCCCTAGCGGGCAGGCTCTGAGTTTACCGAGGCTGGTACACTGCTAAGTCAGAAGGTGCATTCCCATGACTGTTCTTCAGGTTGTATTTGGTCCTGGTCATTGGTGAATGGATGATGAGGAACTCTTTCAAATATATTCAGGCTCAGGGAAACCAGTGCTGATTACTGGGCTCTGTTGCAGTTGGTAGAATTTCAGTAGACGCTGGTGAGTGACAAAAAAAAAAAAAAATCAAGTCAGACCTGTTGCCATTGAGTGGATTCTGACTTATAGCGACCCTATAGGACAGAGTAGAACTGCCCCATAGGGTTTCCAAGGAGCAGCTGGTGGATTTGAACTGCTGACCTTTTGGTTAACATTTAAATGCTTAACCACTGCGTCACCAGGGTTCCGGTGAATGACAAGGTGGACACATACGGAGGAAGACTGATGGAGTCAGCTACCACAGGCACATCCCACCTGTTCTCAGCCCAGGCAGGTGGTGCCCATGTGTCAGAAGAAGGGGTCACAGAGGTCTTTAGGGTTAGATGAAATTCTTCTAATGACTGTCAGCATGATGCTGGTAAGGAGGTACAGAAAGGCAGTAGAAGGGAATGTTCTGGGTGGAGAAAAGTAGTGGAGTTTTATGCGTGAAATCTACAGTGGCTGGTGAGTGGACCTATCATGTGACCTTTAAAAGATACAGTAATGAATGTATTCCTTACAGACTGGAATGATATGCTCCTTCTGGCCACCAGTCTGCAAATATTGGCTAGATGGGTGGAAACATAGATTACCAGTATCCTCCGTATTTGGATTTAAGTAGATGGGTCATCTTAGGATCCAGAAGATTTCCTTGATGAACAGAGCACTAGGGGATAGTATCATTGTGAGAAGGAACAGGTTAAAGGACAGGTCTTAATCTGATGTATTCAGAGGATGCCTGTATCAGTCAGGGCAGGCTAGGTTATGCTTCAGTGACTTAAAAGAAAAATGTCCATTTCTCACTAAGCTGTATGTCCATTGGGGGTTGGCTGGGTGGGGAGGGCTCTACTCTCCTCATTCTCATTCTCATTCTCACTCAGGGATCCAGACTGAAGGATATTTTATCTGTGTGCTGCCACATTTGGTCCAGCAGAAAAACGAGAACATGGCAAATCATGCACTGGCCTTAAAGCTTCAGCTCGCGAGTGACATTTATCACTTCTGCTCACATTTTATTGGTCACAGCAATTCATGTGGCCACACCTAACCCTAAGAGGGCAGTGAAGGGCAATGAAAAGGAGGACTAAAAATATTTTGCAAACAGCAATAACGACTACCAAATGCCCACTTCACTATGATGGTACAATGGCTGTGTGTGGGGGTTGGGGGGTAAGTTCAGAAAGAACAGTTCAGCAGTTAGGTGCACACAGCAGCACTTCAACATTGCCACCATTCCTCCCACCCCATTACAGTCTTCATCTTAACCTGAGCATAATTTTTAGGTGTCCATGTCTTTGGTAGGCAATATGAGTGGACAGCAATTCAGTGACACCTAACAACAACAACAAAGCTGCCCGTGTCTTAACCACCAGAATCTGTGAACATGTTACTTGATATGACAAAAGGGACTTTGCAGGTGTAAACAAGTTAAGGATTATGAGATGGGGAGATTGTCCTGAATTATCCATGGGGGCCCAATGTAGTCACAAGGGAGACAAGAGTGTCAGAGTTAGAGAAGGAGACACGATGACAGTGGCAGGGTAAGAAAGTGATTTCAAGATGCTATGCTGCTGGCTTTAAAGATGGAGGAAGGGGGCCACAAGTCAAGAAATGAAGAAGATCATCTCTAACAGCTGGAATATTCAAGGAAACAGATTCTCTACTAGAGCCTCCAGAAGGAATGATGCCCTGCTGTCACTTTGTTCATAGTCTAGATAGACCATTTTGGACTTCTGAACTTCTAGACCGTAGAAGAATAATTGTATGTTGTTTTAGGCCACCAAATTTGCATTAATTTGTAAGATCAGCAATAGGAAACTAAAAAATAAAATCCCAGATGTTATGATATGGCATGTAAGGAAGGTCTCAGATGACAGTCAGGGTTTGGAATGGGGCAGGGTTAGATGCGAGGAAGCAAAAACTGTACATGATGAAGGTCTCAAAACCTATTGACCTGTGAGGACAGGCAGCCCCAGCTCCAAAAGTATTCCTATTAAAAGAACTCAGTCCTGTTTCTTAATTAGGTTTGAAAAAGTAAGACACAACACCACGTACCCAATAAAACATGAGTTTCTTCTTTCTTTTCTTCCTCCTAACTTTCCCCTTTTCCACATTCTCACCTCTCTCAGCTCCAACTCCTTTTAATTTTGCTTGAACCCAGGAGTAAAAGCTAAAGCTATGAAAGCTGTTGCAATGATTTCAAATAGCTTCAATTGCAAAGCATTACATACTTTCATTATTGGAAGGGATCATAAGAGGATAATAGTGCAACCACACACCCACAACTAACTGCTCTACAACCTCCCTCCCAGGTTAATGGCCAAATACCTCTGGTAATAGGAAAGGCACGACCTCTCAAGACAGTCTTTTCCATCTTTGAACAACCAGAAGGCCTCAGATCAATATAAGCAAAAACTGATTTATTCTCTTCATATTTAACACTCATTGGTCCTTTGCTATACCTGAGGATGACTAAGAATACATAAAACAGGTCTAATCCCACTTTTAATTGATAGGCCTTGAAATACTTAAAAACATTTATAAGATTTAAGAATGAAAGTGTTTCCCTTAGAAACAACAGCTAAAACATGCAAGAGACTTGGCGGGAATCTCTTTCTCAGATTAGTTCATTTATACGTCAGAATAATAAGATGCTTTTGATTAAGTGATGGAAGAGAAGAAAGCCTGGAAAGCTCCCAGATATAACAGGCCCCAGTAAAAATCACCACAGCGCATTTTTCAGGTTAATGAGGAGGAGGAGGAGCACAAAGACCACAGGAGCAGGAAATGTGGGGCAGCCCAGAAAGGAGGCACTCTAGAACTGCTCTTGACCACTGAACCATCTTCATGACTACACAAGGTCAGAGAGACGATACCTTTCAAAAATGTTTTCTAGAAGAAATCAGCCACATTGTTAGATTATCTCAAATACAATAACAAACCAGCCAAAACTCTGTTCTAAAAGAATGGCAATTGCTTCAAATTGACCCAAATCTGTATTCTTCATTTGCTTCCCATCCAAATTCATTCCAGGCCCTCCTCTGCTCTGATCTGCATTTCAAGAGGCAGACTTCTATGGTTAGCATCACCCAGGCTCTCTTGTCCCCTGGCTTCTGGTTGGGTTTGGCCAATGGAAGACACTCATAAAAGATAAGAGGACAGAAGGAGATGAGATCGGGTTACTTATTTTCCCTACTTTGGCAACATGATTCTGGCAGAGGCTGTGATTGATCCTATAAGGCAGTTCCTCTTCCATGGCTTCAGCTAACTCCTGGTCCCAGTAACAAAAAGTCCTTTCCTTACTCTTTTAGGCCCAAGGATGGTAACAATTTTCTGCTGTTGCTATTCTCTAGGTGCTTCAATATTCTTTATTAGTTCTCTAAACCCTTTACATGCCTCAGCAAATAGCTCCTTCAATAAATTCTCTTTTAAATCCCAGATGAGTATACCTTCTGTTTTTCTTCAGAGTCCTGGCTGATAGACTGGTCCCCTGCTTGTACTCTTGCCTCCCCACCCCTCATAGTGATCCTTTTAAAATCTAAGTCACATAACATCATACCTGTGCTCAAAACACTCCAGTGGCTTACCATCTCACCAAGAGCCCTTACAGTGACTTACAAGGCCCCTCACTCAGACTATCAAATCAACCACAGCTTTATATAGTGAATATTTTTAATTATCATGAAATGAAAGCATACATAATACAACCTACCTAAACACAAAATTTCCAAAAATATACAATTATTTAGCTGAGAAGTAAAAAAGACATTAATAATAAAATAATATAAATTTCAGGATCAAAATACTAAGACATGACTATACTAGAAGACATAATGAAGTGGCCAAATGCTTACACCTATAAGTAGAACCACCAAGGACAAAGATAGGTATATTAAATTGATGACTCAAATAACACAAATATATTGCCATTAGTGACAGGCTTTTCCAAAATGGTTGTGCCAGTTATCACCTTATTGTCTCTCAGCTCCAAATCTACCCTTTATTGCCTGCTATGCAATAATTGAGCTGGGTCTTTTAAATAATTTTCCTTTGTATAATGTTAACCTTTGTAAGTAGAGGATGCTGGAGAGATATATCAGGAGGAAGGGTATTTCCTTCCTAGTTCCAATGTGCTCCTTTCTGCAGGCTCCTGTGGTGTGTTTGGCTTTTACAGCACACAGGTCTTGCAGCATGAGCAACTTCTTCCATGCCAGGCTCCTGCAGCATGGACTGCTTCTCCAGTACCCAGCTCTTACGGTGTGTGTGACATCTCCAGTGTACAGCTACTGTGGTGCATGCAGTTTACCTGGCACCCAACTCCTGCATCATTTGCAGGTTCTCCAGCACCAGGCTTCTGTAGTGCAGGAAGATTCTTCAAAACCAGGGTCCTGCAGTGCAAGTGGCTTCTCCAGTGCCCAGCAATACACAGTGATCAGCAGCCAACAGCTCATAGCACATGCCTCAGGCAGTTTTGCAGAAGAGTGTTTCTGGTGAGACACTTTCTTGTGAATGGCTTTCCCATAACCTGATTTTCTGGCAAGTTTCAAAAGAGGAAGGAGCCCTGGTGGTGCAGTGTTTAAGCATTCAGCTGCTTTAGTTGGTGGCAGTACCTTTCTGTTTTTTGAGTTAAGGATGCTGGTTCGAATCCACCAGCCACCCTGCTCTGTGGAGAAAAGATGTGGCAGTCGGCTTTTGTAAAGATTTATAGTCTTGGAAATCCTATGGGGAATTTCTACTCTGTCCTGTAGGGTCATTATTAGTCGGAATCAACTCAAAGTTAAGGGGTCCAAAGGGGATGCAGGGGGCATTGAGCTTCTATTAAGGGTGATGGAAATGGAATATGGTGACATTTGCACAACAAGATGAACATAATTAACGTCAGTGAAGTGTACCTGTAAAAATGTTGAAATGGCAGATGTTTTATAAATATATATATATTTATATATATATATATCTAGAACAATATTTTTAAAAAGATGGCAATGTAGTTTAAAGGAACAAAAAAGAGGGAGCAGAATTCGAGCAAGTTCTGCCAGTGTGGCACCTAAGCAACTTCTTTACCATCCAATGAACCATAGCTGTACCCTCACCAAGTACTGGTTCTCAACAGCTCTGTCTCAGGCTAGTTTCTCTAGAGAAGAAAAACCAGTGAAACATATATACATAT
>NW_004443941.1:28125444-28136734 GCF_000243295.1 Trichechus manatus latirostris | reverse complement strand
TATGTATACATATACATATATATAGAGAGAGAGAGACATGTCTGTCAGTCCCCGACATGTCTGTGAGGGTTTATGTGTTGCTGTGATGCTGGAAACTATGCCACCAGTATTCAAATACCAGCAGGGTCATCCATGACGGACAGGTGTCAGCTGAGCTTCTAGACTAAGACAGACTAGGAAGAAGGACCTGGTGGTCTACTTCTGAAAAGAATTAGCCAGTGAAAACCTTATGAATAGCAGTGGAACATTGTCTGATATAGTGCCAGAAGATGAGCCCCCAAAGTTGGAAGGCACTCAAAAGACAACCGGGGAAAAGCTGCTTCCTCAAAGTAGAGTCGACCTTAATAACATGGATGGAGTCAAGGTTTCGGGACCTTCATTTGCTGATGTGGCACAACTCAAAACAAGAAGATAAAGCTGCTAACATCCATTAATAATTGGAACGTGGACTGTACGAAGTATGAATCTAGGAAAATTGGAAATTGTCCAAAATGAAATGGAACACATAAACATCGATAGCCTAGGCATTAAAGAGCTGAAATGGACAGGTATTGGCCATTTTGAATCAGACATTCATATGGTCTATTATGATGGGAATGACAACTTGAAGAGGAATGGCATTGTACTCATCATCAAAAAGAATATTTCAAAACCTATCCTGAAATACAATGCTGTCAGTGATAAGATAATATCCAATCACCTACAAGGAAAATCAGTTAATATGACTATTATTCAACTTTACACACCAACAACTAAGGTCAAAGTTGAAGAAATTGAAGATTTTTACCAGCTTCTACAGTCTGAAATGATCACACATGCAATCAGGATGCATGGATAATTATTGGTGATTAGAATGTGACAGTTGGAAACAAAGAAGGATCAGTAGTTGGAAATAGGGTCTTGGTGATAGAAACGATGCCAGAGATGGCACGATAGAATTTTTCAAGACCAACAACTTCTTCACTGCAAATATCCTTCTTTCAACAGCATAAATGGCAACTACGCAGGTGGACTTCACCAGATGGAATACACAGGAATCAAATCGACTACATCTATGGAAAGAGATGATGGGAAAGCTCAATATCGTCAGTCAGAACAAAGCCAGGGGCCGACTGTGGAACAGACCATCAATTGCTCGTATGCAAGTTCAAGCTGAAGCTGAAGAAAATTAAAACAAGTCCACAAAAGCCAAAATACAACCTTGAGTAATCCCACTTGAGTTTAAAGACCATCTCAAGAATAGATTTGACATTGAACACTAATGACCAAACATCAGACAAGTTGTGGAATGACATCAAGGACATCATACATGAAGAAAGCAAGAGGTCATAAAAAAGACAGGAAAGAAAGAAAAGACCAAAATGGATGTCAGAAGAGACTCTGAAACTTACTCTTGAACGTAGAGTAGCTAAAGCAAACAGAAGAAACAATGAAGTAAAAGAGCTGAACAGAAGATGTCAAAGGGCAGCTTGAGAAGACAAAGTAAAGCATTATAATGACATGTGCAAAAACCAGGAGTTAGAAAACCAAAAGGGAAGAACACGCTTGGCATTTATCAATCTGAGAGAACTGAAGAAAAAATTCAATCCTTGAGTTGCAATATTGAAGGATTCTATGCGGAAAATATTAAATGATGCAGGCAGATCAAAAGAAGATGGATGGAATACACAGAGTCACTGTACCAAAAATAATTGGTCAACGTTCAAACATTTCAGGAGGTAGCATGTGATCAGGAACCAATGGTACTGAAAGAAGAGGTCCAAGCTGCACTGAAGTCATTAGCAAAAAAACAAAGGCCCAGGAATTGAAGGAATACTAACTGAGATATTTCAAAAAATGGATGCAGTGCTGGAAACGTTCGCTCATCTATGCCAAGAAATCTGGAAGACACCTACCTGACTGACCAACTGGGAGAGATCTATATTTATGCCTGTTCCAAAGAAAGGTGATCCCACTGAATGAGGAAACTATCAAACAATATCATTAATATCACAGGCAAGTAAAATTTTGCTGAAGAGCTTTCAAAAGTGACTGCAGCAGTACATCTACAAGGAACTGCTAGAAATTCCAGCCAGATTCAGAAGAGGTTATGGAACAAGGAATATCATTGCTGATGTCAGATGCATCCTGGCTGAAAGCAGAGAAAACCAGAAAGATATTTACCTGTGTTTTATTGACTATGCAAAGACATTTGACTGTGTGGATCATAACAAATTATGGATAATATTGGAAAGAATGGGAATTCCAGAATGCTTGATTGTGCTCGTGAAGAATCTGTACATAGATCAAGAGGCAGTCATTCAAACAGAACAAGGGGATACTGCATGATTTAAAGAAAGGAAAATTGTGCGTCAGGGTTGTATCTTTCACCATGTTTATTCAATCTAAATAATCCAAGAAGCTGGACCATATGAAGAAGAACAGGGCATCAGGATTGGAGGAAGACTCAATAGCAACCTGCAATACACAGATGACGCAACCTTGCTTGCTGAAAGTGAAGAAGACTTGAAGCACTTACTGATGAAGATCAAAGACTACAGCCTTCAGTATGGATTACACCTCAACAAAGAAAACAAAAATCCTCACAACTGGACCAATAAGCAACATCATGATAAATGGAGAAAAGATTGAAGTTGTCAAGGATTTCATTTTACTTGGATCCACAATCAACACCCATGGAAATAGCATAAGAAATCAAAAGATGCATTGCATTGGGCAAATCTGCTGCAAAAGACCTCTTTAAAGTGTTCAAAACCAAAGACGTTACCTTGAAGACTAAGGTGCCCCTGATCCAAGCCATGGTGTTTTCAATCGCTTCATATGCATGCAAAAGCTGAACAACGAATAAGGAAGACCGAAGAAGAGTTGATGCCTTTGAATTGTGATGTTGGCAAAGAATATTGAATATACGATGGACTGGCAAAAGAATGAACAAATCTGTCTTGGAAGAAATACAGCCTAATGTTCCTTAGAAGCAAGGATGACTCTTACATACTTCGAACATGTTATCAAGAGGAACCAGTCCTTGGAGAAGGACATCATGCTTGGTAATGTAGAGGATCAGAGAAAAAGAGGAAGACTCTCAACGACATGGATTGACACAGTGGCTGCAACAATAGGCTCGAGCATAACAACGATTGTGAGGATAGCGCAGGACTGGGCAGTGTCTCATTCAGTTGCACATAGGGTCACTATGAGTCAGAACCAACTGGACGGCACCTAAAAACAACAACATATATATGTGTGTGTGTGTGTGTATATATATATACAGATATACGTGTATATGTATACATATATGTATATGTGTACATATATATATAGAGAGAGAGATTTATATCAAGAAAATGGCCCACGCAGTTATAGAGGCTGGACAGTCCCAAGTCTGTGGATCGGGCTGGAGGTTTCTCCTGACTCACATAGCTGCAGGTGCTGATGAACCCAAGATTGGCAGGTAAGACAGCAGGCCTTTGGCTCACAGACTGTAGATGCTGACGAATCCCAAGATCAGCAAGTAAGACCACAAGCTGCTGGCTTACAGGCTGTTGAGTCTGACAAATCCCAACATCGGCAGGTAAGCAGCTAGCTCAAGTCCCAAGAACTGGAGGCCAGATGCAGGATCCAGAGTGAGCAAAAGCCCTTGAGCCTTGCCAGAAAGCCCACATATATTGGATGCAGGCCACACCCACAAGGAAACTCACTTTCAACTGCTGGGCTGCTCATAGCAGATCTCAACATGGAGGTGATTACAGTATATCAGATCTCATTATGGAACTGATTGCATCATTAGGTAGCTGTCAAACTACATCATAACTGCCAAACCACTGAGAATTTATAGCCCAGCCAAGTTGATACACAAGCATAACTATCACAGTCCACTCCTTGTCAGTTTGGACTCATACCCATCTCCCTAAACCATACATATTCTCTAAATAAAGACAATTATAAAGTCATACTTGCACCTAACATGATGCAACTATCACGTATACAACCTAAAAAGCACTAGCCTTGTTTACATCTTATATTTTGTAAGTGCAGAAAACAAAAGTATCTGATGCACACCTATAAGAAAAAAATACTCATAACAATTACAGACCTCGTTTCTGCAACTGATCACAGGTAGTAGCGAGTATTTAAAACTACATTCTTCCACCGCCAATTCCATATTCCCTTTACCCTCAGCAAGCTCCTCAGCTGGTCCTGGTTCTTTGCCTGGTGGGATGACCCAAACCTTCATTCCTGAAGGGTCTGGGCCATTAAGTCATGTCAGAATTGTGTTGCTGTAGTTTTCCATTGACTTTAATCACAGGACATGGTAGTACTAACAGACACACTAAGGGATCTCCTGTACTCTGGATGTACTCTTCTTTACCTCCATTATGTAATAACAGTCTAATTTCTTCTTGGTAATCAGGATCTATCACACCAGCCAATACAGTAACTCCCCTTTGCCTATTGATCCAGAAGCATGAGGAGCTCAAAGTGGCCAGGTGGCATTCTTAACTTCCAGTTCAACATAATCAGTGTTGTGTCTCCAGGTGGGAGCATTCCTCCCTTTGGAATTAAGACCTCTAGACCCACAGAGCCTAGGGTCACAGGGACAGGAAGTAAAAATTTTGTGAGTGGATCACTAAGGCTAGTAGTGAGTGATGCCACCACTCCAATTTCTACCCCTTGATTCCTGGGCCCATGAATCCTGGTTATGGGAGAAACAGCACCATATATTGGATGCTGGTTTAGAGCATATACAATCTCCTGGAGAACATTTCCCCAACCCTGCAAGGTACTGTCACCTAAATAGCACTGTAATTGTGTCTTTAGAAAGCCATTCCATCATTCCATCAAGCCAGCTGCTTCTGGATGATGCGAAACGTGGTAAGATCAGTGAAATCTACAAGCATGGGCCAATTGCCACACTTCATCTTCTGTGAAAGGAGCCCCTTGATCTGAGGTGATGCTGTGTGGGATACCATGACAGTGGATAAGGCATTCTGTAAGTTCATGAAGGGTAATTTTGGCAGAAGCATTATGTGAAGGGAAGGCAAATCCATATACAGTGTAGTTGTCATTTCAGTAAGAACATAATGCTGAACTTTCCAGGATGGAAGCAGCTCAATGGAATCAAATTGCCACCAGGTAGCTAGCTGATCACCTCCAGGAATGGGGACTCAGTGTTTGTCTCTGCTGCTGGCAGATTGGGCATTCGGCAGTGGTTGTAGCCAAGTCAGTCTTGGTGAGTGGAAGTTCATGTTGCTGAGCCCATGCATAACCTCCAGCCGTGCCATCATGGTCACTTTGTTCATGAGGCCATTGGGCAATGAGGGAAGTGGCTGAGGGAAGACGATGAGGGGATGACTAGTTTCCACAGAACACCTCATCCTATTCACTTGATTATTAAAATTCTCTTCCTCCAACTTCACACTTTGGTGAGCATTCACATGAGACAAAAAAATATCCTCACTTCTTTGGCCCATTCAAAGTGTTTTATCCACATACCTCTTCCACATACCTCTTTGTCTCCAATTTCCCAATCCTGTTCCTTCCAAGTCCCTGACAATCCAGACAGACCATTGGCCACAGCCCGTGAATCAGTATACAATCGCACATCTGGCCATTTCTCCTTCCAAGCAAAGTGAACAACCAGGTGCCCACTGGGAGGATTTCCCTTCAGCAGTATCCTTCAGGCGGGTCCCAGAAAGGGGCTGTAGTGCTGCTGCAGTCCACTTTCAAGTGGTGTCTGCATATCTGCATATAGCATAGAACCATCTGTAATGCAGGCACGAGTTTCCTCTTCCTCAATCAACTGATCATAAGGAACTCCCCATGAGGCCATAGGTGCAGACTGGCAGAGGGCAGTTAATGTGACAGGAGTAGAGACCATGGGCATTTGGGCCACTTCCTCATGCAACTTACTTGTGTCTTCAGGTCCTGCTCAGTCCTTATCTCATATGTACCACATCTATTTAATGATGGAGTGCTGCTGTGCACGTCTGACTTTATGACTCTGTAGGTCATACAACACCCAGTTCATGATGGGAAGTTCAGGCTGCATGGTGACTTTGTGGTCCATGGTTAAGCATTTAGTCTCTACTAAGGCCCAGTAACAGACCAAAAGCTTTTTCTAAAAGGAAAGTAGTTATCTGCAGAGAATGGCAGGGATTTGTTCCAAAATCCTAAGGGTCTGTGCTGTGATCCACCAATAGGAGCTTGCCAAAGACTCCAAACAGCATCTTTATCTGCCACGGACATTTCAAGCACCATTGGATCAGCTGTAGCATATGGCCCAAGTGGCAGAGCAGCTTGCACAGCAGCCTGAACCTGTTGCAGAGCCTTCTCTTGTTCTGGACCCCACTCAGACCTGACAGCTTTTTGAGTCACTTGATAAATAGGCCAGAGTAGCACACCCAAATGAGGAATCAGTTGCCTCCAAACTCCAAAGAGGCTCACTAGGTGTTGTGCCTCCTTTTTAGTTGTGGGAGCAGCCAGATGCGATAATTTATCCTTCCCTTTAGAAGGAATATCTTGACATGCCCCACACCACTAGACTCTTAGTAATTTCACTGCAGCGGAAGGTGCCTGAACTTTTGTGGGATTAATTTCCCACCCTCTAGCACACAAATGTTTTTCCAACAAGTCTAGAGTCATTGACGCTTCTTCCTTACTAGGTCCAGTCATCATAGTGTCATCAGTGTAATGGACCAGTGTGATGCCTCATGGAAAGGAAAGGCGATCAAGGTCCCAGTGGACAAAATTATGACATAGCGCTGAAGAGTTGATGTAGCCCTGAGGTAGGCAAGTGAAGGTGTATTGCTGGCCTTGCCAGCTGAAGGTAAACTGCTTCTGATGGGCCTTCAAAACAGAGTATGGAGAAAAAGGCATTAGCCAGATCAATAGCTGTATACCAGTTACCAGGAGATGTATTAATTTGCTCAAGCAATGAAACTACATCTGGAAGAGCAGCTGCCATTGGAGTCAACACCTGGTTAAGTTTTCAATAATCTACTGTCATTCTCCAAGATCCATCTGTTTTTTGCACAGGCCGAATAGGCGAGTTGAATGGGGCTGTGGTGGAATCACCACCCTTACATCCTTCAAGTCCTTGATGGTGGCAATAATCTCTGCAATCCCTCCAGGAATGTGGTATTGCTTTTGGTTTACTATTTTCCTACATAGGGGCAGTTCTAAAGGCTTCCACTTGGCTTTTCTTACCATAACAGCCCTTGTTCTACTTGTTATGGATCCCATGTGGGAGTTCTTCTAGTTGCTGAGTATATCTATTCCAATTATGCATTATGGAATGGGGAAGTCACTACAGGATGGGTTTGGGGACCCACTGGAACTACTGTGAGACAGACATGAGCCAAGACTCCATTAAAACCTGATCTCTATATGCTCCCACTCTGACTGGTGGGCCACAGTGATGTTTTGAGTCTCCTGGAATTAGTGTCAATTCAGAGCCAGTATCCAGTAATCACCAAAAAGTCTGATTATTTCCTTTTCCCCAATGAACAGTCACCCATGTAAAAGGCCGTATCCCTTTGGGGAAGGCTGGGAGAGAGATTAACAGTATAAATTTTTGGCAATGTATTGGAGTCCTTCCTCAAAGGGACTGGCCTGCCCTTCAATTAAGGGGTTGTAAGTTGGTAAACCAGCTCAATCTGGGAATTGATTGAGGGGCCGTGACTCTCTATTCTGGGAATTCATGTTAGACTGCTCTTCGCTTGACCTAGAATTCTTCCACTTATACAGATCAAGTAAATATTTAGTAGATTTCCTATCTATTTCACTTCTAGGGACACTATGACTAAGAAGTCAACGTCTATGGTGTAATGAATTGCTTAATATGGCCTTTCTAGCCATGGTCTTGTAACTCCCACCCAGGTGATTGGGCAGGTCTGTACAATAGGGTAATTGTAGCCCACCAAAGAGATTTGTCAGTTTTGCTATCCTGCTGGGCTTGAAATGAGCCACCCCAGAAGTGTGAATGAGAAGATCCAACCACCACCAAAGAAGAATAGCCAGGAGCCAGTAGATGTTTTGGACCTGGGATTCCTGCGCAAAGAAGCTCCTGGAAGAAGGAGACTGAGAGAGAGCAAGTAGTAACCCTGAAGATGGTGAGAAGCAATGGTAGCAGAGATCCAGCAGCAGAGACTCAGCAGCAGAGACCCTGCAGCAGAAGACGGCGTGGTGGGATTCCTGGCCCATGAGGAGAGAAAGCTGAGTGTCTTTGGGCAGAGGTGGAGGGCCAGGGAGAGGTGTGCCTGCCAGCACAGCTGGGAAGAGGCTGTCCTGATGGAAGAAGTGTATCCTGAGTGTTCCTCAACCTGAATTGTAACTGTTACTTCCCTAATAAACCCCACAATTTTGAGTATTTTCTATGAGTTCTGTGTGGCCATTGCAATGAATTGTCGAGCCTGGCAGAGAAGTAAAGAGTGCCATGTGAGGGACAGTTGGTGTCAGAATTGATAAAGATGGTGGAGAGAGGAGGCATATCTGACCTCCACCTCACAGGAATCAGCCTTGGGCTGTTGGTCTTGATTCTCCTTTCCAACTGTAAAATTAGTGAAATTAGAGGAAGTCAGACACTACCCCCAAGCCATTTTTACGAAGTCCATATGAGTCAGACTATTCTGATTACTGTTTTGACAACCACACCCAGCTTGTCTTTGTTGATTGAGTGCCACCACTTGGCCCCTACCACCACATAGTCCAACTAGCCCCATTGTAGTTAGGTGTCTTAATTCAGTTAGGGCATTTCCCACTGTCAAATCTGACTTACATAAAATAGCAATCACAGCAGTCTTCAAGGTTGCTGGGACTCCTTTCACAAATTTCTTCTGCATCATTGTGGTAAAAGGTGTATCCTCTGGGCTCTCCATGTGTGGGTCTGTGGGTGTAACCTGCTAAATCCACTCTAACATGCCAATTTCCCTAAGCTTTATGATTCCTTTTCTACAGTATACCAAGGCAGGTCTGGTATTTCAACTTGATTTAATCTAGGCCACCGTCTAATCCATGTTTCAGCAAACCAACCAAATAAACTATTAGATCCTTTCCTCACCTCTCAAGTTGAAACACTGAATGAAGAATCTGTGCTTAGTGGGCACATATCAATAAACTCAGACTGATCCAACTTTATGTTCCTTGCACCATTATCTCACACACTTAATAACCATTCCCACATATATTCCCCAGGATTCTGCTTGTACATATGTCTTAGTTATCTAATGCTGTCTCCTAGACTGGGTTGTCTAGAGAAACAAAACTGGCAAAGAGTATAAATATATAGAGAGAGATTTATATCAAGGAAATGACTCATGCGGTTGTAGAGGCTGGAACATCCCAAGTCCCTGGGTCAGGCTGGAGGTTTCTCCTGATTCACATAGCCACAGGAACTGGGGAACTCAAGATCAGCAGATCAGATACCAGGGCTCTTGCTCACAGGCTGCAAAGACCGATAAATCCCAAGATCTGCAGGCAAGATGGCAGGTGTCATGGATTGATGTGTGTCCCCCAGAAATATGTGTATCAATTTGGCTAGGCCATGATTCCCAGTATTGTGTGATTATCCACCATTTTGTCATCTGATGTGATTTTTCTATGTGTTGTAAATCCTGTCTCTGTGATGTTAATGAGATGGGATTAGTGGAAGTTATGTTAATAAGGCAGGACTCAATCTACAAGATTAGACTGTGTTTTAAACTAATCTTTTGAGATATAAAAGACGGACGTGAGCAGAGAGACATGGGGACCTCATACCACCAAGAAACAAGAGCCAGGAGAATAGCGTGTCCCTTGGACTTGGGGTCCCTGCACTGAGAATCTCCTAGACCAGGGAAAATTGATGACAAGGACCTTCCCCCACAGCTGACAGAGAAATTCTTCCCCTCAAGCTGGCACCTTGAATTTGGACTTGTAGGCTACTAGACTGTGAGAGAATAAATTTTTGTTTGCTAAAGCCATCCACTTGTGGTATTTCTGTTATAGCAGCACTAGATGACTAAGGCAGCAGGTAAGCTTCTAGCTCAAGTCCCAAGAACTGGAGGCCAGATGCAGGATCCAGAGTGAGCAACAGCCCTTGAGCCTTGCTAGAAAGTCCACATATATTGGATGCAGGCCATACCCACAAGGAAACTCCCTTTCAACTGATTGGCTGCTCATAGCAGATCTCATCATGGAGGTGATTACATTATATCAGATCTTATTATGAAAGTGATTACATCATTACGTAGCTGCCAAGCTACACTGTAACCGTCAAACCACTGATAATCATGGCCCAGCCAAGTTGACACAAAACCTTAACCATCACAAGCCCTCATCCCAAGAGCAGTAGTTCTTTCTTGTGTGCTCTTTCTTAGTCATAGGGGAAGTCCTGATGTTTATATACATCATTCCTATCAATTGAAATTCTTTTTACTTCTTACTAGCTAACCCACCATTATTCTAATTCTCTGTTATAATTAATAACGCATTATATTAAACTTTCCCTGTTCAAATTACAGCACGGTTGCTCTCTCCTGATTGAGCCCTGACTGATACGATGGTGGACAACTGTTGGTAAAGTTCCTAACAAAGTAAAGCAATTTTCTCTCATTTACATAACAGTTGCATTTCTAAGAAATTCAGCGATTCAAAAATAGTGGGGAAAAAAAAACTGCTTACAAGAAAAATGATGTTATGTTCTAGACTCCTACAACTGTACAGATTATGTACAACAAAATCCTATAGGACCACCATGCCCAGAAAGTTCATGTAAATGGTACTTCCAAAGATTCTGCAGTCTACAATTTGCACAACTATATGTGCCAACCCTACCAATTCAAATCCATCCAGATATTTGAAAGTTTTTGTGGGATGTAGAACAATTCTTCATTGTGCAAGACTATCCCATCTATTGCAATACAGCTAACATACCTGGCCTCTTCCCATGCTATGATAGTAGCACATCCCGAAAACACTCCATAAATTTACAAATTGTCCCCCTTCGAACAACAGTCCACTCATGCCTTACTTCTTTGATCTTGTCTTTTAAGTTTTCTCCAATCACACTAATCTTCTTGGTATTCTTTAAACAGTCCGTGTTCCCTCCTTCCTCCAGAGCCTTTGTAACTTAGTTTCTCTATATGGAAAACTCATCACTTAATAGCTCCAAACTCTCTTTCACTGCATCCAGGTCCCTGATCAAATGTCACGTCCTTGTTAAAATGTCTCTGTCTGGCACCTCTATATAAGATAGAAATCCCACATCTACCCCAGAACTTTTTTTTTTTTTTTTTTTTTTTTTTTTTTTTTT
>NW_004443941.1:28117148-28125344 GCF_000243295.1 Trichechus manatus latirostris | reverse complement strand
TTTTCTTTGTTCTTCTTACTCTCTTGTGCTGAGTTACTTTTGTTTGTGGTTTTCTTTTTCATTACCCCAGAACTTCTTGTCTCTTGTATTTTCCTTAACATCATGGTTACTGTCTACAATACTAATTATTTTGCTTATTTATTTTCTGTATCCCCTCATTAGCACTTAGGTCCCATGAGGACTGAGATTCTACCTCTCTTGTTCATTATTACAATCCCAGCACTGTACACAGTGCCCAGTGTGTACGAGAGATTCAATAATTATTTATGGAATGAATAGTGTAAGTTCATCACTGTACTTATAATAACATATACTCAGTAACACTCCTTTTCACATTTATCCAAGTCAATGAATTCAATCACTTCACTTCTCCTGTCCTCTTCCTTATCCAAAACTTGAGTTGCATTCCCAAAGGGAAAAAAAGACCAGAAAGTTGGCAAGTACTACTTGTCATGGATTGAATTATGCCCCCAAAAAAATGTGTATCAATTTGGCTGGGCCATGATTCCCAGTATTGTGTGGTTGTCCTCCATTTTGTGATTGTAATTTCATGTTAAAGAAGATTAGGGTGGGACTGTATAACACCCTTACTAAGGTCACATTTTACCTTACAAGAGATAAAAGGAAAGAGAAGCAAGCAGAGAATTGGGGACTTCATACCACCAGGAAAGCAGTGCTGAGAGCAAAGTGCGTCCTTTAGACCTGAGGTTCCTGCACTGAGATGCTCCCAGGTAAAGGGAATACTGATGACAAGAACCTTCCTCCAGAGCCGACAGAAGAGAGAAAGACTTCTCCTGGAGCTGACACCCGGACTGTAGCCTACTTGACTGTGAAAGAATAAATTTCTATTTGTTAAAGACATCCACTTGTGGTATTTCTGTTATAGCAGCACTAGATGACTAAGACACTACCTTAGAATATTAGATCACTTTGACATTTTTTAAATGAGGGGAGGAAGGCAGTGTAGTTTTCAGATGAGAAAATGTGTGTTCTTGCTCAGTTCATTCAGTATAAATGTGCCCTCCACATTGGTTTAGAAAGCAAAGATAATAGTAGAAACTGGACTGTCATGACACAGGAAACTTGACATGCATAGTCACATTTAATCCCTATAGCTATCTGGAAAAATAGAGAAAATTAAGGCTATTTTTACCCAAGAGAAAACTAAGCCTCAGTGATGTTAAATAAATATCAGAGTGGAATTCAAAACCATGTCTGTCTGACTCCAAAGTCTATGCTTACTTTACCACGTCACGGAAATGAGACAATGAAATATGTTGAACAAAGTACAATCTTCCTAGAATTCGAGTATCATTTTAATGGTCACAGTTATAGAGAAATATCCTGATTCATTTCCAAGAATATTTATTCCATGTACATCTCTGAGTGATATCTAGAAATACTTGAAAAACAGTCACCACTCCTTCTTCTTTAGCTGAAATTTGCAGAGTTTTGGCTAACCCGTGGCAAACTTTTGTTTAAAGTCAGTTTATTAACCAATAACACCTACTCTGGTTAATGATTTGCTTTTTGTTGATATTATTGGCAGTTTTTAATCTTCCTGCTTAATTATGCTGTCCTGAAATAATCTCTTTTGTCTGACCAATGCCAACACTAAGGAAAAATTATTAAACAAATAGATGTTTGATGTTCCTCCCAGTCCATCCTTGTTAGAATCTGGCTAGCGGGAAACAGAGGAACAAAGGGAAGACAGACTGAGAGGAGAGTTGCTCACACAACACTAAGTCTGACCCCCAAGGGTTAGTAACCAGATTCCAGCTAGGCCAATATTCACTCTAATAGGCAGTGTTCTGTTGGCTTTAGACCACTTTTCTTATACTCAGTAGTCAAAGAGGTATTAAGCACTTCTATGTGCACCACCCCATTTGGTGAGGTCCACATGCATAGTCGCCGTTTATGTTGTTGAAAAAACGTATTTGCAATGAAGAAGTTGTTGATCTTGCAAAATTCTATCATGTGATCTCAGGCATAGTTTCTATCACCAAAGCCATATTTTCCAACTATCAATCCTTCTTCTTTGTTTCCAACTTTTGCATTCCAATCACTAGTAATTTTCAATGCATCTTGGTTGCTTGTGTGATCAAAGTCAGACTGCAGAAGTTGGTAGAAATCTTCATTTTCTTCATCTTTGGCCTTAGAGGTTGGTGTATAAATTTGAATTAGTTGTATTAACTGACCTTCCTTGTAAGTGCATGAATATTATCCTATCACTGACAGCATTGTACTTCAGGAATGATCTTGAAATGTTCTTTTTGACGATGAATGCAATGACATTCCTCTTCAAGTTTTCATTCCCGGCATAGTAGACCATATGATTGTCGGATTCAAAATGGCCAATGCCGGTCCATTTCAGCCCAATAATGCCTAGGATATGTGTATGTGTTCCGTTTCATTTTTCATGATTGCTAATTTTCCTAGATTCAAATTTTGTACATTCCACGTTCCAATTATTAATGGATATTTGCAGATGTTTCTTCTTGTTTTGAGTCATGCTGCAACAGCAAATGAAAGTCCCGAAAGCTTGACTCCGTTCACGTCATTAAGGTCAACTCTACTTTGAGGAGGCAGCTCTTCCCCAGTCATCTTTTGAGTACCTTCCAACCTGAGGGGCTCATCTTCCGGCATTATATCATACAATGTTCTGCTGCTATTCATAAGGATTTCACCGGCTAATTATTTTCAGAAGTAGACCACCAGGTCCTTCTTCCTAGTCAGTCTTAGTCTGGAAGCTCAGCTGAAACCTGTCCTCCATGGGTGACCCTGCTGGTATTTGAATATCGGCGGCATAGCTTCCAGCATCACAGCAACAGGCAAGCCTCCACAGTATGACAAACTGACAGACACGTTGGGAATAGTGCAGGATCAGGCAGTGTTTCATTATGTTGTACGTAGGGTTGCTATAAGTCAGAACCGACTCGATGGCACCTAACAACAACGACAATATGTGCACCATATTGTATTGTCTACATTATTACTTAATCCTCAAACATGAGGATTTATTGTTATCTCCAGTTTACAAATGAAGAGCTTGAGAATATTGACCAAGTTAGGTAGAAAGAAGCTGTAATCCAATCTAGGTCTATATGACTCCAGGGCCCATGCCCTTTGCCACTGCCAACAGGGACATCCCACATCAGAGAGGGCATGAGCATCACAAGTATAAGTGGCTAGTCTGTGTGAGCAGGACCTTTAGCTAATGGCTACGTAGAAAGGTCAAGATCTCTGCCCCCACCTGAAAACAAGACAAAACCAAGTGCCCTCAGGCCCCAGCTAAGGGTTTTGGGGTTCAGCGAAGATTCCCAATTCAACCCAGGGGCTGAAATGCTAAAGGGAGAAACAGAGGCTGAGGCCACATCATAGGTGCAAACAAGCCCAGCAGGAGTAAAGAAAGGCTCCTCCCAGGCAAGTCAGTCCTCCAGTAACATATATAATCTGTGATTCCACAGGTCCATGAATCTTGTTTCATATAAGGCATTGACATCTCAAGAGTTTCTGGCTAAAGCCACATATGAGGACCTAACTGCTGATAAAAGGCTGCTGAAGAGGATCTTCCAGTCCAACAAAAATTATCAAGACCCTTAAGCATACACAAAATTATCTACCTCATTCATTCAACTAATATTTCTTGAGTACATACTACATGCCAGATAATGTTTCAGCTTCAAACTTTTGAGATTTTACCCAACTTTTGATAGTTTAAGCATGTATTTGTGTTCATCTATCCAGATTTGTACCTATTTTTAACTGCCCATTTTCCTGAAATGTGTTTCCTGAAATTTGATTATAGTAGGAGTTTTTCAGGCAGAGGAAGGGAAGGAAATTCCAGGCCAAGGACATAAATAGCATAAACAAATGTCCTGAAGTATGAAAGATCTCCACCTGCTTGGAGAAAGCTAAGAAGATCAAGGTGGGAGGAACTTAAGGTGGGTAGGTAGGGAGATGACAAACTCGCAATCTTTATTTTACTCTGTGGGGGAAATTTCAGGTCAGGTGGAGCGATAATGTAGAAATAGTTGGAAGCAAGTAGGACCTTTATATTGTACCTCAATTCACACTCCTTCCCCCTCAGCATCTTCAGCTTCACAATCCGTCTCATTCTCAGGAGTGTGCTTTGAAATTCAGTCATTTCAATTTAGGATCTGTTTCCAAGAAGGTTTGATTTCTGGGAGGAACACCTGGATGGGTTCCAGCTTCTCCTCAGTCTGGTCTCCCTTCACAGCATGGTTTCCTCATTCTCTTTAATGTGAATTTTCAGAATGTCAGATATAATCAATATTCAATCATAAGTTCAATAAACCCACCTGGGACCAAATTCAAATATTTTTACACTATTCCTTATTTTAGATTGGCCATGTTTTGATCTCATTCACTCATTCCCACTTGAGGGTTATCTCTTTTCCGTCAACAGAGCCATCTGAGTGAGGTCTGTGGGGTGGCCCTAAACGGGTGCTGACTACAAGGACAAGTGGAGGCTGAAACCCAGTACCAGCTCTGCTTGTAAAGTTGTGGGGCCTGACAGGAGGTGGCATCTAGCCCAAATAAAACAAGCCTCTGTTTTTCCATACAAAGAAATGAGTTAGGTTATTAGAGGCCTTTTGGCCCACCAGAAAGGAACAAAAAAAAGGCCTATGTAACATATTACTATTTCAGCCAAAAAAGAATAATGGCAAAAGAGAGATAGTTTTGTTTAAAGAAAATGAGTTGAACTCTAGTACAATAACAAAGCATGATATTGTATAATATAATACAAAACATACAACAGTAAAAAAAAGTCCCAACTTCCGGCAAAATGGCACTCTAGGCAGAAGCACCATGCCGTCCCTCCACAGCAAAGATCTGAAAAACTAAGCTGAACAGAGAAAACAACAATCCGGAAACAATAAAATATCAAATGAAGATATAAAGAACTCAGCCAAGCACCAAATGGAGTGAGAAAACTGACAGAGAACAGAGAGCGAGGAGAGATTCATACAGAGGTCCCCTATCAGCTAACGCAGCGTGGATCCGCCATCATGGACTCCTATCGAAGACCAGCAAACAGGAGGTACAAGAAAGCAGCTTCACAGAGCTTCCAACAGGAGACAAAACAATGGTAATTTGCGATATACGCTTTCCCACCCCCCACCCTTCTTCACCCCCACTCAGCCTCCTCTGCTTCCCGTGGCCACAATCTCTTGCCCGGGAAGCACGAGCTCCTTGGATTCCACCCACCCGAACGGGCCGGATCTCTGAGTGCCAATTGTTGGCTGTTGGTGTTGCTTTTTTCTGCTTCTTTTGATTTGTTCCTTACCTCTCACCACCTCCTCCTCCTTTTGCTCAAATACCTGGCTCCGTGCGCCATCTTTGCTTCTTCCTGAGGGGCTACGGAGCTCCACTCGAGTGTGGAGCTGCTTCCCGGTCTGGGCTGCCATGCTGGTGGGATCCCGGGGCTTTTGTTCTTTGTTTTTTTTGAATTGTTTGTTTGTTTTCTTTTCCTTCTCTTGAGTTGGGAGCCCGTTCTGGCCAGGTGGTGCTGCATGGCTTGGATCCTACCCCCTCGGCTTGCAGAGACGTGCAGAGGGATCACTGAGGACATTTATTTTTCATTGGTTTTCTTTTTTTTTCTGTTTTTTGGGGGGGCTTTTCTTGTTCTTTCTTTTTTTAATTTGTTTTGTTTTCCCTCTTTTTCCCTTTTTGTCTTTCTTCATTACTCAGTTTCTCATCTCTCTATATTTTCCTTCTCTTTCTGTTCCCCTTAATACCTGGCATTCTGTACCTCTACACCTTCTAGCCAGGCTGTACTGCAACACCTGAGAACAACTTCCCCAGACCTCATAGCTGCACCGGTGTGATCCCTGGGAACTTTGCTGTTCTTTTCCATTTCTGATTTTTATTTATTCATTCTTCGCTTCTCTTTTCTTTTCTTCCTCTCCCCCTTTTTGTTTTTCTCCATTTCATAGTCTCTCATCTCTCCACTCCAATGGCAAGCTCCCCTAGCATTCTTTTTTCTTTGTTTGTATGTTTTTGGCTCCTGTTCCTCTCTCCTGACTCCCATATCCATCTTAACTCCACACATAACAAACTCCCCGCTACATCCTGCCTACCTTCACTGTGCACTTAACATCACACAACCAAACCGCACAGGCACGGCCTACAGGAACCTGCCCTGCATTGAATAACAACCTGCCCTGGTGGCTGTAGTAAGTGCCACAAACAACCTGCGCCAGTAACTCCTCTTCAGCTAGATCGGCCCTGCCATACCATATCTGAGTGACTGACCCTGTGAATTGGAGAAGGAGGCGAAAAGTATTCTGCCCACAGATGAGCAAACAACAAAGAATGCACAGCCCGCCAGCTCATACACAGAAAACTTTTTAGAAAAAGGGATGAAACAAACAAATCTACTATCAAAAAACCAGAAAAATAACTACTGAATGCCCCCAAGAAAGCAGATAACATCAAAACATTTACAAAAACAGGACTGGATGGTTCCAGTAGGCATCCAAAATAAAATATCAGATGACTTTCCAGTGGAAGAAAAGGCACTGGAACTACCTGATAGGGAACTCAAATCTCTAATACTCAGAATTCTCTAAAAGCTAAAGCAAAAAGTGAAAAAAATGAGGAAAAAATAGACAAATTCATGGAAAATACAGACAAAAAATTGGAAGAATTCAGGAAAATAATACAGGAACAAAATGACAAAATAAATTCATAACTATAAATTATACAAAAACAACAATTAGAAATCCAAAAGGTAAACAACAAGATTTCAGAAATGGACGGTGTCATAGAAGGGCTAAGAAGCAGATTTGAAATGGCGGAAGACAGGAACAGTGGAATTGAAGACAAATACTTGACTACAACTCTGTTTGAGGAAAACTTGGAAAAAAGAACGAAGAAAAATGAAGAGACCCTGAGAGTTATGTGGGATACAATCAAAAGCAAAAATTTGCAAGTGGTTGGAGTTCCAGAACAGGGAGAGAAAACAGAAAACACAGAGAGGATCATTGAAGAACTGCTGACAGAAAACTTCCCCAATATCATGAAAGATAAAAAGCTGGCCATCCGAGAAGCTCAACGAACCCCATATAGGATAGACCCCAAAAGAAAATCACCAAGGCATATCATAATCACACTCACCAAAACCAAAGACAGACAAAGAATCCTGAGAGCAGCTTCTGAAAAACAAGAACTCACATACAGAGGAGAAACAATAAGACTAAGCTTAGATTATTTGGCAGAAACCATGTAGGCAAGAAAGCAATGGGATGACACATATAAAATCTTGAAAGAAAAAATTCCCAGCCAAGAATAATATATCCTGCAAAACTCTCATTCAGATTTGATGGTGAAATTAGGTCATTTCCAGATAAACAGAAATTAAGGAAATAGGTAAAAGTCAAACCAAACTTACAAGAATTATTAAAGGGAGTTCTTTGATCTGAGAACAAACAACTTCAGCTCACAGGCAGAATCTAGGACTCAGAATCATACCAGCCAGATACCAATCTACGAAATGAACTCCCAAGGACTATCCAAAACCAAAAGAAATACAACACGGAATCAGAGCAGTTAATCAGAAAATGACAACAACATCAAAACAATAAAAGAGGGAATAAAAGGCATAGGTATAGAACCTTCTAATGGAGAGGAAGGCAAGGAGATACCAAGTAATGGTAGACTACTTCAAACTTAGAAAGATAAGGGTAAAACTCATGGTAACCACAAAGAAAGTTAACAAACACACTCATAAAAATAAAGAGGAAAAACATAAAGTCCCAGCAAAAACAAAAGAAATGAAAAAAAAAACCCACAAACAAAGTAACTCAGCACAGGAGAGTAAGAAGAACAAAGAAAATGTCTGCACCACAAAAAAAAGCACTACAAACTGACAGCAACAAACTCACAACTATCAATAATTATACTCAATATAAATGGACTCAGTGCACCCATAAAGAGACGGAGAGTGACAGAATGGATAAGAAAACAGGATCCATCGATATGCTGTATACAAGACACAATCCTTAGAAAAAAGATGTGAATTTATTAAAAGTCAAAGGTTGGAAGAAAACATATCAAGCTAACAACTACCAAAAAACAGCAGGAGTGGCAATACTAATCTCAGATAAAATAGACTTTAAAACAAAATCCACCATAAAAGACACTATATAATGATTAAGGGGATGATCCATC
>NW_004443941.1:28090172-28117048 GCF_000243295.1 Trichechus manatus latirostris | reverse complement strand
AGAATAGCAGCACGATTGGAAGAGTGTAGTCGATGTCACTGAACTGTGCATGTAGAAATTTTTGAAATGGTGTATCTTTGGCTATGTATATTTTTACCCCAAAAAAAAAAGGTCAAGAAGGGAGAGGGTTGACACTTTGTGGGGTTGTTAACCAATGTCATAAAACAATACGTGTACTACTGTTTCATGAGAAACTATTTGTTCTGTAAGCCTTCACCCGCAGTACAATAAAAAATAAAAAAAAGTCCCGTTATATTGTAAGCACAATGATGGTTACCTGTTATTACTGGCGGTAATATTTTATTATTGTTGTTGTTATTTTCAATGTATAGGGAATATTTACATAATTGACTTAGAGTTGTAAATGAATCCATGGCTAAGGTGCTATCATTCTAGTGTGAAACTGAATGTAATGATTCTGACCTATTAAAGAAGGCTTTAACTGCATCAAATTTTTTTTTAATTATCTGATGTAAATATGGCAATGTTTTAAATTTTGACAGAGGAAGGTAGTCCAGATTTATATTATTCTCATTAATTTATCATGATGCTTGAAATGTTTCATAATTTTAAATAATCTATAAATATTCTAATCTTCCCAACTAGAAAGACAGCCTTGATGCTGAGAGTGGAGGCAGAGGGTCAAGGGTGCCAGTTACTTCCTATGTGACCTTGAGCTGGTCAATTTACTGCCTCTCTGACCAAGAGTTTTCTCACATGTAAAACACCAGAACTGGACTAGATGATCTCTCAGGTTCTTTGCTCTCTAATTTGATGACCAAGTCTACTTTTTGACAGCTAAAAATGATGGGGCTAATTTTAATGTGTATTGTCTGTCCCCGTATCTTGCACATAACTGATTGCAAATGCCTAGAAGCTAAAATGAAGGATCAAAGAAGTGCTACCTGCTTCTATTACCAATTACATGGTAAAGCTGCCAGAAGTTTTGGGTTTTTTTTTTTAACATTTAGTGAAAAACAGAAGTTGGCAGGAAATGTGTTGTAAACAATATCACCCCCACACACTTACTGAATAATTCATAGCCAGTATGCGGTAGAAGTATAATTTTTAAAATAGCATTTTTCCCCAAATACCTGAGTGTTCTGACATCAGTAACAAATGATTTAGTTGGCATTGCTTTGAAAATTACAGTGTTTAAAAATTGGTGTCTGAGCTCCAAGTATGTTTTATCCTTATCAAATTCTTTTGAATCGATTTTGCTACATTACATTGGAATGAAATATTTGCCATAGTTGACTATTCCCACCTTATTACCTTTCACAAGTCCTTTTTATACATTCTTTAGCCAATCGTTTTCCATTGAAACACTCCATTTTTCCTCAGTGATGAAACCCTTCCCTTTTATTCAAACTACATAAAATAAAGTCATCTTGCAATTTAATTGTTGTTGTTAGTTGCCGTCCGATTGGTTCTGATTTAAGGTAATTTTACACATAACAGAACTAAATGTTGCCTGGTCCAGTGCCATCTTCATGATTGCTGGTATTGCAATTTAATAAATTAGCATAAAGTTATTTTATTTAATTATAGAAGGGAAAATAGTACTTTGTAGTGATTTTTAATATAATACAGTGAAAAACTTGTCAGTTCCATATTATTTTACTCACCATTATCTTTTTTTCCAGGAGCCCTGGTGGCACAGTGGTTAAGCACTAGGCTCCTAACCAAAAGGTCAGTGGTTAGAACTCCCCAGCGGCTCTGTGGGAGGAAAGACCTGGCGATTACAGCCTAGGGAGCCCTATGGGGCAATTCTACTCTGTCATATAGGGTTGTTTTCAGTGAGAAGCCACTCAGTGACACACGACAACAGCAACATCTTTTATCCCCTATGTCGATTACACTGGTCTCCTCTGACAGCAGTTTGCTCCAATTTTTAACAAAACTGATTTTTTTATCCAAAATTATGTCTTCTACTGCATCACTGAGTTACATCACAAAACATTAATACAAAAGTAGGATTATGTATGAAATTTTGCAGTAGCAGAAAAGGCTTCCTGCTCCTATGCCAATTATAATTTAGGAGGGGCATTAGTAGTTGAGCCCATCACAGCCCCTCCCTTGTTTCACTGTAATCCCAGAACTTGATAATCCAGGGTGCTACCTTGACAGTTCTCTAGTCTACCAGTACAACCTCCCATCTACCCAGATTACATACAATTTTTAGAAGAATGCAGCATCATCTCCAGATTTTCTAAATAGGAGGAGTTTCTGGGTAGCTTGGCAGGTAGAAAAGGGACTTTAGGCTCGTATACATAGCAAGCTCGCTATTTTTGTTAGATTGTATGAGTATTTGAATTGGGTTATAGGTGCCCCCCCTCATAAGCTGTCCCTTGGTTCCTCGGCTGCAACATTGACTTGACTTTTTATTTGAACAGAAATTCCTATTACAGTGCAAGGGTGCAAGGGTAGAAATTGAGTCCACTGCTTTTATATGGGCCTACAGATGTTAACTACCTGTGGGATGCTGTCTTGCTAGGATAAACCAATAGTTTTGTGTACAAAATGAAAACGTTTCCTGTTATGCAGCCTGAAACTTTTCTGTTGACAATCATCATGATTAGCCATGCTGGAAACTGATTCAGTGGAAAACTGTTTTTGCTGGTTCAAAATAATAGTGTGCTGAATTTTTTAAACTTTTATTCATTCTTTCCTTCATTCAACAAATATTTATTGAGAGCTCACTACTATATATCAGGTGTTGTACTAGATACTTTTTGGATAATTTAAAATTAACTGTATAATGATAGTAAAATGACCAAAATCAGTAAAATTGTTCATATATATTTTAATGTATTTTTGTCTATTTAATTGATGTGCTACAATATTCTTTAAAGTTACTGCCTTTAAAGTTACATGACAGACCTATGAATAAGTAGAATAAACTAGATAGCTACATAAGAGTGCTACAACACCCTTCTTGTTGTAGACTGAATTAGGACCCCAAAAAAGTATGTTGGAGTCCTAACCCCTGTATCTGTAAATGTGATCTTGTTTGGAAGGAGGGTCTTTGAAGATGTTATCAGTTAGGTTAATATGAGGTCATGCTAGAGTAGAGGGGGCCCTAATCTTATATGATTACTGTCTTTATAAAACAGGAGAAGAGACAGGGAAACAGATACAGAGGAAGGATGCCGTGGGATGCTGCAGCTGAAAGCCAAGGAATGTTTGGAGCTGCCAAAGCTAGGAGAGAGGCATGGAAGAGTTCTCTCTCACACTCCTCAGAAGGAGTCAACAGAGATGGTGCCCTGATTTGGACTTCTAGAACTGTGAGACAATAAATCTCTGAATTTCTGTTGTTTAAAGCCAACCACTTTGTTATAGCCGCCCGTCTTCCCCCTTTTTCTTTCTTTCTCTTTCGTACCATGGTTCCTCATGTTTCTATTCATATTTCCTATTCTATTCTTAACCACCAAAAAAATCCTCCTGTCAAACAGTAATGTTACAAGAAGTGGGGAATACACAAGTTCCTTAAGCCCATCATCAGCTTTGGGTAGATTAATTGCTAGTTGTGTCATTTGAGTCCTCTGGGAAGCAGACACCGAGATGGAGTTCAGCATGCAAGAGATGATTGGGGGTGGGGGTGGGGGACAGGTAATGCTTGTGAAAGATAAAAAGGGAGAGGAAGCAGGATTGGACAAGGAGAGAACCAGATCACCATGCAGATCTGACAAAGTCTCTGTCAACCCAGTGGGGAGCTGGAGCAATCCTTTCTTGAGGTGAAATGACGAGGTCCTAGTGCCATTCACTGTGCTCAGTCATTGCCTGATCATTGCCCAGTAAGAGCATGGTCTCAGCTGGAAAACTGAGGTGGAGCCTGAAGTCACTAACAGCTGGAAGCTGTCTTTGAACTGCACCACTGACAACTGAACGGCAAGCTCTTTCTTGAAGCAAACCCAAACCTAGCACCTGCAAGGCTACCACAGTTGTGTTCTCAAGAACAGAGCCCTGAGAAAGTGGAATAAGGCACTCCTACAAATCAGTGTGTGAATGAGGTCAGAGAAAGATCTGGAAAAATGAGGGGCAGGAGGACTGAGAAGAGCCCAGAAGGAGAAGCCCAGGATGTCCCTTGAGTGCCTAGGCCACAAGGGACACCAACAGACTGGTGAGGGCTTCAGGGAGGGAAGGCAAGAAGTGGGTGAATCTAGTGTTTGAGTGATCTAACCACAGATGGGGACTTACTACTGGCTCTATCACTGACAAGCTCTGTGATGTTGGTCATTACTTAACCTCTCCAAATCAGAGTCACTGCATCTGTACCATGTAGTAACACAATAGAGTTTTGAAAATTAGAAGTGAAAATAATTAAACCCTCAATATTTATTAGCCATTATTTTTCTCATTATTATTGTTACCAGTTATTTTTGTTTTACTGAAGACGTTCTTAACCTACTTCAGATTTGCCTCAGGTCTCCGGGGTAGGGTTTCCATGATAGTAACAGTCTAGCTGAGTGGATAAGGTAGGCTCTGGAGATGGACAGCCTGGTTTCCAATCCCAACCTTGCCACTTATGAGTTGTGAAATATTGAGTAAATTGTTAAGCCTCTCTGTGCTTCATTTTTCTAATCTTCAAAAGAAGAAAAATAAGAGTACCTACTTCACTACGTTTCTGTGAATTAGTACAAGAAATATATTTAGTACAGTGCCAGCCACTTAGTAAATGCTCAATAAATGTATTTAGTAAGTGTTACTAGCACTTGGAAACCCTGGTTGCATAGTGGTTAGGAGCTATGGCTGCTAACCAAAAGGTCGGCAGTTTAGATCCACCAGGCACTCCTTGGAAACTCTATGGGGCAGTTCTACTCGGTCCTATAGGGTCGCTATGAGTCAGAATCGTCTCGACGGCAACGGGTTTGGTTTTTTTGGTTTATTAGTTCTTACCACCACTGATTTGTCAGTTTGTCACACTGTGGTGGTTTGCACGTTGCTGTGTTGCTGGATACTATGCCATTGGTATTTCAAATACCAGCTGGGTCACCCATGGTGAAAGGTTTCAGTGGAGCTTCCAGACTAAGACAGACTAGGAAGAAAGTCCTGGTGCTTTACTCCCAAAAATTAGCCATCAAAAACCTATGGAGCCCAACAGAACGTCTTACTTGTTTTCGACACATCATCAAGAGGGATCAGTCATTAGAGGAGGACATCACGTTTAGTGATGTAGAGGGCCAGCAAGGGTGAGAGAGACCCTCAGTGAGCTGGATTGGCACAATAGCCACAAAGGTGGATTCAAACACGCTGGCAATTGTGAAGATGATACAGAACCGGCTGACTTTTCATTTGGTTGTACTTGGGTCGTCATGAGTTGGAATCAATTCAGTGACAGCTATCTATTTACCTATTAGCCCATATACTTATTTTCCTGTATTATAAAAGTAATATGTTTATTAAACAACATTTCAAAAATAGGAACTTTTGTAACTAGGATAATACAAAAAATTGAATTTGATTTACATAAAAAGACTAAATCCTTCTTAGTTTGCAAAATCCCAAATAAGTGGACTATACTATAGAGTCAACAAAATTCTGCATAGCTTTCTGCTAACATCTAGTATGTTCTCAACATGCTATCTAAATATTCTTTAGTTACTGGGCAAGCCAGCACAACTTGTACAAGGAAAGGTCATGGAAGATCCATAGACACATCCAAACTCCCTGAGGGACTGAACTGCTGGGTGGAGGGTTGTGAGGACCATGGTCTTGGGGAACATCTAGCTCAATTGGCATAACACAGTTTATAAAGAAAATGTTCTACATTCTACCTTGGTGAGTAATGTCTGGGGTCTTAAAAGCCTGTGAGCGGCCATCTAAGATACTCCACTGGTCTCACCCCTTCCGGAGCAAGGGAGAATGAAGAGAACAAGATACATTGAAAAGATTAGTCCAAAGGACTAATGGACTGCAGCTACCAAGGCCTCCACCCGACTGAGTCCAATACAGCTAGATGGTACCCGGCTACCACCACTGACTGCTCTGTCCACAATCACAACAGAGGGTCCTGGACAGAGCTGGAGAAGGATGTAGAACAAAATTCTAACTCACAAAAAAACACCAGATTTACTGGTCTGACAGACTGAAAAAACCCCGAGAGGATGGCCCCCGGATACCCTTTTAGATCAGAGGTGAAGTCACTCCCGAGGTTCACCGTTCAGCCGGGGATTGGATAGCCGCATAAAACAAAACAGGACTAATGAGACACAGCAGTCCAGGGACAAGGACCAGAAGGCAGGAGGGGACAAAAAAGCTAGTGATAGAGAACCCAAGTTTGAGAAGGGACAGTGTTGACATGTCGTGGGGTTGTTAACCATTGCCATAAGGCAATATGTGTTCTAATTGTTTAAAGAGAAACTATTTGTTCTGTAAACCTTCATCTAAGGTACAAAAAATAAGAATTATCTATGTGAGATCAAATTGACAACAGCGACTCAAAAGGTTTGATGGGAAGCCTAGGGGCCAGTGAGTTGAAGATAATGGTGATGGAATAATTTGGAAAAGGATAGTGAGAATAGCAGCACAACTGCAAGAATGTAATCGATGTTACTGAAATGTACATGTTGAAATTTTTGGAGTAGTGTATCTTTGGCTATGTATATTTTCACCGAAACAAAAAAAAAAAGAAAGTCCTCCAAGGTCGAGAAGGGAGAGTGCTGACGTGTCGTGGGGTTGTTAATCAATGTCATAAAACAATATGTACACTGACTATTTAATGAGAAACTATTTGTTCTATAAACCTTCACCTAAAGTACAATAAAAAAATTTAAAAATAAAGACTGCTATAAAAAAATAAAATAAATATTCTTTAGTCATTCTTTAATGCTTGTCTTACCAGGTTACTCTAAGGAGAAAACCTCCATTATTTCCACAAACTCTGAACTTATTTTCTGCTTCTTGCTGTTTGAAAAGCAAAAATGCATATAAGAGACTTAAACGCAAAACTGTTGATGCATTTTATTCCTTAGTCAGTGTTTGTGCAGTTTTTATTCTAGATACATCCCATAATGTGTAACACCTGGTTAGAAACTCCAACAATCTAGGTATCTGGCATGATGTTGACAAAACTGGATGATTGATTCTTCCTGACATTTTTAAAAGCCAGATGTTTGGATTTCCTAGAGGCCCAGTCCAAATGTTAGTTTGTTCTTGGAAAGATATTACAGTGTGAGCATCTTGAAATTCAGAACCCTACTTGAAAAACCTACTCAGCAACATGCCGTATACACTTAATCTCATAAATGCTACTTGATTTGTTATCCAGCCACTTAGTTAATTAAAAAGACATTGAAAGGATTCTAGAGATGCTATATCTAAGACATGTATTAGCAACAGGCGACAAAAATTAAAAAATATTCACTAAATGACACTTATACACTCTAGTACAGACTCCAGAAGTCCACATACTCACCTCAGGGCCTGAACAAGAAGTGGTTGAGTTAGGAATTGGAGAGGTGGGAGGGAAAATACTAAATAGACAGTAGATAAGTGGTAACTTTGGTGAAGGGTAAGACAGTACACAATACTGGGGAAGCCAGCACAACTTGTACAAGGAAAGGTCATGGAAGCTCCATAGACACATCCAAACTCCCTGAGGGACTGAATTGCTGGGCTGAGGGCTGTGGGGACCATGGTCTTGGGGAACATCTAGCTCAGCTGGCATAACACAGTTATATAAAGAAAATGTTCTACATTCTACCTTGGTGAGTAGCATATGGGGTCTTAAAAGCCTGTGAGCAGCCATCTAAGATACTCCACTGGTCTCACACCTTCCAGAGCAAGGGAGAATGAAAAGAATAAGATACAAGGAAAAGATCAGTCCAAAGGACTGTTGGACCACACCTACCACGGCCTCTACCAGACTGAGTCCACTGTAACTAGATGGTGCCTGGCTACCACCACTGACTGCTCTGACCAGAATCACAACAGAGGGTCCTGGACAGAGCTGGAGAAAAATGTAGAACAAAATTCTAACTCACAAAAAACGACCAGACTTATTGGCCTAACAGAGACTAGAGAAACCCCTAGAGTATGAACCCTGGACACCGTTTTAGCTCAGTAATGAAGTCATTCTCGAGGTTCACCGTTCAACCAAAGATTAGACAGCCCCATAAAACAAAACAAGACTACTGGGGCACAACAGTCCAGGGACAAGGACTAGAAGGCAGGAGGGGATAGGAAAGCTGGTATTAGGGAACCAAAGGTTCAGAAGGGACAGTGTTGATATGTCGTGGGGTTGTTAACCATTGTCATAAAACTATATGTGTACTCACTGTTTAATGAGAAACTATTTGTTCTGTAAACCTTCATCTAAAGTATAATAAAAAAAAAAAGTGGTTGAGTTAATCTATCTTATAGGTGAATTGTGTTACGAACGTCCAGTTGGTAGGTAAAATAAACTTACTCATTAGCACAAGATTATAAAGATGGTAAAGTTCCCAGATCAGCCCACAAAAATCTACTTAACTGACAACATAGCAGCACATTATTAATGGAACTTCAGAGCTCTGCCTCAGGTCTTCTAGGCCAGGCCAGTCTCAGGACTTTCAGAGACTTAGTATCTTGATCCCTAGGCTGCTCTAAGCTGGGGCCCTCCTGAGCCATAACCCTTGATCCCACCTTCTCCATGCCCTGCAGAGCTGAGCGTTGGTGGGAGTGGGCATAATGCAGGCTCTGTTGCTAGCAAGTTTCCGCCTCAGGAAAGCAAGAGTTAAAACATGTGGACAATCCGGTAATATTTACTGCCTTAATTTTCCCTCTATTTTATACTTCTCAGAGCATAATTCTATAACACCTGATATTTCCCACTTTTAGTGTCTTTCTAGTCTTATTTATTTATTTATTTTCCTAGTCTTTTAGCAGCCAATCTGAGGAATCTTAATAAACAATTATAAACCAACAATGGTCCATAAGTTTGGCTTCTCCTTCCCTACCACCAACAAACGGAATCCTGAAACCACCAATAATTGATCAAGAACATAAAAAATCTTTGGAGACTTAATGTGAATTAAAGAAAAGAAAAAGTAAAGCAAACGCATATGTATCGAATGTCACATTATCTTGAAAATCTATGCATCACGTATTTTTATTCATTTTTTTTCTGGCTCATTCTCAGTCCAGGTGTAATCTATTCCCATAAGCCTTCCCTGATCCCACTGATCCCACCTCCCTCTCCAGGTTCATTCTGTGTCTCTCCTCTGTGCTTCTATACTTCGTAATGCCTCTCTCTGTAATTGCCCTTACCACATTGTATTAAAAACGTTTTTTTATATACCTATTTCTTCTATTATATTTAACTCTCTTGAAAGCAAGAACTTTGACTTATCTTTCTTTTTATCCCTATCACCTAGCATAGTGCCTGCATATAGTAGGTGTTCAAGAAGTGTTTGTGAATAAATGAACCTCTATAAGGTGCCAAACATTATGCTGTTATATAATACTTATATTCATAATGTAGAATTAAAAATGTAAGTATTAAAAATTAAACATATTATCACATTTAATTACAACAAAAGCCTTATGAGATAGTATTATAATTGAAAATTTCAAAAGATTAAGTAACTTGCTCAAAATCACACAACCAGAAAGGGACAGAACTGGACCTAGAGTCCAGATGAAAGAAACCCCAAAGTTCAGTGTCTACCGCTATTCTCCATTGGCTTCTGTGAGATTTTGGCACTGCAGGATGCTGCATTATTCTTTTTTTTCCCAAAATAAGTCAACTATTTGTTCTCTTCCATTAACAGGTAATGAAGAATCAGTAAGATTTCCTTGCAATTATCTTGTCCTAGATATTACACTTAAAAGTCCAGTCAAGTACACATTTTTCTATTGTTGTCCAAGTGACAACATTAACCATGTTGCTTCAATATAAAAACTAAGAGAAAAATCCATCAGAAATCTCACAGGCCCTTGTGTTTGAGCTGCTTAGGTGGCTGTATATGGAAAGCCCTATTTTCCTTGTTAGGAGTCCCTGGGTGGTAAAACGGTTAAGCACTTGACTACAAACAAAAATGTTGGCAGTTCGAACCCACCCAGAGGCACCTTGAAAGACAAACCTGGTGATCTGTTTCTGAAAGGTCACAGCCTTGGAAACTATGGAACAGTTCTACTCTGCACACATGGTGTCGTCATGAGTCAGAGTCGACTTGACAGCAACTAACAACAAAAATGTTTTCTTTGTTCTTTACAAAGTGTGTTTTTTGTCAGCTATTCTTACAAGGCCTGGTGATGATGTAAACATCCCTCTGGTCTTCGTGGGCACCATCATCATGAATTAATAGAAGAAATATTGTCCAGGATGTGCCTACACTTGCAAAACACCTGTAGCTTGATTCACGCTCTTCTTACATTTTCCATTCACAGGCTCCAAATCAGAAAGAAAGTCTGGAATCATTAAAAATGACAGAAGAAAAAGGCCAAAAGGAGAGCTCACTAATTTCCAAATGTCAACAAAATGATCATGAGACCAAGTTTCAGGACTCTGGTGCCCGATCCCAGAGCATGACAAGATTAACAAAGGGCAAGACCTAGATAAGGGGCCCTGGTGGCACAATAGCTAAGAGCTCGGCTGTTAACCAAAAAGTTGGCAGTATGAACACACCCAGCAGCTCCAAGGGAGAAAGACCTGGAGATCTGCTCCTGTAAAGATCATAGCCCAGAAAACCCTATGGCGCAGTTCTACTTCATCACATGGGATCACCATGAGTCAAAAATTGACTCAACAGTACCTAACAGCAACAACAAAAACCTTGCTGCCCAAGGAGAGGAACTATCCCTGAGAACTTGGAAGCTGATCCCAAGACATATGTTCAGAGCATAGGCTTCCTTCGATCTTAGTCCAGATGGAGATGAGGCCTGCCATCAGGAATATACATGAAGGCCCCAGGTTGGCAAAAGAGTTTGAGACATCTGGAAAAAGAAAGGCAAAAATCAAAGCACTTCTCTTACTTAAGAGGAAATCAAGCCTATATTGGCTATGAAAAGAAAGATACCATGGATTGCTGCCTAGGACGGAAGTTACCTTCATGGTGTCTGAGGTCAAACCAAGCACTTTTATCCTCAGAGGTTCAGGTTTGATCAGTATATTTGGGTGTTTAGATCATTGTTAAAAGGGATTCATCCATGTCTACCAGTTTTAATCCTTATGAAATTTGCCTCCAGTATTCTTAATGGAATACTAAAGTGTGCCTGACCCAAGCCATGGTGTTTTCAATCACCTCATATGCATGTGAAAGCTGGACAGTGAATAAGGAAGATTGAAGAAGAATTGATGCCTTTGAATTACGGTGTTGGCAAAGAATATAAAATATACCATGGACTGCCAGAAGAATGAACAAATCTGTCTTGGAAGTATAGCTAGAATGCTCCTTAGAAGCAAGGATGGCTAGACTTCATCTCATGTACTTTGGACATGTTATCGGGAGGGACCAATCCCTGGAGAAGGACATCATGCTTAGTAAGGTGGAGTGTCAGCAAAAAAGAGGAAGAACCTCAACAAGATGGATTGACACCGTGGCTGCAACAACGGGGTCAAGCACAACAATTACAAGGATGGCACAGGACCAGGAGGTGTTTTTGTACATAAGGTCGCTATGAGTCAGAACTGACTGGACGGCACCTAACAAGAACAACAACTATTATGGCCCATTTGGGGACTACATCGAAGAACCCATGTTCCCAGCTGACTTAGCAGCCTAGTCCAGTAAAAGATCCTCACCCTCCTTCTCAGGTAATACAAACTCTGGTGACAATTTCTCTACTGATTTATGTCCAGAAACAGATCTCAGTCAAATAAGACTATTTCTGTCTAGTTCCCATGCCCCACTGTAAACCTAAAACCCTCCCCTACCAAACAGGATATTGGTAATTAGACTTTGTAGATAAGTAAAAATCCTTTATACAAAATCTGATTCTTTAGTGAAAAGGAAAATTTTTCCTTTAGTCAAACAGTAAGCACACACACATTTCCTCTCTCTCTTTCTCTCTATCTCACTTTTATTCTTTTTTCTGAGAAATATTTTATGTGTCAAGAGATTGAAAGAGACAGTGCTTAACATTACTATAAACCTACAGCTTAAAAAACAAAACAAAACAAAACAAAAAACCATTGCCATCGAGTCAATTATGGCTCATAGCGACCCTCTAGGACAGAGTAAAGCTGCCCCATGAGGTTTTCAAAGAGTGGCTGGTGGATTTGAACTACCAGTCTTTGGGTTGGCAACCAAACTCTTAACCATTGCACCACCAGGGCTCTGCAGCTTAAGACTGTACAAATTCAAACAATAAAAGAGATCTTATGGCCACTGAGAAGAAACAGTTAAAAGACACCTAAAAGATTTAACAAGATGCAGATTTTAATAAATTTTCTGAATCCCTACTATGTTCTGCCAAGTGCTTTATGTGCTGTGATAGTGAGAACTTTCTGAGTTGCAAATAATGGCAACCCAACTTAAATTAATATAAGAAATTTTGAGAGAATTCATTGGAAGGCCTCGGATGGGTTACACCAAACTCAGAGCAAAAGATTCAACCCAGCCTCAAGAACGAAGCCGGGAATTGGGATGTTCTCCTGAAACAGACTGGCCCAAATAGTCCTTTGCTAAGAAATCAGAAATAAGTTCTCTCTCAGTTACTCACTTCTCTGCTTGATTCTTCTTTCTCACTGCACACTTTCCTTTGCTCATAAGTTTACTGTGATCATTAATGTCGTGTCTCAATTTGGCCATGATTCTCAGTGGTTTGGCAGTCATATAATGATGTAATCATCTCCATGATGAGATCTAATATAATGTGATCACCTCCATGATGGGATCTTCTGTGAGTAGCCAATCAGTTGAAAGGGAGTTTACCTGGGGGTGCGCCCTGCATCCAATATATGTGGACTTTCTGGCAAAGCTCGTTGGCTTTTGCTCTGCTCTGGATCCTGCATTTGGCTCCTCAGTGTCTGACCTCCAGTTCTTGGGACTTGGACTAGCAGCCTGCCATCTGACCTGTGGATCTTGGGTTCACCAGCCCCTGCGGCTACGTGTCAGGAGAAGCCTGCAGCCTGATGCCTGACCCATGGATTTGGGACTTACCAGCCTCTACAACCATGTGAGCCATTTCCTTGAGATAAATCTCTCTATACATATATTATATGATTTTGCTTCTCTGGTTTTGCTTCTCTAGAGTACCCAGCCTAAGACATTTATAGAACAGAACACAGTCACCACAGTCACTCAGTTTTACATTCCACATCCCGAGTACTCAGAGGGAGATATCTCCCCGTATTCTCTCTCTCTCTTTTTCTTCTCTTTTCTATCTAGTCACTTGAATGAGTCATTAAAATAAGTAATCCCAAATATTAGGCTTCAAGACAGTGAACTTCCAATAATATGATTTAACTGATTTCAGGAAAACATACAAAAAAATTTCCATGATATCATTGAGGATAATATGGTGAAAGAGGAAACATATGATACATTAAAACCACAGGGTTTACATTATTAAAAAATACAATGGTTTTCAAATCCATGACTGTGACAGCAAAGGCCTATGAAAAATAAAACTGAGGGAAAACAAGTAAAAATATAATTAACTATAAGTGGTATGAGTGTACATGTGTGCACATGTGTGTGTGAGAGAGAGTTGGGAAGCAAACACTGACATGGAGTTAGGAGTGCAAGAAGTTTTGGAGGGATAACACCTGTGAAAGATAAAAGAAAAGGAAGCAGGATTGGGTAGGGCGAGTTCAGATCACGATGCAGATTTGACTAAGTCTCAGCTAAAACAAAGACAAACTCCAAAGCAAAGATTATCCATTAGAGAAAGCCCGGGTTGGAAAGAATGTTCAGGCCCTAGTAGCCCTGCCATGCTTAGTCATTGCCTGGGGGCTGTCCAAGAAGAGTATGACCATGACTCAAAGCTGAGGTGGATCCTAAAGGTGCTAACAGTAGGGAACAGTTAACTACTCCTTGAGGCTGAATGGAAAATTATTTCTTGAAGATAGATTTAAGTGGCAAAACTCCACTTTAACTGTCTATAAAAGTAGAGAGATATTTATCACTTTTTAGCTGCCCAGAATCCATTCCTGTTAGTAAGAGCACCCCAGTTTTTCTTTGGAGAGATCACCTCTCCTGTGCATTGTACTGTGTCAGTGAAAGAGAAATGCCAGGTTTCTACTTCTCACTGTGAAGAAAGTAGGGAATAGACCCTTCCCTCATAACCCTAATATAGATGGAGGGCAGGCACATAGTCTAAGTTCAGCCAATCAGAAGTCCACTATCAAGAGGTAGAATCCAGAGGAGGAAAGCCAGAGCACAGTTGGAGGCCATTCATGGCTGCTGCAGTGGTGGAAACAGCATAATGACCTTCTGCCCAGGTCATTATGGTTATGAGCAGCCCACTATGCATCCTGACTCTTTAGACAAGCTTCCTCCCTGTCACCTCCTCCCCTTTTTATGAGTATTCCCTATCTCACACATATCCTTCCAGTAAATTCCCCAGTCAAGGTCTGATTCAGTTGCTTTCAACCAGGAACCTCAACTAATACAGAAAGTTTATTTTTTACAAAATAAACCAATTTGGCAGCAAAACTTAGGGTAAAGACACCATTCATGGGTGGGGGAAAAAACATATTAAATCATCATTTAACTTTCCCCCTCAAAAAAAAAAAAAAAAAAAAAAGAGCTCCAGAAGGTAGGTATCAAATTACCTTCTTCAGTGGTTCAAGAAGCAATTTTTGAGACAGTATTGCTACTTAGAGAGATTTTCCCATAAACGTTAGATTATACAGAACATACCTCCTTTTTAAAATTTTTAAACATTTCTTATAAAAGTTTAATACACTTTGCCCTTGCCTTCTTCCTAACTTGACTTTAGCAAGTCACAGGCAAATACCGTGAAACTGACTAGACATTTCACAATTCATTGTGACATTTGGGTTAAGTGTTTTTCTGGCCCAGGTCTTCTAACCATGTACAGAGAAGGAGGGACAGAAATAGACCTCTTTCTGCAGTACTCCACAAACCAGAGCCCAGAAACATCAAATCATATTGTCTCAAAAACCTTAGTTGACACAACTAACTGCGTGTTACCTGGATTTGGTACTACTACTTAAGTCGTTATATGCTAATAATGTTGACTAATGGTGCAGGTTGCAGTGCTACCTTGAAGTAAATCTCTAATAAGATCACTTTCCTTGGTCTGATCCTGCTCAATATTTTTTCCAGTGACTTAGACAAAGATGTAGGAAGCGTGCATTTTAAATTTAAGAGGTATAAAACTGAAAGAGATAACCAATATGTTAGACAAAAGAGTTAAAATTGGAAATCGTATTGAATAATACAGAGTACAAACATGAAAAGGTAAGATTTTAAAATTTCTTAAATTCAGTATCAAAATCCTGAATTTAGCATCAAAACTGCAATGGCAATATATGTGATTTTAAAGTGCTCAGGGTAAACCATCTAACTGATCAAAGTATAAGGGAACTTACTGAGATGTAGACAACATAAAAAGCAATACCGTGTTTATTTTTATAAAAGACTATAGGTGCTTATATACGTATTTAAATGCAGAAAGATAAATACTAAATTGTTGAGTGTTTAGCTCTAGGGAGGAGCATTTGGGAGAGTGGGATGAGATGAAGAGATCTGTCTTACTATATTACTGTTTTACTATATATATTTACATATGGCATGAAACTTTTATAGAAATAATTTATTGATGTATTAATTTTATCATAAAAGATTAATTAATCAAGTATATAAAGTGCATGCTAAAAGCCTTGATTTTCACCTTAGGCTTTAAGAGAAAATCTTTGTGCCCAAGTTACAGGAATAATCAGTCCCATTATTCTCTGGGCTAGTCAAACCTCATCAGTAAAAATGTATTCGATCCTTAGAAGAGTATCTGGCAAAATAGAATGCATACAAGGAGGAAAACAATAATGGTTAGGGGCTTGGAATCCATTTCATGTACTGGAAGAAATGGAACTGATTATCACAGAGAAGGCCAAATTGAGAGGTGATTAAAGACTTTGCAAATATTTTAGGTGTCACCAAGCAAATGGGTCAAAAGTCTTAACCAGACGGCACAGCTAGAATCAGCAGACGTTCCAGGGAGGTAGATTTTAGGTCACTATCCAAAATTCTAACAATTAGTGCCCCTCTAAAATGCAGTGTGTGTCACTGTGGGGTAATCAACTCCCCATTTCTGGATGGGGCTAGGTGACCATTTGACATAGATGCTATAAAAAGAATTTGTGTACTTTGGGGTTGTGCTAACTATATAATGGCTAATCTCCTTTCTCTAATTTTATTTGGGGTCCACTTTCTTTATGGATTCAAATTATCATGATCATATTCTATATTTGCTTCCTTGGGTTTCCTAGGGCTGTATCACATACTCAGTGGCTTAAAGTGACAAAAAGGTATTCTCTCACAGTTCTGGAGGCTAGAAGTCCAAAATCAAGGTATCTGCAGGAACCTGCTACCTCTGAAGTTTCCAGGGATGAATCCTTCTATGCCTTTTCTATCTTCTGGTAGTTTCCAGCAATCCTTGGTGTTCTTTGGCTTGTAGATGCATCACTCCAATCTTTGCTTCCATCTTCACATGGCCTTCTCTCCTGTGCCACTGTCTCTGTTTTCCCTTCTTATAAGCCCACCAGTCATTTGATTAAAGCCCACCTTAATTCAGTATGACCGCATCTGAACTTAAATTACATCTGTAAAGAACTTATTTCCAAATAAATTCACATTCTGAGATTCCAAGTGGACATGACTTTATAGGAGACATTATCCAATCCAGTACAAGTTCAAATTATCATGAAGTCTGAAACACTTTACTTTGAATAAGGTCTTGCTATACTTGAAACCCAGTCCTGTACCCAGGTTTCTGAAGGTAAATGGAGGAATCATGTGGACAGGAAAGAGAAACGTGGAAGTATTGGAGATGGAAGATGCAGAAGAGCTCAAGGTCTGGAGTAGGAGGAAGTATGATTTTTCTGAAGCAAAGGGCAAGACAAGAGACTTCTATAATTTTTTTTTATCTTTAATTTTTATGTTCTTGAATGTGCTGGTATAGAGCTTGTGGTGCCGTGCATGATATATCTCTGAGAATCTGTATATTAACATTAGTTCACTTTCTTTGTAATTAAATATAATGCCAAAAAACAACCTATTTATGCTTATAGATGTGAGTTTGGTCATATCTCTATGAACAACCATTGCCTGGCATCTACTGCAGTACATTATTAAGGGCTGGGATGATTCCCGGGAAAGTATATTGGGACTCACTTTTTTTTTCATTAAAATCAGGCAATTGTTGTGTATGATATAAAATATTCCTCTTTTTAAATTACATGTTTTCCTTTAACCAAGGGAAAATTCTTTTCTATTGTAATCTTCACACATCTGTCAATAAATCCATAAATGAAAGAGTTTTAAAACGTTCCCAAATAAATCTCAGTGTGAGGTTTTTTTATATGCTAACATTACATTTAATTTTGCCTTATTGAGAAATGATTATTCCAAGAAAGTGATTTTTCTACTTAATTGTCAGCAACTCTTAATAAAGTTCTTTTTCTTTGAAATTGTAATTGATTTGAGGAGACTATCACTTTAATGTATTACACTTACCTGCATAGTGGGTATAGCATATTGGATTATATTTAACAATCTTTTGAATTATTTGAATAGAAAGTTACATATTTTACTTGGTTTTAATAATGATGTTTTCATAGCTTTTAGCATGTGGAAAGTTTCTAATTGGCTACAAAATATTCTGCATTTATGATTATACTGGAAATATTTGTTCTTTTTCTAACAGCATTACTGATAAATATGTTACTTTAATTAATTCATTCAACATAAACTCATGCACCACTAATTATTGAGATCAAGGTATCTTATGAGCTTCCCTATCACTCCCACCGTCTTCTTGCCCTCAATTCTTCTAATTTTTTTTTCCTGAAACTTATTATATATAAAGGTCTACATGCTTAAAGTAAAAACTAAATTTTCTTTTAAATCAATATTCAAAAACTAAGCAATGCCACCTACCATGTAGGGTAAAGTTCATGGTTTCAAAAATATAATTTTCCTTTTCTGACATCATTCCCTCTATTTTTCATGTAAGTTAATTGTTGTTTTCCATATTTTTGAGATTTCCAGAAAAATGGTCACTAGCTATGAACACATTAGTATAAATTCATTAAAAAGATTTCCTAAACAAATGTATTTTCATGTTTCCCCCAAATGAAATTTTATCCTACGAGTATGCTATTTAGTATCTTTATTGGTTCTTTCAGACTCTGTTTAAAATCTTGAAAGTCTGGCACAACCATTTTAATTCACCCAAAGCCAAAGCATGGAGTTTGCATTGACAATATAAATTTATCTTCATAAAATTAAATTTGCTTCAGTATAATTTTAGTGGAACACAGGATTACAGTGCTTAACAAAGAAAACACTCTTTTGGAAAAACATTATAATAGCTTAAAAATTTACTGTGATAAATAAGTAACTGGGGATTATAAAACATGCGGTCAACCTCAATCCTTTAAATATTTAATATATGGCTACTTGAATCCACACACTCTGCTAAGAGCTATGTGCTGAAAGTTCATAGATGAGTGAACTTAACTCATGAGATAAAATACTAAAGAGAAAATAAAAAAGATCAAACCAGTGATGTATGTATGTATCACTGTTCATGCACAACTGTTAATATAGACATACACACCCACATTCATACTGGATGTATATACACACATATACACACACAGAGAAAGGAAGAGATGGAGATAGAGAGTGACCAGGAAAAAAACCCAAAACACTAAGCAATAAAGACTGAATCTCCGATTCTGCAGAGTTCCTGGACCAGAAGATAGCAGAGGTAGCCTGGCCCAAGCCAATGGTCTTTGTAATCACCTCAAAGGTATGTGAGAGCTCTATAACGAAAAAGGAAGACAGAATAAAAATTAATGTGTTGACAAAGAATACTGAATATACCATAGAGTGCCAAAAGCACAAATAAATCAGTTTTAGCAAAAATACAACCAAAATGTGCCTTAGAAGTGAGGATGATGAGACTTTGACTTGCTTACTTTGTATAAGTCATCAGGAAAGACCAACCACTAGAAAAGGAATTCATGCTTGGTAAAGCTGAGGGCAGGCCAAGGAAAACAAAGGAAACCCTCAATAAGATGGACTGACACAATAGCCACAATAATGGACTCAAAATTATGAAGATGGCACAGAAGTGAGAAACATTTTGTTCTGTTATGCATAAGGTCACCATGAGTAAGAGCTACCATGGCAACTAACAACAACAAATTTAAAATATAATACAGCTTTAATTTAAAAAAATAAATAAATGCATTGATACCATCCAAACCTTCTAGAAATACAGATATTTTCTACATTTATCATCTCTCATTGAGAAATGCACCCAGGGAGCTAGAAGCCATAAACATATGGAGATTTAAAATGCCTTTCTTGCTTCTTTAATTTCATTCCTCAACATTATCCATAGATCTTGGAACTTTTAAAGCCTGCCTCCAAGTCTGAAACCAGTTCCATTTGACCAATCATGTTTTTCATTCCTGAAATCTTCCTCAATTTTATGCCTCAAAAAGAGGTCGTTCTTCAAATTCTAAATGGCACCAGGAGATAGAAGCATAGGCCAAAATGAAAGAAGCCTACCACCGAAAACTGTCTTGCTCTCTTATGAAAATTTTCATATATAAAAAGCACATATTGAAAAAGCACAGATCAAATGGTAAAATTAAACTCAGGGGGTATCATCATTGACATTTTTTATATCATCACTAGTTCTGCTATTTTGACTTCTGCCCTATCATTAGTAGACTTTATAACTTAAAAGCTTATCATAAAAGATTTCAATCCCAATTTTCCTGACTTTAAGACTCCCCTCAAGTGTGAAGTTCTTTCCTTTTTACTCCTACTGGGGAAATACAACGTTTATATATCATTCCTAGTGAGTTTTCACAATATTAGCATTCAATCTGAGTTAATTCAGATAACAAATATTTGTGCTACATATCCACTCAAACCTAGACACTTAATTTTCAGGCTACCATATTTTAATCAGTCATCAGGTGACTCTTATCTATCTCCATGCTGGCTCTTTCAGAGGTAATTGGCATTAACAGAGTACAGAGGCGATTCCCACTCTAATCTCAATGTTAGTGAATTCGTGTATCTAAAATTGCAGATATAAAATGGCCCTGGGTGTCTAACCTGACAAGCGGTGGGGCTAGGACCCAGCTTACATAGATGTATGAAGGGAATCCTTTATAAGTTTATCAGGGGTGAAAGAAACACAATTCTTCCACTTCTCGGAGGAAATATAATGAAATGTTCATCCCTATTCCCCAGATAATCAGTGATTCCAAATTTCCATCCTGCGTCATTGTCAGAATTTCCAATCAAAGAGCAGTATTTCTCAGTGTTTTTAAGGTAAATACATCCCTACCAAGGAGCCCTGTTGGCACAACAGTTAAGGGCCTGGCTGCTAACCAAAAGATTGGTGGTTTGAACCCACCGAGAGGCTCCATGGGAGAAAGACCTGGCAATCTGCTTCCATAAAGATTACAACCTAGAAAACCCTATGGGGCAGTTCTACTCTGTCACATGGGGTTACTATGAGTCAGAATTGACTCAACAGCACCCAACAACAACACATTCCTACCAGGAGCTGAATCTCTAGCAGGGAATAGGAGAAACCCTTGCACATCCATAGGACATATTGTTAACACTCCAAATGCAGGGAGAAAACTCACAAACTTCAGGAGGCTTGGCATTCTCATTCCATAGGAAAGTGGAGGCAAATCATCACTCTAAAATATGGAACTTGTTAAGTAAGGAAAGCTTCAAACCACCTAAATAATTGAGCTCTTTAGAAATAGAGAATTTCCATTTTTTTAAACGTAGCACCCAGCACAAGAATTTATGCTCATGAAGTGCTCAATTAATATTTGTTGAATTAAGCTGAAAGATTAAATTGATACAATGCCAGTAAGCCGATAAACAGATGGAGGGTAGGAGAGCAGGAGGAGTCCTGATGTGTAGTGTTTTCTGATTTCTGTCAAGTAAATACTCCCACCATGGCTGATTTCAAGCTTTTGACATGATGTCACTGAACATGGATTTGGGAAAAGATGTTAACAAGTGACTCTTGTGGCTAATATGAGCTGGTTCTGGCACTCCACCTTGACCTTAAAGAAGAACTTGACACAAAAGAAGACTGTCAAAAATATGTCTTAGGTACCAGGCTATACCTTGAACATATTGACTAATTTAGGAACAAAAGATATAATTCATTTACCTCTGTGTTCCCCTAGAATGACAAATATAGAGTGGATTACATGGTAGATACTCCAAACAGAACCAGTAAATTCACTCTTCACTCACAGTTTTCACTCATACTATTCTTTCATTTTCAGTTTCTGTTCTGATGTTTCCTTCAAGATTCACCCCAGAGTTCCCTCAAACCTTACCCTATATTTGTCAACCCCTTTGACTATTAACATCACTGCCCAATCAATGTTTATATCTCCTAGTCCTGCCAGCTTGTCACTCATTCCAGCTCCTCTCAGCTTTCAATCTAGAGTCCTCTCCTGGCTGCATTTTCTCCTCTCCCTCCTTTCCTGGACTTCTGTGACTTCCAGGTCCTCTTCTCCCTTACCTTACCCTCAGGCAGTTCCTACGTAGTCATCTTCAAGAGCAGAACTCAGACTCTGAGGGCACTCTTGGTACATCTTTTTCTTATTCTTCTTGATTTTGACCTTGTATTCTTTGAGAAATGTGCCCTGGTGGTGCACTGGTTAAGCTCTCATCTGCTAACTGAAAGGTCAGCAGTTCAAACACAACAGCCTCCCCGGGAGAAAGATGTAGCAGTCTGCTTCCTTAAAGATTACAACCTGGGAAACCCTACGGGGCAGTTCTACCCTGTCCTCGTTGTTTGGTGCCATCAGGTCGGTTCTGACTCACAGCAACCTTATGTACAACAGAACATAATACTGCCTAGTCCTGCACCATCCTCACAATTGATCATTGTTATGCCTGAGCCCATTAATGTGTCAATCCATTTCATCGAGGATCTTCCTCTTTTTCGCTTACCCTCTAACTTTGCCAAGCATGATGTCCTTCTCCAGAGTCCAGTCCCTCCTGATAACATCTCCCAAGTATGTGAGACAACGTCTTGCCATCCTTGCTTCTAATGCCCTACAGGGTCAGTATGAGTTGGAATCGACTTGATGGCAAAGGAATTCTTTGAGAGTTTTCCTTTGGGACTGGTAAAACTCATCTGTTTTTTTCCTGCCTCTACTCTGGCCCTGAGTCTCATTCCCCAAGGCACTTTCAGGTGCTAACCACAGCTTCTTCCTGACAAACCACTAAGTTTCTCTTATTGCTTCTAGCTCCTCTGGTGCATTGCTCTTTAATTTGGCATTTGATGAGTCACTCTTGGAAATTCCTTTTAATGAGTCATGTTTCATTCTGATTTATGTGAATATTCCCGGAGGTGAGATACTGATTGATTACCTCTTTATGAACCTAATTAATAAAATGCCCACTGATTTCATTTGCCTAGAGTACTTGGTAAGTCATTCTGTTTCAAGCCAGGCCCAATCAAAGCTCTATGACTTCAAATCATTGAATTACCTTACAACGTTGTTTTTTTTATTATTCAAGTATTCCATTCTTTCCAAAAAAGATTAAGAGCAAGAATGTCTTATTCTATACTGCAGATTGACTCCTAGAAGAAAATTAGGAAAGAAGTTATGACTTTCTTTAAGTAAATCCAATAGAAAATATTTATTCTGAGGAATAAGAAAATTGGTAGGTGTTATTGACTATACTCAAATTTTCACCCTAAGCTAAAGTTTTCTCTTTGGAACCTCTCTTCTCTGGTTTCCATAGCTCATATATGAAAGTGTTAGACTACTACTGAAAAGGGGTCAGGCCCTGCTTTCATGGAATTTAGTGAAACTAGGAACAGACCAGACTCAAACTCCAAGTTCAATCAAGTCAAGCAGAGGCAATAAAGAGTTCTGGGTAAGTTACCTGCTGATGGGAAACCTGGCCTTCGGGATCTGAGGGTATGGCTGATTTAGCAGCTCAAATGCTAGTCCAGGCACCTAGGAAGTGTGAATCAGGTCACCAAGCCAAAGTCAGAAGTACAGGAGTGAAGTCAAGGAGTAAAGGGAAAACTCAAGGCTAGCCTCAGAAACCAGAAGGTAAAATTGAAGCAAACCAACCACGGAGAGGACTGTCTGAAAGCCTCAGAGACCTACCTGTGCCCACATCTGCTGGGGGCCTTTCCAACCATAGGCATGCTGTTGGGTTAACACCTATTACCCGATAAAGTCCTTGCAGAAATGTGAAATTTTTGAGGCCAAATATATTACTACCATGCAACTTTAGAAATAAGGGTTTATTTTTATATTTGCATGTATGAGTTTACTACTTAACATTTATAAATCAGTTCATCATTTATGTGTTGTGAAGTTTTACAAGAAATGACCAAGACTGAGGGAAGCTGACATGCAAAAAAAATTTTTAAATAAGAATTAGTAGAAAATAATCTCGATAAAATAAACAGTATGACAAAATTAGTTACTCTAATAAATTTATTAGTAAGCTAATCAAACCTGTTAACCATAGTACAAATCTCTGTGTCTCCTCCTACTCAATTGTTGTTAGGATTTTTTCAGAAAATTGAGAGTTTTGACTAATAGCTTATTAATGTGAACTATTACAGATTAAAAATGTAACTTTTTTAAGTTAAGAAAACTGGATAATAAGTCTAATTCATTTAAAATATTTTGAAGAGAAATATTTTAAAATATCTTATCAAAGTTTTATAGGCAGTTAATTACAGAATCTGGTACCTAGATCTTCTAAACAGAATTTTTTTTAATTTTTTTATTGTACTTTAGATGAAGGTTTACAGAACAAATAGTTTCTCATTAAACAGTCAGTACACATATTGTTTTATGACATTGGTTAACAACCCCACGACATGTCAACGCTCTCCCTTCTCGACGTTGCGGGACTTTTTTTTTTTTTTTTGGTGAAAATATACATAGCCAAAGATACACTACTCCAAAAATTTCAACATGTACAATTCAGTGACATCGATTACATTCTTCCAGTTGTGCTGCTATTCTCACTATCCTTTTCCAAATTATTCCATCACCATTATCTTCAACTTACTGTCCCCTAGACTTCCCATTAAACCTTTTGAGTTGCTTTGTCAATTTGATCTCACATAGATAATTTTTTTTCTTTAGATGAAGTTTTACACAACAGATAGTTTCTCATTAAACAATTAGGACATATATTGCCATATGACAATGGTTAACAACCCCACGACATGTCAACACTGTCCCTTCTCAAACTTGGGTTCCTATCACCAGCTTTTTTGTCCCCTCCTGCCTTCTAGTCCTTGTCCCTGGACTGCTGTGCCTCATTAGTTCCATTTTGTTTTATGGGGCTGACCAATCCCCTGCTGAACAGTGAATCTCGGGAGTGACTTCACCACTGAGCTAAAAGAGTGTCTGGGGGCCATACTCTCAGGGTTCTCCAATCTGTCAGTCCAGCAAATCTTGTCTTTTTGTGTGTGTTAGAATTTCGTTCTACATCCTTCTCCAGCTCTGTCCAGGACCCTCTGTTGTGATCCTGGTCAGAGCAGTCAGTGGTGGTAGCTGGGCACCATCTAGCTGTACTAGACTTAGTCTGGTGGAGGCCTTGGTAGCTGTGGTCCATTAGTCCTTTGGACTAATCTTTTCCTTGTATCCCGTTCTCTTCATTCTCCTTTGCTCCTGAAAGGGTGAGACCAGGGGAGTATCTTAGATGGCCGCTCACAGGCTTTTAAGACCCCAGACGCTACTCACGAAGGTAGAATGTAGAACATTGTCTTTATAAACTGTGTTATGCCAGTTGAGCTAGATGGTCCCCTAGACCATGGTCCCCACAGCCCTCCGCCCAGCAATTCAGTCCCTCAGGAGCTTGGATGTGTCTATGGAGCTTCCACGACCTTTCCTTGTACAAGTTGTGCTAGCTTCCCCAGTATTGTGTACTATCTTACCCTTCACCAAAGTTACCGCTTCTCTATTGTCTATTTAGTTTTCCCCCCAACCCCTCCCATCCCTTGTAACCAACAAAGATTGTTTTTTTTTGTGTGTAAACTTTTTCATGAGTTTTTACAGTAGAGGTCTCATACAAAATTTGTCCTTTTGTGATTGACTTATTTCACTCAGCATAATGTCCTCCAGTTTCATCCATGTTATGAGATGCTTCACAGATTCATCATTGTTCTTTATCGTTGCATAATACTCCATTGTGTGTATGTACCATAGTTTGTTTATCCATTCATCTGTTTATGGGTATCTAGGTTATTTCCATCTTTTTGCTATTGTGAACAATGTTGCAATGAACACGGGTGTTCATATGTCTATTCATGTGATTGCTCTTATTTCTCTAGGATATATTCCTAGGAGTGGGATTGCTGGATCATATGGTATTTCTATTTCTAGCTTTCTAAGGAAGCGCCGTATCATTTTCCAAAATGGTTGTATCATTATGCATTCCCACCAGCGGTGCATGAGAGTTCGGATCTCTCCGCAGCCTCCAACATTTGTTATATCCAATTGTTTTGATTCGTGCCAGTAATGCTGGGGTGACATGGTATCTCACTGTGGTTTTAATTTGCATTTCTCTAATAGCCAGTGATCGTGAGCATTTCTTCCTGTGTCTTTTGGCCGTTTGAATGTCTTCTTTAGTGAAGTGTCTGTTCATTTCCTTTGCCCATTTTTTAATTGGATTATTTGTCTTTTTGTTGTAGAGGTGTTGAATTTTCTTGCAGATTTTAGAGATTAGACCTTTGTCTGACTTGTACTGTCCAAAATTTTTTCCCAGTCTGTAGGTTCTCTTTTTACTCTTTTGGTGAAGTCTTTCGATGGGCATAAGTGTTTAATTTTTAGAAGATCCCAGTTATCTACTGTCATGGATTGAATTATGTCCTCCAAAAATGTGTGTATCAATTTGGCTGGGCCATGATTCCCAGAATTGTGTGGTTGGCCTCCACTTTGTGATTGTAATTCTATGTTAAAGAGGATTAGGGTGGGATTATAACATCACCCTTACCCAGGTCACATCCCTGATCCAATGTAAAGGGAGTTTCCCTGGGGTGCGGCCTGCACCTCCTTTTATCTCTCAAGAGATAAAAGGAAAGGGAAGCAAGCAGAGAGTTGGGGACCTCATACCATCAAGAAAGCAGTGCCAGGAGCAGAGCGCTTCCTTTGGACCGGGGTCCCTGCACCGAAAATCTCCTAGTCTGGGGGAACACTGATGAGAAGGCCAAGAGAGAGGGAAAGACTTCTCCTGGAGCTGACACCCTGAATTTGGACTTTTAGCCTCTTTATTGTAAGGAAGTAAACTTCTCTTTGTTAAAACCATCCACTTGTGGTATTTATGTTATCGCAGCACTAGATGACTGAGACATCTACCTTATCTTCTGGAGTTTGCGTGTTGTTGGTTATAGTTTGCATCTTGTTAATGCCATGCATGAGAGCCTCTAGTGTTGATCCTATTTTTTCTTCTATGAACTTTATACTTTTTGGCTTTATATTTAGGTCTTTGATCCATTTTGAATTAGTTTTTGTCTATGGTGTGAGGTATGGGTCCTGTCTCTTTTCTTTTTTTTTTTTTTTGCAGATGGATATCCAGTTTTGCCAGCACCAATTTTTAAAAAGACTCTGTTTTCTCCATTTGATGGGCTTTGGGCCCTTGTCGAAGATCAGGTGACTATAGGTGGATGGATTTACATCTGGGTTCTCAATTCTGTTCCATTGGTCAATG
>NW_004443941.1:28080647-28089603 GCF_000243295.1 Trichechus manatus latirostris | reverse complement strand
AGGGTATTATTCAGTTTCCATGTAGTTGATTTTTTTTCCTTGCTCTTTCTATTGTTAATTTCTATCTTGATGACATTGTGGTCAGAGAAGATACTTTGTATTATCTCAACTTTTTGGATCTTGTTGAGGATTGCTCTGTGGCCTAAGATGTGGTCTATTCTGGAGAACATTCCATGTGCATTGGAGAAGAATGTGTACTTTGCAGCTGTTAGGTGGAGTGTTCTATATATGTCTATGAGGCCAAGTTGGCTGGCTAATTGTGCTCTTTAGGTCTTCTGTATCTTTATTGAGTTTCTTTCTCGATGTTCTGTTCTTTACTGACAGTGGTGTGTTGAAGTCTCCTAGTATTATTGTGGAACTGTCAGTTTCTCTTTTCAGTGATGTTAGAGTTTGTTTTATGTATTTTGGAGCCCTGTCATTGGGTGCATAGATGTTTATTATGGTTATGTCTTCATGATGGATCATCCCCTTAATCATTATATTTATGGAGGATTTCGTTTTAAAATCTATTTCATCTGAGATTAGTATTGCCACTCCTGCTCTTTTTTGGTAGCTGTTTGCTTGATATATTTTTTTCCATCCTTTGATTTTTTAATAAATTTACGTCTTTGTTTCTAAGGTGTATCTCTTGTAGACAGCATGTTGATGGATCCTGTTTTTTTAGCTATTCTGTCACTCTCCATGTCTTTATGGGTGCATTTAGGCCATTTCCATTTGGTGTAATTATTGAGAGGTGTGAGTTTATTGCTGTCATTTTGTAATGCTTTTTTGTGTGTGTGCGGTGCTGATGTTTTCTTTGTTCCTCTTACTCCCCTGTTCTGAATTCCTTTTTGTTTGTTGTTTTTTTTTCCGTTTCTTTTGTTTTTGTGGATTTTGTTTTTACTGAGACTTTATGTTTTTCTTCTTTATTTTGATGAGTAGGTTTGTTAACTTTCTTTGTGGTTATCTTCAAATTTACCACTATCTTCCTACATTTGAACCAGTCTATTATTACTTGGCATCACCTTGCCTTCCTTTCCATTAGAAGGTCCTATATCTACACCATTTATTCCCTCTTTTATTTTTCTGATGCAGTTGTCATTTACAGATTAACCTCTCTGATTCCCTGTTGTAATTCTTTTGGTTTTGGATAGTCCTTGAGAGTTCATTTCCTAGGTTGGTATCTCGCTGGTACAATCCTGTGTCCTAGATTCAGACTATGGTCTGATGTTGTTTTTTCTCAGATAGAAAGACTCCCTTTAATAAGTCTTGTAAGTTTGGTTTGGTTTTTACATAGTCCCTTAATTTCTGTTTATCTGGAAATGACCTAATTTCACCATCATATTTTAATGAGAGTTTTGCAGGATATATTATTCTTGGCTGGCAATTTTTTTCTTTCAAGGTCTTATATATGTCATCCCATTGCCTTCTTGCCTGCATGGTTTCTACTGAATAATCTGAGCTTAGTCTTATTGTTTCTTCCCTGTATGTGACTTTTTGTTTTTCTTGAGCTGCTCTCAGGATTCTTTGTTTGTCATTGTTTTTAGCGAGTGTGATTATGATATACCTTGGTGATTTTCTTTTGGAGTCTATCCTATATGGAATTCATTGGGCCTCTTGGCTGGTCAGCTTTTCATCTTTCATGATATTAAGGAAGTTTTCTGTCAGCAATTCTTCAATAATCCTCTATGTCTTTTCTGTTTTCTCCCCCTGTTCTGGAACTCCGATCACTCGCAAATTTTTTCTTTTGACTGTATCCTACCTAATTCTCAGGGTTTCTTCATTTTTCTTAGTTCTTTTTTCTGATCTTTCCTCAAAGTTGTGTTCAAGTGTTTGTCTTCAGTTTCACTGATCCTGTCATCCATCATTTCAAATCTGCTTCTTAGCCCTTCTATGACCCTGTCCCTTTCTGAAATCTTGTTGTTTGTCTTTTGGATATCTAATTGTTGTTTGTATATGATTTCTAGTTGTGAATTTATTTTATCATTTTTTTCCTGTATTACTTTCTTGAATTCTTCCATTTTTTTTGTCTGTATTTTCCATGAATTTGTCTATTTTTTCCTCTTTTTGTCTGCTTTTTGCTTCAACTGTTGAATAGTTCTGAATATTAGAGATTTTAATTCCTTATCAGGTAGTTCTAGGGCCTTTTCTTCTACTGGAGAGTCATCTGGTGTTTTATTTTGGGCACCTACTGGAACCATCCTGTCCTGTTTTTGTATATGTTTTGATACTTTCTGCTGTCTTTGGAGCATTCAGTAGTTGTTTTCCTCATTTATTGATTGTAGATTTATTTGTTTTATCTTGCTTTTTTGTTTTATTTGGCTATGTCTGAGCAGGTGGGCTGTGTTTTCTTCATTGTTTGCTCATCTGTAGGCACGATACTTTTCAACTCCTTCTCCAATGGGCAGGGTCAGTTGCTAAGGTATGGTACAGCAGGGCAGGTCCAGCTGAAGGGGAGTTACTGGGATAGGTTGCTTGTGGCACATACTAGGGCCAACAGGGCGGGCCAGGAATCAGCGCAGGGCAGGTTCCAGTAGGCCATGCTTGTGCTGCTTGGGGGTGTGATGTTCAGTGCACAGTGCAGGTAGGCAGGAAGGAAGGGGCAGATTGTGATGTGTGGAGCTAAGATGGGTATGGGAAAGAGGAGAGAGAGGAGACAGAAACAGGAGCCAAAAACATACACACAAAGAAACAAACAAATAAAAAGAGTGCCAAGGGAGCTTGCTGTTGGAGTGGAGAGATGAGAGACTGAAAACTGGAGAAAAACAAAAAAAAGAAAAATAGTAAGAGAAAAAAATGTATGAATAAAAATTAGAGGAAAAAAAAGAAAAGCCCCCAGGTATCCTACCAGTGCAGCTGCTAGGACTGGGGAAGTTGCTCCCAGGCTGTGAAGTACAGCCTGGCTAGAAGGGGTAGAAGTGTCACACAGTGCCAGGTATTCAGGAGACAGAAAGAGAAGGTAAGTATAGAGAGACAAGATACTGGAAGTGAAGAAAAACAAAGGGAAAAAGAGAGAGAAGAAAAAAACAAAATTAAACAAAAATTAAACCAAGAGAAAAGAAATGCCCTTGGGGATGTCACTGTGCATCTGGGCGGAGTAAAAGAGTAGCTCCCAAGCCACGCAGTACTGCCCAGCTAGAAGGGGCTCCCAAGTCATGAAAAGAAAAAGAAAACAAACAAACAATAAAAGCCCCAGCAGTCCCACTAGCGTGGCGGCACAGACCAGGAAGCAGTTTCACAGTTGAGCGATGTTTTGCATCCTTTCAGGAAGAAGCAAAGATAGCACACAGAGCCAGGTATTTGAGAGAAAGGAGGGGGAGGTGGTGAGAGGTAAGGAAGAAATCTAAAGAAGCAGAAAAAAGCTACACCGGCAGCCAACAAATGGCACTCAGGGAGCCAGCCAGTGCTGGCGGGTGGAATCCAAGTGACACGGGGGTGAAGCCAGTGCTTCTTGGCCAAGAGACTTCGGTAGCAGGAAGCAGAGGAGGCCAAGTGGAGGTGAAGAAGGGTGGGTGGTCGGAAAGCATATATCGCTGGTTACCAGTTGTTCTATCTCCTGCTGGAAACTCCATGAAGCTGCTTTCTCATACCCCCTGTTCGTCGATCTCCGATAGGAGTCCAAGATGGTGGTTCCATGCTGCAGTAGCTGATAGGGGATATCTGCATGTATCTCTCCTCGCTCTCTGTTCTTTGTCAGTTTCTTATTCCATTTGGTGCTTGGCTGAGTTCTTTATCTCTTCATTCGATGCTTAGGGTTTCAGGATTGACGTGTCTCTGTTTGACTTAGTTTTTTTGGATCTTTGCTGTGGAAGGACAGTGTGGTTCTTCTGTCTATAGAGCCAGGTTGCCTGGAAGTCCTCAACAGAATTTTTAAGTTGGCTTTTATGTTTAAAAGTTTAAATTTTTTAAGAAAGTCATAAAATGTGAGCAGAAATGTTTTAAATTTAATAATTTTAAAACCATTATCTTTTTAGTGAATATTATTTTATAGTCAAAAGCTAGAACTTATAATCAGGTTCCAAAATCAGGAGTACACAATTTTTTAAAAAAGTATTTTAAGACAATATTTAAACTGAAGAGGCAAGTTTTGCCAAATACTTGAAATACACCACACAGATGTACCAGCAAATTCAAGGAAACCCAACATAAGGGCTTGATTTTACAGGGTTCCTAAACCATCACTTATATCCCCCATTCATGAAGTCACAAGGTTCTTGGTTACCTTGGTACATTGTTTCTTTATAAGCTTGCTATAAACATAGGATTTTTAAGATTCTAGTTATAAAGTTATGAATTCTATTTTTTAGCTCCCTGTAGGCATCAAAGTGTACTTCCCAGAAGGTTAGCATTTCATAAGCAGGTGTAGAACAGCAATAAAATAGAACTTAAAGTAAAAATTACCAAGTCTTCAGAGTTATGAAAATTATAAAATAGAATTTTCCCACTCTGGAGATGGCATTGCCAGCATGTATTTTTAGAAATTAACATGTCACATTTCAGAGTTCCCCACGAATCTCCATAACCATCACCATTCCTCATACAGGAGGAGAATTTCTCTGCCTTTGCCTTCACTGGAAGGTCAGAGGTCCACTGCAGTTAGGTGGTGGTGAAATAAACAGTGACCAGTTGCCAAGGAGTTGACTCCAACTCATGGCAATCCTATGTGTGTCAGAGTACAGCTGTGCTCCATAGGATTTTCAATGGCTGTGATCTTCTGGAAGTAGATCACCAGACCTTTCTTCTGTGGTGCCTCTGGGTGGACTCAAACCACCAGCATTTTGGTTAGTAGCCAAGCAGTTAACAATTTGGGCCATCCAGGGAGTCCATGGTGGTGGTGAGTGGTGTCAGAAAAACAGACTCCCAAGCTCCTAGAATGAACAAAGAAGCAAGAGAAGTAGAATCAAGGATCACATTTCTTTAATGATATTGTACCAAGCCCACTGAAACAGACAACAAATTGTCATTTTCCTTGTTCACTCCATGACTAAGACAACAACTGCTTCAAGCAATTTTCACCATGTGATGAGATTGATCCCAAGCCACCTGAGAGAAGCTGAAGCAGCACAGTAGAAATAAATCACCTGGACTTAAGAGGAACCATAATTTCCATGATTTCCCCTGGCTCAAAGAGGAGAATGTGGGCCAACAAGTAGGGATATCATATATTTAGTAATGGAATATTGTGTTTATTTTAAAAAACATGGTATTTCCCCACAGCTCCTTGCTTATCAGCACCCTTTACCTAAACCTGTTAAGTACTAACCTTACCAATGGTAGGGCTCCAGTAAATATTCTCAACTCCCAGTATCAAAACATGTTTCATGGGCATGTACATGGGTAACTGCCAATTTTACTTAATCCCAGTCCTAACTCTTGTTAAGATGGTCTCCGTTCTTGAAATAGTTCCTGACTGGCCGATGCTACTATAAACAGACATCAGCTCTCAATAAGGAATGTTTCATGCTTTTATTTTAACTTCTATTAACCAGCATCTTTAAGCACTTCACATATTTGGAGAAGCTTTTACATTACCACTTCGTGAAAAAAACTAATGTGCTTCCAAGGCTAAAGCTAATTTGAAGTCACTAGGTATCAAAAAAGGACATGATTCATTTATCCCAACCTAAATTTATTTGTATCTCATCGACACTCCTTGTAGTAAGCATTTCCTTATTCTCCATGGAGTGGGTATGACAAACAAGCTTCCATCAGCCAACTTCATGAACCTAATGTTAGGTAGACAGTGAGAAGCAGAAAGCACTTCTTAATTGTATTCATCAAGAATCCACTTAGTACCTACAATTTTCTTACACTGTATTAAGAATTTTGAGGAATATAAAGCTCTAAAAAAGATTCTTTTACCTCAAGTCACTTATAACCTTGTTGCAATAACTCATAAATTAATTGGCAAATAACACAAGAGGACAGAAGATGATTAATATAACTAAGAAATCCCCTTCACCACACATACACACACACACAGTCCAGCTTCTGGAATGTGAAAGAATGCCAAGATTGTGAATTCCATCTTCCGTCTCTTCTTCCAAAAATGGCCCTATGCTTTCACAATACACTGGACCTTCAAACTCTTAAGGAAAAATGCTTAACATTCCAAAGAATTATCCCCACTTTCCCCTCACATCATCGTGTAGTTGGCATTTTTCTTCATATATGGAGGCAAGGAGGTGGAAACTAGAAATGGGGATCAGTATCATGAACTTCAGATAAAAGGAATTTGAAAAGTACGAAGAGCTATGCAAGTATAAGAGGCTGTTAGGTGACTGTCTGAGGGCTAGAACACCAGGACAACATCAAAAGTCTCACTTCCCTGTTCAGAAAAAAATCAGAGGAGCACCCACCTGAGCCTGTAATGGAAAACTGGACTGTAGAGTTACAAGATTGGTGAAACATTTGTTATGAAAAAGAATCTCATCTCACTCATCAATCATCTATTTGAACTATATCCAGTATAAGCATAGCCAATACTAACTGGTTAAGCAAAACGATCAAATATAACCAAACCAAACCAAACTCACTGCCGTCAAGTCTACTACGACTCATAGTGACCCTATAGGACAGAGTAGAACTGCCCCATAGGGTTTCCAAGGCTGTAAATTTTTATGGAAGCAGGCTGCCACTTCCTTCTTCCATAGAGCAGCTAATGGGTTCAAACGCCTTTCGGTTAGCAGCCGAGTGCTTTAACCACCATGCCAAACATAATTATCATGTAATCTCTAATAGTGTTCTTCAATTTAATTATAATGGATGATCCTATTCTACATGAACAAACTATCAACTTAAATTATTACATACATAAATGCACCAAAGAACATGATATTTAAGGCACGGCATTTGTTAATGGAAAAACGTATTCATACGGAACCTTCTCCATGGGCTACATCAATGCAGTAACTGCAGCAATTACTAACCCCAGTCAGGGGAATCAATCAAAAGACCACTATCCTGCAAAACATGCAGCAGCAGAATTTGGTTAATTGAGATATTATATCCATGATAACCTATTCAGATACCTTTATATCTATGTGGGTAAGTCAGTAAGCATTTCATGCTAACTCTATAACTTGATTCAATGGCAGAAGGAATACAGATAAGGCAGTGGAAGAGAGAACTGCTATTATGAAGAAATAAATTTCAAAAACTGTTTTTATTCATACAGGGCCCCGATTTCACCCAAACACATCACAGGAAATATCATTCCCACGCATGTATCTTTATATTCATTTTCCAAAATGTCAACCAGGAAGTGAACACTCATTACAGACCAGTTTAGTTTATGAACACTAAGCCTACTTCCAATTAACAGCCCTATAACACTGGAGTCCTGGTGGCACAGTGGCTTTGTTGTACCCATTGTACAAATGAGGAAGTTGAGACTTAGAAGAGTTAAATGACTTGCCCAGGGTCACACAGAACCAGAACATAGGTTTGAGTATAAAGCCCATCCAACCCATCCGCTATGATAAGACGCATGCCAGGTAACAAAGAAGAAAATGATGCAGAATCACATTTGTCTCTCTCTAGGCATATATCTTGGACTACAAATTTCTGGAGAACAGGATAGCATCTGTTTCTATGTGGTCCTCCTTGTTTAGCATTGGGCTGTGTGAGCAGGTGTTATAGGGTTTTCGTTTTGGTAAAGAGAAAAGTGATGAAGCAAGAATGCAGAGGATGGTAGGAACCCAACTCAATGTTTTGCTCCTAAATTCATGAAAGGTCTTGGGAAGATGTGGGAGGTAGAGAAATATATAGTCTCTGAGCTTTAGTGACTGCATACAAATCACAATTCACACTGTCAACAGTGGTAACAGACAAACATCCAAACAAAGGAGGCATTAAATCACCCCCAGAGACCACTTCTCCCAAATCACATTGAATTGTAGGAGGAGAAAGAGCGTATTTCAGAGAGTTCCTCCTTTCTCCAAATCCAGTGCACTTTCCTCTCTGTCTTCCCCACAGCTCAAACTTCATCAGTCCTGGAATTTTCTGTGCAGCAAAAACCAAAGGTATAATAAATGCCTAACAGCTATTGCTGTCATTGCCTTTCCCACAGTCATTTTGCTGTTAGCAGTTGGTGGAGCAGACCATGTAGGCTGACGAGATCTGAGGAAGGATGAGGGATGAGATGTCAAGGACGGGTGCACAGCTGCCTGTGCAAGGCTGCTTTGACACGAGCTGCAGACAGCACATCAGCAAGCCACACTACATCCACAGAGAGGACACCAGAGAAGAGCGTGCAGAAGATCAGCACATTCAGCCTGCCAATTATCTTCCTCCCTGTCCACCCCCACCCCCAAAACACAAGTTCCTTAATGTTAACAAGTGCCAGAAATTGCAGCAGTGCACATGATGTCATGTTGAAATCCAACATTACTTTCCAAATGTGAGCCTGGATGTCAAAGCAGACCCAACACACTGCCCTTGCTGTCTCCTGGGCCACAATATTCTCAGAGGCCAGCAGCTCTGTAACAGTGTCCTATCCTCAAGAAATGGGCTTGGGGTTTCTGGTTTCCCAATAAGTCATCCAGGGAAAATTCAAAGAATGCATACACACACACACACACACACACACACACACACACACTCACACATACATACGGAGAAATAACTAGGCCTGATCTATGGGTTGAATGGTATTCTCTTCTTTCTTTTGCCTGAATCCTTGCACCTATTACCCAAACATCACTCACAATTTCCCTCCACACAAACCCACTTAATATCCTTGACATGGTTATTATCAATTTTGATATCACAGGAGTACATGCCCAGGATCAGCATGACTTTTATTTAAAGAGCTTGAACTCTCAATTATATATATATATGGAGCCCTGGTGACGTAGTGGTTAAGAGCTTGGCTGCTAACCAAAATGTTGGCAGTTCGAATCCACCAGCTGCTCCTTGGAAACCCTATGGGGCAGATCTACGTTGTCCTATAGGTTCGCTATGAGTCGGAATCGAC
>NW_004443941.1:28078220-28080547 GCF_000243295.1 Trichechus manatus latirostris | reverse complement strand
TATACATATACATCTATATATAATTATATATAGATATATATAATTGTTGTTGTTGTTGTTGAGAATATACACAGCACAACATACACCAATTCAACAATTTCTACAAGTACAATTCAAAGGCATTGATTACACTCTTCTAGTTGTACAACCATCCTCATCCTCCTTTTCTGAGTTTTTCCTTCCCCATTAAAATAAACTCACTGCCCGCTAAGTTTCCCATCTAATCTTTTGAGTTACTGGTGTCACTTAGGTCCCATATAGATAGTTCTTAAAAGAGCACGATGCTCAAGGCAGATATTCTTTACTAGTTAAGCTAAACTATTATTTGGTTTTAAGAAAACTCAAGGGATATTTTTGGTTTAAAGTTTAAGGATTATCTCAGGGCATTAGTTTCAGGGGTTCATCTAGCCTCCATGGCTCCAGAAAATCTGGATTCCACGAGAATTTGAAATTATTTTCTTCATTTTCTCCCCCTTAGATCAGGATTCTTCTATAGAATCTTGGTTCAAAACGTTCAGTAATGGTAGCCGGACACCATCCAATTCTGGTCTCATGGCAAAAGAGGCAGTTGTTCATGGAGGCAATTAGCCACACATTCCATAGTCTCCTCTTATTCTTGACTCTCCTTCTTCCACTGTTGTTCCAGGACATTAGAGATCAATTGTTGTAACTTGGATGTCCACTTGCAAGTTTTGAAGACCCCAAGCACTACACAACGAACTAAAAGGTAGAACAGAGGCACTAAACACATTATTAGGACAATTAACTGGTATGTCCCATGAAGCCATGATCCTAAACCTCCAAACCAAGGAACAAAATTCCATGAGGTGTTTGGTTGTACAAAAGCAGTCTCAGCAGTTACTGTTTTTTTTTTTTTTTTGTAGATATATCGGTCACACAACTTTTGACAATTCAATTTTTTACAGGTGTACAACTTATTGACAGTAATTACATTAATTGGCTCTGCAACCTTACCCTTAATCAATGCAATTTTTCCATCACTATAAACTGAAATTCAGTACTCTATGAGCAATAACTCCCCCTTCACCCCTCACCCTTGGTAACCACTAATAAAATTTAGTCTCTATACATTTGCCTGTTCTTGTCTTTTTATATAAGTGAGGTCATGTAATATTTGTCCTTTTGTGATTGGCTTATCAATAAATGTTGTTGGGAAAATTAGGTTTCCACATTCAAAAAAATGAAAAAGGATACGTGCATCACACAATATACAGAAAAAAAAATTCAAAATGCATTAAAAGCCTAAATGTGAAAACTAAAACCATAAAGTTCTTAGAAGAAAATTCAGGGGCAACTCTATCAGGCCTAGCTTTTAACAATGGATTATCTAATATAATAACAAAACCACAAATAGCAAAAGACAAAATAAATAAATTAGATCTCATAAAAATTAAAAATACTTGTTCATCAAAAGCTTTATGAAAAAGTGAAAGACAAGCTACTGGCTGGGAGAATATCTTTGGAAACTGGGAGAATAACCAAAAATATATACAACTTTGACAACTTAACAACAAAAAGACAAAAAAAAATCATAAAATGGGCAAAGGACTTGAACAGATATTTCACCAAAGAAGACATTCAAATGGCCACCAAACACATCAAAAGATAATGTCATTAGCCGTCAGACAGACGCAAATCAAAACTACAATGCAATACCGCTTCACTCCCACTAAGATGGCTAAGATAAAAAATTTAAAAAAAAACAGAAAATAACAGATGTTGGTGAGGATGTGAGAAAATTGGAAGCCTTATCCATTTCTGGTGGGAATGCAGAATGATACAGCCTTGTGGAAAGCAGTGTGGTGGTTCCTTAAAAAACTAAAAATAGAATGACCATATGACTCAGCAATACCATCCCTAGTTACATACCCAAAAGACTGGAAAGCAGAGGCTCAAACACATACTTGAACACCAATGTTCATTGCAGCACTATACACAATAGCCAAAAGGTGTAAAAAACCTAAATGCCCATCAACAGATGAATGGATATACAAAATGTTATATGTACATACAATGGAATACAACACAGCCAGTAAGAGAAACGGATATAACATTATGGATGGAGCTTGAAGGCATAATGCTGAATGAAATAAGTCAATCCTCCTGGTTTTTTATAAGAATTTTGTTTTTCTTTTTTTGTTGCATAAGAAGTAGCTCCTTAGAGACTTTGAAAGCATTCCCCTTGAGAATGGGAACCAGACAAGGATGCACTTTATCACCACTATTATTCAACATTGTGCTCGAGGTCCTAGCCAGAGGAGTTAGGCTAGAAAAAGAAATAAAGGGCATCCAAATAGGTAGGGAAG
>NW_004443941.1:28042826-28076429 GCF_000243295.1 Trichechus manatus latirostris | reverse complement strand
ATCTTAGGTGAAGGGAAGGACAGCACACACTACAGGGGAAGCCAGGACAACTGGACTAAACCAAAGCTAAGAAGTTTCCTCAAGACAATCAAATACTTTGAGGGAGAGAGTAGCAGGGATGCAGGGTCTGGGGACCATGCTTTCAGGCGACATCTATGTCAACTGGCATAACAAACCTTATTAAGAAAACGTTCTGCATCCCACTTTGGTGAGTGGCGTCTGGGGTCTTAAAAGCTTGCAAGCGGCCATCTAACATGCATCAGTTGGTCCCAACCACTTGGAGTAAAGGAAAACGAAGAACACCAAAGACACAAGGAAGGTTTTAGCCCAAGAGACAGAATGGACCACATAAACCAGAGACTTCATCAGCCTGAGACCAGAAGAACTAGATGGTGCCCGGCTACCACCAATGAACGTCCTGACAGGGCGTGCAACAGAGGGTCCCTGATGGAGCAGTAGAACGATGGGATGCAGAACTCAAATACTAGTAAGAAGACCAGACTTGATGGTCTAAGACTGGAGGCGCCCCGGAAAGCATGGCCCCTGGTCTCTCCATCACCCCAGAACTAAAACCATTTCCGAGGCCAACTCTTCAGACAGGGATTGGACTGGACTGTGGGACATAAAGTGATACTCATGAAGAATATGCCTCTTAGACAAGTAGTTATAGGAGACCAAACGGGCGGCTTCTGTCCAGAGGTGAGAGGGGAAGGCAGAGAGAGTTAGGGGCTGGTTGAATGTTCATGGGGAATCAGGGGTGGAGGGGAGGAGTGTGCTGTTACAGAATGGGGTGATCGGTTGGGATCTCATAACAATGTATGTTAAAAAAAAAAATTCTGTATAGGAGACTAACTTGAAATGTAAACTTCATTTAATTACATCAATAAAAAAAAAAAAAAGAAGTAGCTCCTTAGCCCATGCTTCAAGGAATGTGACCAGCAAGCACCTCCACCCTCCCACTACTCCAGGCTAGAACTGAGATGTCTCCCCAATGGCTCTGCAGGAGGCAGAGACTAAGAGATCTTTCTAAAAACTGATTGTCCTTAACTTTGAGGTGGAGAGAAATAAATACTGTGCTGTCAAGGGTAGACTCTAGTCTCTTCTTCTTCTTAAATTCTTAAATTGTCATTGAGTCGATTCTGACTTGTGGTGACCCCATGTGTGTCAGAATAGAACTGTGATCCATAGGATTTTCAATGGCTGATTTTTCAGAAGAAGATCACTAGGCTTTCTTCTGAAGTGCCTCTGGGTGAACTCAAACCACCAACCTTTTGGTAGCAGCCAAGCATTAATCATTTGCTTCACCCAGGGATTCCAGTCTGAGTCTATTAAACCCTTCCTGATGGGTCTTCCAGGGTTACAACTGGCAAAGGGAAAGAATGATATTTTCAAGTAGGTGGATAAGTGCAGGCAGGAATTGGAGGAAAATAGATGAAGAATACTTGCTTAGTGTCTTAGTTATCTAGTGCTGCTATAACAGAAATATCACAAGTGGGTGGCTTTAACAAACAGAAAATTATTTTCTCACAGTTTCGGAGACTAGAAGTCTGAATTCAGGGTGCCAGCTCTAGGGCAAGGATTTCTCTCTCTGTCAACTCTGGAGGAAGGTCCTTATCTTTTTTTAGTTTCTGCTCCTGGGTGATCTTCATGTGGCTTGGCATCTCTATTCCCACATCTCTGCTCACTTGCTTGTTTAATCTCCTTTATATCTCAAAAGAGATTGAAGAGACACCCTACACTTATCCTTCCTCATTAAAAAGACAATTCATTCCCAAATGGGATTATAGTCACAGGCATAGAGGTTAGGATTTACACACATATTTGGGGGGACATAATTCAATCCATAACACTTTAGATCTCTGTAAGTTCTCTAATATCACTGAAATGTAATTAGAAGTGTTCTTTAACTTCAGGGAGTTGCAGCTCCAGGTCCAGGGGTGCCAGCGAAAGAACAAGAGGACTGAGAGAAGACTGCTGCAAGGGGCACCATGTGAATGCTCAGAAGGAAAGCAGAGATCTGGCCAACTCGTCCAGAGTTTTCCAGTCTTCATGTGACACACCTGTACCAAAAGCCCCAGGGAGGCTGGAACTCTTTCTTCTATGATCCTAGATTGGGATAAGGGCCCTGGAGGCAGGAAGCTTTGATGGAGAAGGAGGACTGGAAAACATTCTTAGCAATTCTCTACATGGGCAGAAGAGGTTTGCTGGGATGTTCTAGAAGAAGCTCCCTGAGAAATCAGGACATCCAAGGGAAACGGAAATAGCCTTGTGTGGATGGACACAGAGGGAAGGCTGAAGACCAAGAGATATATTCTTATTGCAGCTGTGATCTTGTGTGAGTAGGGCTAGGCTTGGATATGTTCTTCTCAATTTTTTACTTGACTAAAAATCAAGGCAGAATCATATTTCAACAGCAATTGTGTTTGTTAGCATGAAAAACCATGTATTCCTAAGAGATTTCAGCTGGAAGCAGCCTTCAATATTATCTAGCTCAGGGGTTGTCAAGCTTTAACCTGCATCAGAATTACCTGGAGGGCATTTTAAAACATAGACTTCTGGGCCTTACCCTCAGCATGTCTGATTCAGCAAGCCTCAGACGAAACATAAGAATTTGCATTTCTGACAAAGCTGATGCTGCTGGTCAAGGAACCACACTGTAAGAATGACTGATCTAATCCAACTCTAATTTTTTAAATGGATATTTAATTAAGTTTAACAAATATTTCTTAAGCACCTGCTATGAGTAAGAGTTTAGACTAAATATTAGAGACAAAAAGAATTTTATACTAAATTAAATCTGAAATTGATTAAAGATTTAGATGTTTAAAAAAATTCATGAAAATACTAGAATATAATTCCAGGGTGGAAAAGGACTTTTTAAAAATGACACTAAAGATAGAAACCATAAATGAAAATGCCTGTAGAATTTTCTATATAAAATTATTAAATTTCTATGCAGCAAAAAAAAATCAAAATGATGACAAAGTACAAAATTGTGAAAAAGTACTTGCCATGTTCTATCCTTAAAATGCAAAGAGCTCTTTCAAATCTAAAAGGATAAGACAAATACCTTCAAAGAAACATTGACAAGGAAGTAATTAGGCAATTTACGAAAAAAAAAAAAAGACAAACGCTAAGTGAATATATCAAAAATATTCAGTCACCCTACTAGAGTAATGAAAATTGAAGAAAGATTGTTTTCCAATGATGAATTCGGCAAATAAAATATTAATAATATTCCATGTTGGCACAGCTGACTCTCATCGGTTGGTGGAGAGTATATAAGTTGGTACAAATGTAAGTTAACACCAGCTGCTATTACAAAAAATCTAAACATGAACAATGGCTTAAACATGAGTAAGTGTATTTCTTGCCCACATTAAGTCCAAGGAACTGTTCCTGATTGGCAGTAGGCTCTCCTCCAAGCAGTAATTCAGAGATCCGGAATCCTTCCTCTTTTCCTTCTATCTGGTGTCTCCACCATCTTTAACATATGGCTTACCAAGACTCATCAACCCAAAAAGGGAAATAACATAGAAAATAAAATGGATATTTAATTGCTGATGTTTATGGAGCAGTCCTAGAATGGCATACACAACTTCCGCTTACATACCATTGGCTAGAACTAGTTCATATGGTATGTGATTTATATCCCAGTAAAGCTATTAATAAAACAAAATGTAGCAGAGAGATATTCTAGAAAAGAGAGTAGATTAACTGCACCATATGTTGCAATGAGGTTGAAGAAGATGAGGCCTAAGAAGAAAGCATAGTGCTAATTAAGAGATCATTGTTAATCTGGTCGGGGGGAGGGTACAGTTTCAGTGGAATGGCGAGCATCCAAGACTAATGGCAATTTGTTAAGGAAAGATCAGGTTAAAATTGTAAGGAATGGCAAGCAATAATCAAAAGCTATTCTAATGAGTTTTACAATGAAAGACAAAACATATAAGACTACCGTTTTAAGTGATAAAGGGGGCAAATGAGTAATTATTCTTACAAGAGGCCCCATGATGTATATAATGATACAGCACCTGAGATGTAGCTCTGTCTCGTTGGAGGTTAGGGGGTGAGATTCTGTGCACAATTAGAGGATTAATCTTGCCAATAAAAGATATTCCTTCCTCCAAAACCTTAAGTAAATAGAAAATTTTGGTAAAAATGTGAAGAAATATTGATATATAGTTCATTGGATGGTCATAATCATTTCAGTAATATCATATTTAATGATGTCCACTAAGGAGAAGAGAAGTAAAGTGTGTTTGAAGTAGTAAAGAAAATGGGGAAAGTTTGAGACAACCATCGTAGGAAACACAATCAGAAAATAAATTAACAGCAGGTGATATTTTTGGTAGTCACCAAACCCCTGAAGTGAGTATCACAAAGATGAATGGCCAAGGGTAGGAGGATTTGGATGTAGAAATGTTAATTTCATCAAACTTGTAATATCTTTCTTACCTTCAAAGATCTCACATCATCCAGAGATGACCACAAAGTCCTCACAAGGAGATAAATACACATTTTTCAAAGTTACCCTAATCCCTCTATTACCCCTTTTCCTTCTCAAGTAAACAGTTTGACTTTCATTTTTTAAATACTTCCCATAATAGATGTCTGTGTTTCATCACAAGTTATCAACCATGTCACTCAGATAAGCCAATGGATTTCATCAATTATACAAAGCCCAACATCTTTTTTTTTTATTTGTTCTTGTTCCTGTGTATTTCATTTAGAAGAATTTAATACATGTCAGTAATTTCTGGGACTGCATTTATTGATCCTGGGAATGTTCCAATACATTATAATATATGATGTCTGCAAAATTTGCAATGCTTATTAATCATTGTCTTAGTTATCTAGTGTTGCTATAACAGAAATACCACAAGTGGATGGCTTTAACAAACAGAAAATTTATTCTCTCACAGTTTAGTAGGCTAAAAGTCCCAATTCAGGGTGCCACCTCCAGGGGAAGGCTATCTCTCTCTGTCAGCTCTTGGGGAAGGTCTTGGCATCAATCTTCCCCTCGTCTAGGAGTTTCTCAGCTCAGGGACCCTGGGTCCAAAGGATGTGCTCCACTCCCAGCTCTTCTTTCTTGGTGGTATGAGGTCCCTTTCCTCTATGCCTACTTCTCTCTTTTATATCTCAGAAGAGATTGACTCAAGATACAACCTAATCTTGTAGATTGTGTCCTGCCTCATTAACATAACTCCCTTAATCCTGCCTTATTAACCTCATAGAGGTTATGATTTACAACACATAGGATAACTACATCAGATCACAAAATGGTGAGCAATCACACAATACTGGGAATCATGGCCTAGCCTAGTTGACACACATTTTGGGGGGACATAATTCAATATACTACAATCATTTATTGTCTATCTTAGGCTGGGTTCTCTAGAGAAGCAAAACCAGCAAGTGTATAAATATATATGTTGTTAGGTGCTGTCTGTTCCAACTCATAGTGACCCTATGTAAAACAGAATGAAACACTGCCCTGTACTGCATCATCCTCATGACTGTTGTTATGCCTGAGCCCATTGTTGCAGCCACTGTGTCAATCCATCTCATTGAGGGTCATCTTCTTTTTCAATGATCGTCTACTTTACCAAGCATGACGTTCTTCTCTAGGGACCGATCCCTCCTGATAATGTCCAAAGTACATGAGATGAAGTCTCACTATCGTCATTTCTAAGGAGCATTCTGGCTGTACTTCTTCCAAGACAGGTTTGTTAATTCTTTTGGCAGTCCATATAAATATATAGAGAGAACCCAAGATCAAACTCAAGATGGGTAAGTGAGACAGCAGGGCTCTGGCTCACAGGCTATGAAGACAAACAAATCCTGTGATCTGCAGGCAAGATGGCAGGTATGCTACTTGCTCAAATCCCAAGAACTGGAGGTCTGATGAACAAGAGCCAGCTGCAGGATCCAGAACGAGCAAAAGCCTAAAAGCCTTACCAGAGAGTCCACCTATATTGGATGCAGGCCACATCCTCAAGGAAACTCCCCTTCAGCTGATTGGCTACTCACAGCAGATCCCATCATGGAAGTTATCACATTATATCAACTGTCATCATGGAGGTGATCACATCATTATACAACTGCCAAACTACATCATGACTGCCAAACAACTGAGAATCATGGCCCAGCCAAGCTGACACATTGTCCAATTTACTTGATCAGCCAAAGTAGTAGAGAGCATGTTCCTTAGGAAATGAGTTAGAGGCAGATGACGGGTCTGAGAGGAAAACTCTAGTCAATAGGCAACAAGATTAGTGCACACTGGAAGTCACTCAGCTTCCTGCGAGTGGCTTGAACTGCAAGTTCTTGGTGGACAGAAAGGGTGGCTTAAAGAATAACAGCAGGGTGGGAAGGGCTATCCTACCCCAGAGTGGCCTCAGCTTGAGTGTAGCTTGAACATTATCTCATCTGCCCATCTGCTTGTGGCAAAGGGAGGATCCAGAAACAAGTTGCTCTGGAGCCACAGGACTAACCAAACTAAGCACTGGCCTCCTACTAGCTGAAACTGATCCCAGCAGTAAAAATACCAGTACTCAAAGCAGCATGAAAGACTGAACTCATTTTGAACTGATATCCATATTCAAAGATTCTGAATTGGTCGAGGTTCCAGTCACAAACATGGAAAGACAGTGGTCATGGTCATATTGAAGGCTTTTACAATTGTTCGCAGGAGACACGCTCAGTTTGAAGTTGTTCCACATTTGGGGGCTAGTAGGAGGTGTCTATGTGTAGTAGTAAGACTTATTTGGTGGGTTGTGAGCTGGTAAGGCCTGGGAAGTTAGCAGTGCCCCAGCAATAAAGATGCATTTCAGGAGAGTATCCTAATCCCAGTTAGGAACTAGTCCATCAATCAGGAATTAGAGTAGATTCCCAATCCAATGTATTGAGTAATCTCATACAGGGCTAGGGAAAGAAAAGTCAGCAATTTCAGGAGCACATGGGTAACTGAGAACTCACTCCAGTAGGTCAAATATCAGGGTTAGGTTTGTAGGACTGATATGGGCCCCTAATAATTCTTTGTTCATGCTTTCAACCATTATTGTGTGCCTACTATATACCAGGCTCTGTGACAGTTGCTAGTAATATAAAGATAAACAAGATGCAATCTTTAAGTAGTTTCCCAAGTCTCTTGAGAGAGCCAGTAAAGAGTCAATGTGATGAATTTCAGTAGGGAATGCTTCTGAAATGGGGTGAGGTTCTCCCTGGATTTTGGAGGGCATGAGTATCTACAGTTAGCCAAAACTGATAACTCCCTTACAATGCTGGCTAAAATCTGCCCTTCTCCAAATATAATTCTCTATTTGAAAAAAAAAGTGGGAGAAAATTTAAGGGAAATGTGAGCTAGTAACTGTATTATGCAAGTCAATCTCATAAATAGCCATATGAAACATAAAAAATTTCATAAACACTCAAGGTCATCTGTATTTATTTATTCTCATCCAATAGCACATTACAACTCTGTTTCCATGGCTCCAAAACAACAAGTTGATTTGGTCAAGTCAGTCAAACAACAAGTCAAATAAGTTTTTTTTTAAAAAAAAAAAAAAACCAAAGTGGTTGATATCTTCATTCCATACAAGCACAGCCTAAAATACAATATTTATTTCTATTAATTAGCTGTTTGCTTTAATACTGAATTCCAAATCCCTTTTCTCTACTATTTTATAAAATGTGCAACCCTGCCTGAGTTAAATTGCATACAGTATCTTAATACATCGTCTTCCAATCATTAATTTACATCAGAGAATTTCAGCAGGGAATTATGTCAGATTACTTGGACTTGATTTCTTCTCATAAACCCATTGTAACCTCTATATAGCTTTCCATGCTATGAGGCATTTTCCACCTCCCTTGGAAGCTTCTCAAATTTTTTCTTGAAATTGAAGTTACGCTTATCCAAATTTTCCTACCTTTATTCACTGACAATTGTTTATTGAGTTCCTAGTATAGGAAAAGCACTAAATAAAGTGTTGAAAGGTGGGGAGAATATAGTGCCTGATTTATAGGCAAGGTGAAATTCTTCTTGTTCTGCAATTAGAATCGAGGCCCAAACCTGAGGACAAAAGGCCCAAGTTATCTCACATTGACATGAAGCTGCCTCAGCTGGAACTGGAGCCAGCACCTCCCTGCAGGACTTGTTGAGAGACACAGCGTAGAATTTCCACCAACTGGCCAACTCCCACCCATCCCCACATCCAAAAAGAGGACCAGGGAGGCAGATCAGGTGGGTACTACAGTGTTTGTAAAGACAAGGGCTAGAGAATATTTCCCCTACTGGAAGCCACAGATAAACATTTGTGAAGACTGGAGGTTCCAGTAAGATGGAATTACTGATAGATGTCTGTTTCCCTGACTGGGAGCTTACTGAGCTACAGAAATCCCAGGCCCACACTAGTGACATCCTGGGAGGAACATATGAAAAGAACCTTGGAGGAGAGTTCTGAGGCTTTGAAGGCATGTTGTATTTTCATTTGGGGGGTTTGTTTCCCCCACTGTGGAGAGGGTGAAGTGTGTGCTTGACAGGTTTCCCTTAAAATCCATTTTTGAATATAATGCCTGTTTCTGACCTAGAAATTTATGAAGGATGGATGGCCCTGGAGCAGCCCTGCCAGAGGAGCTTAAAGAGTATGGTGTTCAGGGCACCCTATCCCAGCTCTCCACAGCCCTCAGAGAATTTAGAAAAGCATCCCAGCCCCACAGAAAAGAGTACAGAGATGTGCTGAGAAAGCCCAGGCAATTTCTGGACCAATCACTGGTATGGCCAATCCAGCAAAGGTGTTGGGGTGCGTACTGCTGGGGAAATAAAGAGTAAATGCTGCCCAAAGAAAACCAAACACACCAGCTGAAAGGGGATCTGTCTGCTAGCAGAGACCATGAGCATCAGCTAGAACCAGTTTGGGCCTAAAGGAACACACAACTGACACATGCGGAGTCATATAAAAAGATTCTGCCTCACCATATGCTTCTTCCTTGTCCACAACACCAGAGAAGTCAATGCCTAGGAAATGGGGAGTCTCAGAGCCAGGCCTCTCCCCACCTCCTTCACATACCTCTGCCATGGTCACAGCTGGGGGGAAGGAGATGGGATTGGATCAAGAGTAAGCGTAAAGTAAAAACAAACACATTTAAGCCTTAAATTGAAGACCATTACTCAGCAAAATAAGGGGCCCTGGTGGTGCAACAGTTAAGAGGTCGGCTGCTAACTGAAAGATTGGCAGTTAGAATCCACCCAGCATCTCAGCAGGAGAAAGACCTGGCAATCTGCTCCCATAAACACTACAGCCTAGAAAACCCTATGGGGCAGTTCTACTCTGTCACATGGGGTTGCTATGAGTTGAAAATAGACTCAATGGCATCTAACAGCAAAATATCTACACACAGGAACTAAAAATTTGCATCAAATGTCTGGTTACTTCCACATAGGTAGAGAGTTGGCATTTTTCCACTTTCATTAAATTGTTTGTCATCATTACTGTGTTAGACTTTGAATACAACTTATTATAACTCATTAAAAAAGCACATAGCGTATGTTGGCGTTAACTAAAATTAAAAATTCATTTTAGTTAATCAGTTTGGATCAAAATATTCAAATGTATTTCATTTTTAATTTCCCAAAAATAATGTTACTAACATATCCTTAAAATTACTCACATCAATAATAAATATAGCAGTTCAGAAAAATATATATTTGTTGAAGAAGTGAAATGAAGCAATGAAATAAACAATGTGAAAAATATTGCTCCTTGACCACATACCTGCAAAAATTACTTGTGTTTATTATTGCTCTAGTATGGCTAGTTTGTCTGCAAAGAGAGAACAAATAAAATCTCAGGTAAAGAGAAATGTATTTTAAGGATACAATAGGCATCTTGAATCTCAGAACTGGAGATGTATTTTCAAGAGGCTTCAAGAAACTAGAAGCGGAGAAGCCCTATCTAAGCTCTCTCTCTTGGAGCATCCCAATTTCTCTCCGGATGCTTGCTCCATTCTGGGCTCTTCACTGAAGAGTATCTTAAGCTTCCATGGTTTATACAGTTCCATAAGTTTTCTACCACTCCCAGTATCCTGACTCTGACCTCAGGTGCCACCACTAACTGGCCACTTCCCTTCTTGTCTCTTAGTTCAAATAAACAAGTGAGAAGATTGTAATGGTTAATGTTTTTGCTCCAGGCCATGTGAAAACAGCCAAGCCAAGATAAGCTACCCTTGGGTCGCCATCCACTCAGTCTTTTCCAGCAAGCTAGGTGTGATGGTTAGTTTTATGTGGCAATTTGACTAGGCTCTAGTACCCACTTATTTAATTAAACACTAACCTAGGTGTTGCACATGGCACAACCTTGCTTGTTGAAAGTGAAGAGGACTTGAAGCACTTACTGATGAAGATCAAAGACTAGAGCCTTCAGAATGGATTATACTTCAACATAAAGAAAACAAAAATCCTCATAACTGGACCAGAAAACAACATCATGATAAAAAGAGAAAAGATAGAGGTGGTCAAGAATTTCATTTTACTTGGATTCACAATCAATGCCCATGGAAGTAGCAGTCAAGAAATTAAACGACATATTACTGCATTGGGCAAATCTGCTACCAAAGACCTCTTTAAAGTGTTCAAAAGCAAAGATGTCACCTTGACTACTAAGGTACGCCTGACCCCAGCCATGGTATTTTCAGTTGCTTCATATGCACATGAAAGCTGGACAATGAATAAGGAAGACCAAAGAATTGATGCCTTTGAATTATGGTATTGTCGAAGAATATTGAATATACCATGGGCTGTCAGAAGAATGAACAAATCTGTCTTGGAAGAAGTACAGCCAGAATGCTCCTTAGAAGCAAGGATGGTGAGACTTCCTCTCACATACTTTGGACATGTTATCAAGAGAGACCAGTCCCTGGAGAAGGACATCATGCTTGGTAAAGTAGAGGGTCAGCGAAAAAGAGGAAGACCCTCAGAAAGATAGATTGATACAGTGGCTGCAACAATGGGTTCAAACATAGCAACGATTGTGAGTATGGCGCAGGTCTGGGCAGTGTTTTGTTCTGTTGTATATAGGGTCACTATGAGTCAGAACCAACTTGGAGGCACAACAATCCAGGTGTTGCTATGAAGGTATTTTGTAGATGTGGTTAACATCTATAATCAGTTGCCTTTAAGTAAAGGAGATTACCCTCGATAATGTGGGTGGGCCTCATTCAATCAGTTGAAGGCCTTAAGGGTAAATACCAAAATTTTGTGGAGCAGAAGAAATTCTGCCTCAAGGCTGCAGCATCAATACCTGCCTGAATTTCTAGTTCTGTCTGTCTGCTCTATGTATTTCAGATTTGCCAGCCCCTACAACAGTCTTTAAAATAAATCTCTGTAAGTATTTCTCTCTCTCTCTGTCTAGATAAATAGATAGAGATAGAGACAGAGACAGAGACAGAGATAGATACAGTCTTCCCTCAGTATTTTCACGGGATTGGTTCCAGGACCTCCAGCGGATACCAAAATCCACGGACGTTCAAGCCCCTTTTATAAATTGGTGTAGTATTTGCATATAACCTACGCACTTCCTCCCGTATACTTTAAGTCATCTTTAGATTACTTAGAATACCTAATACAGTGTAAATGCTATGTAAATAATTGTTATACAGCACTGTATTGTTTAGGGAATAATGACAAGACACTAGGCGAACAAGGCTTACACAGCAAGTGCTGGAGAGAGACAGAGGAACTGTGAAATGGTGGGAGGCTACAGCAGGGTATGCCTGCACATCATTTCATTCACAAGGGTTCAGAACAGTGCTCGGCATGCAGCAAGTTCAACTTTTGATTTTGGAACTCCCCCTCCAATATTTTCATCCACAGTTGGTCGAATCCATGGATGCAGAACCCACAGATCTGGAAGGCTGACTGTATATATATTTATATCTTATTGGTTCTGTTTCTCTGGAGAACCGTGACTGATACAGTGGAACATATAGCATTTAAATAACTTGAATTCTTAGTGAACTGCAGTTCTGGGCCGCAGCATGAAGAATCATGTGGTATCTGGAACAAAGGTTTTTTTTACTAACTCTTATGTGTATTATGCACAGTTTTTATTGTTTACTGAATTTTCTATAAAGAAATTAGCCTGTTTAAAATCCGTCTTATAACCTTGCTTTGAGGCAGAAATTTGAAACCCTTTAAGAAAATATTCCTCCTCATATTTTGGACCATGGCCTCATTAGAATCATCAAAACTCTTCAAAGGTTATCTACCCTATCCATTCTCACTTGCTATTTACCAAAATTTTTCCAGAGTTTTAAATTTGAAAAGTTGTAAGTAAATTATTAACACATAGTAGAACCCAAAAAACATTTTCATATTATAGATAAAACAGCATTTAGATCACCTGGAGAAAGAGTACAGTTGCTTCTACACTTCAAAAACCACTTCCCTTGTGGAAAAGAGGGCTCATAACAGCAAAAGAAATCTTAGCCAGAAGAAAACTCTGTCATCTAACCTTACTATATCCCCTCCTTTTCTTTCCTCACTGGAAATAAAAAATAATCTTTCTGAATGAGGGAAAAGAAAAAAAGCAACCCTCCCTTTGGTATGTAGCTACCACTTATTGAGCACAAGATTAAAGACCTCTTTTGTTAAATAATGCTGAATTTGACTCTAAATTTGGAGGTTCTCATGAACTCAGTTCTCCTCTGTCTTAAAAGCTGCTCAAGATCAAGGACTGGACTTAATGTGTAGGTCAGTTAAAATGTTCCAGTGCATTCGTGAGGTGTGAGGTAGCCTTCTCCAACCGCTCCTCTAGTCCATTCTCTTCCCAGTAAAGGGCCCTCAAGCTAGTCTTGCTACGGGAGTGATAGTCTCGTGAAGGGCTTCTATGTATGGCTGGGCATCAAAGCCAGCAGGAGTGGTTGTTCAAAACACAGACGCCTGGAACCCACCCCAGTTCTTTTAAATCAGAAACCTGAAGATAGATTTCCTCACGGTTCTGATGTGGTGCTGCCTTCTCACAGTGCTCTAAGCTTCAGTCTCTTGAGTCTCCCGGAAGAGTTTACATGCAACCCACCAAGGGAATTAAAATTCCCTTGCCAAGCCCTTGGCCCAGCTTCTCTTCACATATCCACTCACTAGTCAAACAGCAGGCTTTAAATTCACTTCTCGTTAATTAGGAAACGAATGCCGTATAAACTTAAAGCAGAGGTTACTGTGTAATTATAACTATGGGAAGTAGAAAATGGCGCAGGTGACAGACTGTGTTCCCGCTGCTCAGAATTAAGCTTTTTTATTTTTCTTTTCCACTGCATGTTTTCAGGTGGAATTAGAGTGTCACAAGCAGCTCTCACATAGCTGAGAAACTCATCTTTAAGTAATTGCTTAGAATTCAAATTTATAGAATTTTAAAGGCCTCTATGTATATTCACTGCTAAATTAACCAAAGAACAAGTGATTGAAACTTTGGTGTATCCTAATTAGCTTCTTGGATCCCTCTATAAATGGGAGCCCAAAACCTTGCGTTCATTTCTGCAGTGGTAGCAATATTTATACTTTCTTGAAAGAGTGATTTTTTTAAGGCACCAAATGGAAAGAATCTGCATCATTTAAGAGTCCCTTGTGTGGAAGAATTTGTCCTGTTTTATGTTTGTTGATTTGAAAGGGTATTTGAGAAAGAATGGGAAAATGAGCCCATGAGATCAATATTCTGAACAATTAACCTATAAACAAATAAATAACACAGTACATGAGCTACTTAATGTCACATCTCTATAGACAGAGAACAGTAAGTTTGTAGGCGAGGTTGACATGATGGATAAAACTAGATTAGTGGCACCTTTTGCCTGATCCAGAAACAAAAGCACATGTGCTCTCTTTCATTCTTCCCACATTGTGAAGGATGCTCTTGGCATTTCCCACTCTTTAATCCCTCACTCCGATTTTCATCAATAATTTGGGCATTTACTTGTATTCTTGAAGGAATGGCATATACTAACTGAGCAAAAGAAAATACAGAGGCAAACTTAATCATTGCAGGACCAGGGTTTAAATCATCTTTTAAAGCTCCAAGGGAAATACCAAAAGAATTGAGAAACCATAGCTTGCCTATTGCCACGAAGATGCTCTCAGACCTGTATGCACATCCACAGTTTATCAATCTCATTATAAATCAATGGCTCCCAACTCTCAGATAATTTTTAAAATATTCACTCCTGGGCCCCGTCTTTGACCAATTGAAATCAGATTTCTGGCAGTTGGGGTCAAGCACCTAGTGTCAAATATATAAATACAGAGATAGGTAGATAAGTAGATTGGTGGATAGACAGACAGACAGATAGATAGATATTATATTATACAGATATTAAATATACATATATTTATTTATTTTGGGGGGATTATTACCTACTTGTTTAAAGATTTTGAGTTCCATGAAGGCTAGGAATAATATTAATATAGAATTAAGGCATTTCTATAAGATTTTAAATCCTACACAATTTTCCTAAATGAAAGAGAAGAAAATGTTAAATGGTGTTCTCTTCCTCACTTTCTTTCTTCATTCCTTACTATTTTCCTTTCCTATGGGTGGTAAGAATTCATTCTTTAGAAGGTGATGACATTGCTTTTTAAATAACAAAGACTAGATTATTTATTAAAGGGCAATATAAAGAAATTTACAAAGAAAACATTTCATAAGAAATAGCTATCTGTTCTTTGAAAGAAAGAAAAGGTGTAGCATAGTCTTTATCCACTAGCTCCTTCTCTGAGGGAAAATACAGGTGAGTTCTTTGAGAATGTTTATGTGAGCAGGATGAAATAAAGGAGACAATGCCAGCTGCCAAGGAGACCAAATTCATGGAAAAGAAAAATGCAAGTAGTAGGTGTAGGAAAAAAAAAATACGTTAAAAAAGAATAAAAACTAGACAATAAACGCAAGAGAGAATTTTTCATCTGAAAAGACTTGTGAACTACAGATAGTGCTAACAATAGAAGACGCATCCAGGGAAGTAAGGTGGCTGGAAGGGAAAGAGCAATCTAAAAGTGGAGAGAAGAGTAAAAAATAAATACAAAGAATAAAAATAACCTCACTCAATTTTATCATTTTAATGAACATAAACCAAAGAGTAAGGTCACAGACAAAGGTTTATTTAATCTCTGTCCTTCCATCAGTTTCCAAGTCAACAAATACTTGGGCAGAGAATAGGACAATCTTTAAAGCAGGAAATGGAAATGGTCAGCAAAGCTAAGGCCTTAAGTTGCTATGAACGTTTTTAACCTTAGCTTTCAGATTTATTTCAAAATATTTGCTGTGAGCATCTTGTTTCCCAAGCTGTATTTTGACTCAGTGGTCAACAGGCCAAATTTTCACACAGCCTTATCCTCAGCTTCTTTTCAGCTCCACTTGGTGAGGGGAGATTGGAGTCAACATACCTCAGGAAGGAGGGCCCAAACCAAGAAAGCTTGTTGAGTTACAGGTTTTCTTGGGGCCGGAGTGGGAGACATTAGTTGGGGTCTTATGATTCTCCAAACCAATACCAAAGCAATGTGCTGCTTTTAGATGAAATAAAATTGTCCATTGTGGCATATGCTTATTTCACCACTCTGTTGGGTATTCCTCTCCTTCAGTCTTTGTGTTCAATTTTATAAAAAATGTACCAGGTTTTTTTGTTTTTTTGTTTTTTAATTATATGATTTTCCTTTTGGAGGGTTGTGGTTGTCAGTGGCAATGTAGAAAACTGGTAGAATTTGTCTACTTGAACTACATACATGTTTATCCTTCATTATTTCTACTTAAGGAACTCTATTGCTAGATCGCTTTCCCATAGTAATAATACAATAGTTCTTTTTTTTTTTCTTTTACAGTTGGCATCAAGGAGTACTATTATTCAGGCATTCTATGCAACTTCAATTTAAGGCAATGGTAAAATTATTTATTATCATCTGAATTTTCTTTTGAAAGTATCTTCAAGTTCAAGATGCTAATGAAAAGGAATTTATTTCTACTTTTTTATAAATAAAGCATTAATTTAAAAATATCTTTGATATTAGCTAATGATTAAAGGGAGTAAAAAACTAAATAATCTAAAATTTCCTTCATAAGTACTTTACGTTTTATATTCAGGTTGTCAGCAACATTTGGAATTTTAGTTTTCCAGGAGTAGTTTGTGGCCACCAGGAAAAACAGTAGTTCACAAGTACAAAAATTGTGACAGTTTATACAGTTAAACTAGTACTATTGATCACAGCTCTACACATTTAATGAACAGCTATATACTGAGCGTCTTTTCTATGTGCTGGCTACTTTTTGCTCAATATCATCAGTCAGAACAAGGCCAGGGGCCAACTGTGGAGCAGACCATCAATTGGTCATATGCAAGTTCAAGTTGAAGTTGAAGAAAATTAGAACAAGTCCACAAGAGCCAAAGTACGACCTTGAGCATATCCCACCTGAATTTAGAGATCATCTCAAGAATACATTTGACGAATTAAACACTAATGACCAAAGACCAGATAAGTTGTGGAATGACATCAAGGACATCATACAGGAAGAAAGCAAGAGGGCATTAAAAAGACAGGAAAGAAAGAAAAGACCAAAATAGATGTCAGAAGAAACTCTGAAAGTTGCTCTTGAACATAGAGTAGCTAAACCAAACAGAAGTGATCTTTTATGATCACGTAAAAGAGCTGAACAGAAGATTTGAAAGGTCGGCTCGAGAAGACAAAGTAAAGTATTAAAGTGAAATATGCAAAGACCTGGAGTTAGAAAATCAAAAGGAAAGAACACACTCAGCATTTCTCAAGCTGAAAGAATTGAAGAAAAAATTCAAGCCTCAAGCTGCAATATTGAAGGATTCTATGGGGAAAATACCAAATGATGCAGGAAACATCAAAAGAAGATGGGAGGAATACACAGAGTCACTGTACCAAAAAGAATTGGTTGATATTCAACTATTTCAAGAGGTAGTATGTGTTCAAGAACCAATGGTACTAAAGGAAGAGGTCCAAGCTGCACTGAGAGCATTGGCTCCAGGAATTTACAGAATACCAATTGAGATGTTTCAACAAATGGATGCAATGCTGGAAGTGTTCACTCACCCATGCCAAGAAATTTGAAGACAGCTACCTGGCTAACTGACTGGAAGAGATCCATATTTGTACCCATTCCAAACAAAAGTGATCCAACAGAATGCAAAAATTATTGAACAATATCATTAATATCACACACAAGTAAAATTTTGCTGAAGATCATTCAAAAGTGGTTGCAGCAGAACATCAACAGGAAACTGCAAGAAATTAAAGCTAGATTCAGGAAAGGACGTGGAACAAGGAATATCATTGCTGATGTCAGATGGATCATTGCTGAAAGCAGAGAATACCAGAAAGATGTTTACCTGTGTTTTATTGACAATGCAAAGCTATTCCACTGTGTGAATCATAACAAATTATAGATAACTGCAGAGAATGGGAACTCAAGAACACTTAATTGTGCTCATGAGGAACCTGTACTTAGACCAAGAGGCAGTGATTCGAACAGAACAAGGGGATACTGCATCATTTAAAGTCAGGAAAGTTGTGTGTCAGGGTTGTATCCTTTCACCATACTTATTCAGTCTGTATGCTTGGCAAATAATTTGAGAAACTGGACTGTATGAAGAAGAACGAGGCATCAGGATTGGAGGAAGACTGATAAACAAACTGCGATATGCAGATGACACAATCTTGCTTGCTGAAAGGGAAGAGGACTTCAAGCACTTACTGATGAAAATCAAAGACCACAGCCTTCACTATGGATTACACCTCAATATAAAGAAAACAAAAACCCTCATGACTGGACCAATAAGCAACATCATGATAAATGGAGAAGATTGAAGTTATCAAGGATTTCATTTTACTTGGATCCACAGTCAACGCCCATGGAAGCAGCAGTGAAAAATTAAAAGACGCATTGCATAGGGCAAATCTGCTGACAAAGACCTCTTCAAAGTGTTGAAAAGCAAGGATGTCACTTTAAGGACTAAGGTATGCCTGATCCAAACCATGATGTTTTCAGTAAGGAAGACTGAAGAAGAATCTATGCCTTTGAGTTTTGGTGTTGGCAAAGAATATTGAATATACCATGGACTACCAGAAGAACAAACAAATCATTGTCTTGGAAGAAGTACAGCCAGAATGCTCCTTAGAAGCAAGGATGGCTAGACTTCACCTCACGTATATTGGACATGTTATCAGGAGGGACCAGTCCCTGGAAAAAGATATCATTCTTGGTAGAGTAGAGGGTCAGCAAAAAAGAGGAATGAATTGACACATTGGATGCAAAAATGGACTCAAGCAAACAACAATAGTGAAGATGGTGCAGGACCAGGTAGTGTTTCCTTCCGTACATAGGGTGACTATGAGTCAGAACTGGCTTGACAGCTCCTAACAACAGCAACAAATATTGACATGAAATGGAATTTGATCAGCTTTCAATGAACTAATAGTCAAATGGAGAAACAGAAAGTTAAATTATTATTACAGTAATTTATCAGTGGTCTTCAAAGTGTGTTCTGGACACACTTCAGCACCAGCATCACCTGGGAACTTATTAAAAATTCAAATTCCTGGACCCTGCCCTGAACCTACTCAATCAGAAATTATGGGGTTAGGATCCACCAATCTATGTCTTGACAAGCCCTCCAGGTGATTTTGATGGACACTACATTTGAGAACCCCTCTGTTAATATAGAAAACTCTGGTGGCATACTGGTTAAGAGCTATGACTGCTAACCAAAAGGTCAGCAGTTCAAATCTATGAGGCACTTCTTGGAAACCCTATGGGGCAGTTCTACTCTGTCTTATAGGGTTGCTATGAGTCAGAATTGACTCAATGGCAACCGGTTTGGTTTTGTTTTTTTTGTGTGTGTTAGTACAAAGGAACCCTGTGGCTGCAGTGGTTAAGCACTTGGCTGCTAACCGAAAGGTTGGCAGTTCACAGGAGAAAGATGTGGCAGTCTGCTTCCATAGAAATTACAGCCTTGCAACCCCTATGCGGCAGTTCTACTGTATCCTATTGGGTTGCTATGAGTCAGAAATGACTCAAAGGTAATGAGTTTGGTTTTTGGATATTAATACAAGCACTATGCAGTGGTCACAATACTATGGATGGTTAATGATGTGCTCTTAACCCCTTGGGAGCTAGTTAGAGAGAATCCACTTCCAGAACCAATTACTGAGATTTGAAAAGTAAGGCAGGTGAGATGGGAAAGGAGGTTCCAGGCAAAGACAATAGTATACATACATAAAGGCCTATAGAAATTAGTTTTGCATATCTGTTGTAAATATTTACATTAATTATTTTACTCTGTTTAAATGGGCTTTTTTTTAAATTATTGTTATGTTTTTAAATAAGTTAGTTTTATAACTCCAAGACCTAAAACAATATGTCACAGGGTAGTGGTGGTTGCTAAAGGACTAAGTAATGATCCAATAAGGCTGAAGGGCAAAATCCAGGTAAGTGGACTCAACGTAAGTTCTCCTCGCTGGAGAGTTTATCCGGGGCTGAGGAAACTTCAAATTGATGAAAAGATTGTGATGAGCCTGAAATGTAAGCATTATGCCTCTGTTACTCCCACCTTTAGGCTAGAGTCCTTGGAAAAAATAATTGATGGTAAAGGCACTCATTTATACATATACATAAAACCCTGGTGGCACAGTGGTTAAGAGTTTGGCTGCTAAACAAAAGGTTGGCAGTTCGAATCTACCAGGTGCTCCTTGGAAACCCCATGGGGCAGTTCTACTCTGACCTATTGGGCTGCTGTAAGTAGCAATTGACTCGACGGCAACGGGTTTGGTATTTTGGTTATATATATATGTGTATGTATATATATATATATGTATATACATAATATATATATATATGTATATACATACACATATATTATTTATATATGTATATATTTAATTGTGCTTTTGGTGACAGTTTCAAAGCAGCTTCCCATTCAATACTTTATACACAAATTGTTCCATGACATAGGTTGCACCCCCACAATGTATCAGCACTCTCCCCCTTACCACCCTGAGTTCCCCATTTCCATTCATCTGGTTTTCCTGCCCCTTCCTGCCTTCTTATCTTTGCTTTTAGGTATAGGTTGTCCTTTTGGTCTCATGTAGATGATTGTTCTAAGGAAAACTTTCCTCAAGTGTATTACTGTTTATTTATAGGACTGTCTATTATTTGGTTGAAGGGTAATCTCTGGGAACGGCTTCAGTTCCAATTTAGAAGGATGTCTACAGATGTCTCAGGGGTTCCTCCAGTCTCTCTTAGAACAGTAAATCTGGGTCTTTTTTGTGAATTTTAATTTGTTCTACTTTTTTTTCCCGCACTCTAACCAGGACCTTCTATTGTGATCCTGGTCAGAGCAGCCTGTAGCCCAGCACCTTCTAGTTCTTCTGGGCTCTGGCTGGTGGAGGCTGTGGTTGCTGTGGTCCAGTAGTCCTTTGGACTAATTGTTTGCTTGAGTCTTTGGTTTTATTCACTCTCCCTTGCTCTGGACGGAAAGAGTCCAATAGTTGTGTCTCAGATGGTGTCTTAGGTTGGGTTCTCTAGCAAAGCAAAACCAGTAAAGCATATAAATGTATCTATAGAGAGAGATTTATATCAAGGAAATGGCTCATGTGATTGTAGAGACTGGAATGTCCTAAGTCCATGGGTCAAGATAGAGGCTTCTCCTGATTCACGCAGCCACGGGGGCTGGTGAACCCAAGACTGGCACGTCAGAGAGCAGGGCTTTTGCTTACAGGCTGCAAAGATCAATGAATCCCAAGATCTGCAGGAAAAACAACAGGTAAGCTGCAAGCTCAAGTCCCAGGAACCAGAGGTCAGACAAAACAAGAGCCAGCAGCAGGATCCAGCACAAGCAAAAAGCCCCCAAGCCTTGCCAGAATGTCTGCTTATATTCGATGCGGGCCACATGCCCAAGGAAACTCCCTTTCAACTGATTGGCCACTCACAGCAGATCTCATCATAGGGGTGATCACATATCAAGTCTCAAGATGAAAGTGATCACAACGTTATAAGACTGCGAAAACACTGACAGTCATGGCCCAGCCAAGGTGACACACAATCTTAACCATCATAGATGGCCACTCATAAGGTTTTAAGATCAGACACTACTCACCAAAGTAAGACTTAGAACATTGTCTTTATGAACTATGTTATGCCAGTTGGCCTAGATGTCCTTGGGACTGTGGTCCTTAGGCCTCAAGCCTAGTAACTCAGTCCCGTGAGGTGTTTGGTTTTGTCTAGGTGTTTCCATGACAGTGCTGCTGTGTGGTCTATTATACATATGAATATACATACAGCACATACAAATATGTATGTACAAATATCCACAGTCAAACCTATAATATGCACGTGGGTATACTCCCATATGCCCTCCCACACCTATTCAGCATATATATCTACCTACGTATTCACTTATAAATTATTATTTTTTATTACTGTTGTTGCAGGATTGTGTATGTTATAGTGTTTACCTTCATTTGCCTTTTATTGTTGTGTACCCCTTAGTGCCTTCCCTTGCCTTGGTTATGTTGTGTTGACTTCCCCCATATTGTGTACTGCCTTTCGCTTCACCAAAGTTAACATGTCTCTATTTTCTAGTTAGTGATTTTCCCTCCCTCTTCCTCTTTACCCCTGGTAACCACCAAAAATATTTCTTTCTGTGTGTAAACATTTTCTTGATTGTTTATAATAGTGGTCTCATACAATATTTGTCCTTTTATGATTAACTTATTTCACTCACCATAATCGAATATAAATTTTTATATAATACTAAACGGACAAGTGCTAAAAGTAATATTAAGCCAAAGCCAAGGCTGATGTCAAATATCTGATCATAGCTTCTGGATTGAAGAATAAATCTTGAATTTTAACAAAAAAAAAAAATTATTACAATTTTTTTATTAACAGTTTAGGAGTCAAATTTTATAAGCTTGATATAGTGCAGTAACAACAATTTCTTAGCCTTGTTAACTGCTGAAAAGTTCCTGTGGTCACTGTATTGAAAATTTATGATACTAAATGGACACTTAATTTCAGCTGAGGTAAGTGGACGAACAAGACGTCTCTTGAATATCTCAGTTTTCTTCTTTTCTTTATATTCCTTACTATTCTGGATCAAAGATGATTTATTATAGATGTTGTTGCACAAGGCTTTATAGTTTGTCCTCATAAAATATTGAGACGGCAAAGTTGACACTCTGCTTTAATTCAGTCTCAGAAGACGTAAAGAACAATCAAATAGGAAGTTTTCTTGAAAGACTCACTACTAATGTATGTGGCTAGAAAACCACAAGGGTGCAGGAGTTTGTTTTGTTCTGTTTCCCAAGTACCTAGAAAAGTGCTGAGCACATAATAGCAGTTCAATGAATATTCATAGCATAAATGATTAACTAAATAGATTTAAATAACTGCCAACTAAAAACAGCTCTTAAAGCTTATTTGGTTTAATGTTATGAATGCTAGTCCATCAAATGATTTCATGATATTCAAATTATGGCATATAGCCATGAAAAATCTGGAAAAAAAAATGAAGACGGACTGCTCCTACCAGAGATTAAAAGGTACTCTAAAGCCTCAATAATTAAAGCAGTGGGATAGTAGCAGGGTTATATGGACGGACCATCAGAATACAATAGTAAGTCTAAATATAGACCCAAATACATAAGGGAATTTGATGTGTGATAAAAGTAGAAATTTCATGTGAGTTTCACCACATCAAACATATGAAACTGTTTACTACAACTAGTAAAAAAGCACAAGTAAGCCCATGCTTACTTTGCTTACTGGGTACTCCGTCCCTGTCAGAGATTGTAAATTTGAAAAGAGGCTTTAATTCTGTAAGAAGATGCTGTGGGTTCAGAGAGAGAAAGATGCCAGCCATATCTAGAAGCAGAATCTTTGATGTGGTGAAAAAATGTGAAACAGTTCATTACAGATTAGTAAGCACAAGTAAGCCCGTGCTTACCTTGCTTACTGGGTAATCCAACCATGTCTGTAATATTGCCAAAAATTTAACAACATAATATGTTAGGAAATGGGTCCTCTCATATATTGCTAGTGGAAGTGCAAAATAGTACAATCTCTATGGAGGGAAATTTGACAGTGCATATACATTTTACAAAAAAACTGTAATCAGGTAGTCACACTTCTGGGAATGTATCCCATAGTTATGCACGGACACATATGCAATGCCAAAGGTTATAGTATATCTATTTATGAAAGTTAGGGAAAAAAATCTGAGTGCCCATCAGACGAAAACTATTTAAATAAACTATGATGTATCTATTCAGTGAAACACTAACATAAAAAATATGAGGAAACTCTGTTTAGATTTTTATAGAAAGACCTCCATGTAATAATGATTAGTAGAAAGAAAGGAAGGGAGGGAGGGAGGGCAGGAGGGAGTAAGGAAGGAAGGAATAGTATTTACAGTATGCACCCCCTGATGGTGCAGTGGTTAAGAGCCCAGGCTGCTAACCAAAAGGCTGCCAGCTCAAATCTACCAGCTGCGCCTTGGAAACCCTATGGGACAGTTCTACTCTGTCCTGTAGGGTTGCTATGAGTTAGAATTGACTCGATGGTAACAGGTTTATTTGTTTTTTGTACCCTTTGAGTAAAAACTTAGGGAAGATAAGAATATACATTTTCATTTGCTAGTATCTGCTATAAGAAATACTAAAAGTATACGCAAAATATATAGCAGGTAGGGGAATGTGTTAAATAGGGACAAGAGTAGATCTTTTTATATAGTTTTTAATTCTAATCATGGTATGTTCTTTTTAAATAAAGAATCAGAACATTAAGAAAAGGAATTATGACATAATCTAATCTATGTTATTCTGATTTGTATTATTATTTGAATGTTTCTAAATATCTGTTGGCTCAGAAGGGCTCTAAAGTTTTTTCTAAAACTATTCTGCTAATATATTCTCTTTAATATTTGCATTAGCCATAACTTTCTCAATTTTAACTTTAAAACAGAAGTTATCTCATAATCAGTATTAATGATTGTAGCATTTTACTCTTTGCAAGGTTGTTAATGACCCCTATGACCCACCTCTCAGTCCTTAGCTTACTTGACTGATCAACAGCATTTGGTCAGTTTCTCTCTCCCTCCTCTATAAAACATTTTCCTTGCTTGGATTCCAGGATACACTTGTTTGTTCTCTTCCTCCTTCACTAGTGGATCCTCATGCTAATTTGCTAGTTCTACATCTCCAGTGCTTGAATACCTACACCCACTCCTCGTCTGGTATCATGGCTTTGAATACCTAATGACTCCAGATTTAAATCCCCAGCCCAGACTTCTCTTCTGAACTCCAGGTTGGTATATCTAACTGCCTGGCTAACACCTCCGGTTGGACATCTAATAGTCTGTTGCCATTGAGTAACTTCTGATTCATAGCTACCCCATGAGTTACAGAGTAGAACTGCTCCATAGGGTTTTCTTGGCTGTAATCTTTATGGAAGAAGATCATCAGGCCCTTCTTTTGTGGCACCACTGGATAGGTTCGAACCACTAACGTTTAGGTTAATAGTGAAGCACAAACCACTTGTGCCACCCAAGGACCTGAACATCTAATAGACATCTCAAATTCAAGATGTCCAAAACTGAACTACTAATCTTTCTTCCCAAACTGCTCTATTCATAGTCTTCCTCATCTCAATTGATGGAAAATCATCCTTGACTCCTCTCTTTTAAATCCCACATCTAATCTGTTAGGAGATACAGCACCTCCAATTTCCAGCTTATCTGCTTGTCACCATCTTCAGATTGCACTCATTCAAGCTACCACCATCTCTGACCTGGATGACTGCAATCAACTTCTAACTGAATTTCCTACTATAATCTCTTTTGAACACAGCCCCTGTTTAACACATCAGTCAGACTGTCATTCCTCTGTTCACTCAAATAAAAGTCAAAGTCCTTCTAATGTTCTACAAGGCCCGATATGATCTAGCTTTCCATTATTCATCTGACTTCATGTCCTATTATTCTTCACTCATCTTTCCAGTCCAGCCATATTGACCTCACACTCTCCAGATATCTACTTAGCTAACTCCTTCTCCTTTAAATCCGTGTTCAAATGTCATCTTCTCAATGAAATCTACCTGACAATCCTGTTTAACACTGCAACCTACATCCTATCCCAGTGTTCCAGATACACTTGGCCTTGCTCATTTTTTTTTTTTTTTGCAAACCACTTATTATGTTCTACATAATTTGCTTGTTTATTATGTTTGTTATAAAATGTATGTCCCCTTTCTCTATAATGTAACTTCCATGAGGGAAGGGATTTGTATCTGCAAGCATCTAAAACATTGGCTGCCACATAGTAAGCAGTTAATGCAGTATTTGTTAAATTGATGTACGAATTTGTGTTAAGAGTAAGCAGAAAGGCGTTCTATTCAGAAAAAGTAGAATCATTTATCAAATATGAGGAGTCATTATTATTATTATTATTATTTATTGTTAAATTTAATTCACCTACACAACTGTTGAAAGGGTAAGACAGGAAAGATTTAAAAGTATATTGAAAGAACATAGGTAGCTATTTTTAAGCAGACTTCTATTGGTGGATATTTAACTTACGTGTAAATTAACAACTTTTCCACTTCCAACTTTATTCATATGTCTTTGCCTATATGTACTTGCAAATATAGAATGAATTACTGGTAGCAAATTTTGTGGATCAACAAGTATATACTTTTCATATTATGAAGATATTACCAAATTACTTTTATGAGTTTGCATCAGTTTACACTCCCATGGTGTATATGTGTGTGTATGTATGTATACATGTATATATGTATATTATGAATTTTCTATAATATCCTCCTATTATTACAATAAAAGAAATATATACACATAAAAAATAAGCCAATAAAGTATAAATACAATGAGCAAAAGAGAAGTGAGAGTTCAATGATAAATGACAGAATTGATGAATAAATAGTTGGATGCATTTAATGGATGGATGGATGGATGTTTGGATGAACGAATGGATGGATGAATGGATGGAGAGAGGAAAACTGAGTGACTAGATACTTTCCTGGGTATTCTCTGGGTGGCTCAAACATGTAAGTGCTCAACTACTAACAGAAACGTTGGTGATACGAACACACCCACAGGTGCCTCAGAAGACAGGCCTGGTGATCTGCTTCCAAAAGGTCACATCCTTGAAAACCCTTTGGAGCAATGCTACTCCACACATATGGGGTTGCCATGAGTCAGAATCAACCCTATGGCAACCGACAACAACAGATACTTTCCAAGTGTCAAATATGTGAGGGGTACAAAGGGGAAAACAAGGTTACCTTGTTCTGTGGGATGATCATAGCAGCAGCAGAAAAGTAATTTGGCTTTGATAGGAAACAAAAACTCATCCAGAGAAACAACTGGAAATCCTTTTTGTTTCTTTGCTAATTAATTTCAAGAGAATAAAATTAATTAGAATGTAGGACGCATCAACAAAACTTCCCTTCTCATTAAAAAAAAAAAACTCATATTGCTTGAACAAAACAAGTGTCTGTGTCAGGCTAACTGGGAACAAGTTGAAGTTTCTGAAATTAAATTGTAAATTATGTGTTAAACTCGCAACTCCCAGTATAGTCATTGCTTAAGAGATGCAGAGTAACTTGGAAGACTTGGACCAAAAAAAAAAAAAAAAAGCAACGTATAACCTTTAGCATAGTGAACTCTTCTTAAAAACGAAGGATATTTCCATAGGCATTTCAAATCCTTGGGAAATCATTCTAGAATATGGCAGAACACTCTGATACTACTTGGTCACCCAAACCAGTACATTTCAGGTTCCTCCTCCTTAAAAGAAAATACGATCCATGTCAGAGGAATTCAGAGGAATACTAAAAGTATATACAAAAAGATATAGTGGGTAGGGAAATGTGTTCTGACACCCTACTACCTTTCCTAAGGCTGCATGACAGTCTAAAATCCACTTTGCCTCTCTCTGCACAAACCCCAATTCTTTCTTTTTCTAATCAATGCCAGTACCCTGAGGTTATTAAGAGGGACTTTCCTTAAACAACATATCTCCAGAGAATTGCAAAAAGTATATTTCTTGTAGGGGCCTGGTGGTACACCAGTTAAGCGCTCGGCTGCTACCCGAAAGGTTGACATTTCAAGCCTACCTAGCAGCTCCACGGAAAAAGACCTGGCCATCTGTACCCATAAAGATTACAGCTTAGAAAACCCTATGGGGCAGTTCCAGTGTGTCCCATGAGGTCACTATAAGTCAAAATCGATTCGAAGGCATCTAACAACATATTTCTTGTGCATTCACTAGAAAATTTGCATGAAACTATGCCTGGCTGGCATAGCAAATGGGGATGAAAAGAGAACATGTTTAGAAGTCATAAGAGACCTGAGTTTGAACCTTGACTCTGTTATTTCTAGATGAATGGCCTTAGACAATTTTCTTACCATCTCTGAGTCTGCAAATGAAGATAACAACACTTGCATTAATGGCTTGTAGATTAAGCTAGTCTGTAGAAGAAACAACTACCGTATATTAGAACCATCTCTTTTTGAATAATGGTCTTCAAGATAAAATACAAAGAAGAGACATATATAGCCTGTCATTGTGTATTGATTATTAATTTGGGATGTGGAGTAACTTGGAATTTATTTATTCCAAGGAATTTAATGGTCAACAAAGCAAAGTACTTATGTCAGTTGTTGCATATGCAGAGAGCATTTAGGTGTGCTGTCACTGATGAAGAAGTTCAGGGAACCTTCCAAATTTATGAAACATCTGTTAAAGCAACTTGTACTTCATTAAAGAAAAGTAAAAATGTAACAATTTGCCTTGGCAATGCTGATAAATGGGAACCGGTGATCATCCCAGAAGAGGTTGTGGTTACAAATGAACCTATTGAAATTCTTGGATATTCTTATAGAGGCATCAAAATGAATAAAAATATACGAGAAGTAAAAAAGGAGGTCATGGAGGCCCTGGAACACCTTTGGACCATAGGAGGTGGAGTGGCTCACTCACATGCCCCACTCAACTGAGAGTCTACATTCTAAGCGGGAATCCACCAGATCAAAACCAATACTCTTTCTGCAGGATTCCCTAAAGCTACCACCTGAAATTTTCCTAATAAGTAGCAACAGAGCAATTTCTAAGACTTGAATTCCAATTGTAACTACTTATAATTAAGAAAAGACATCATTCCAAGAAAGTGATGTTGAATAGTCTTATCTCTAACAAGTGGGAACAATTTAGGACATTTTATTCTTACGCATCTTTATGAGATAGGAAAGTGGGATTATGCTCATTTGACAGGTAATGAAACAGAGTAATTGACTTGTAACTATACTGAGCATTTTGACACAAATGATCATAATTGGCCAAAACCTCAAGATTCATTGACAGCTTTCCATCACCTGTCAGTGCCTTTTTATTAAAAATGTACACTAGAAACCAAAAACAAATCAGGTCATCTGAATTTGGCAATGAACCAACTAGAAGAAGGTTTCTTCTTTGCTCCTTACTCCTCACCTTACCCAGGTGACCAGTGAATTTTTCCAAGGTACACTGTTCTCTCTGAGCTGGTTCCCACTATAATCAAGGAATTCAAAAGTCCCAAACACCCAGTGGATAAAGCAAGGTCAAGGGAAGTGACAACACTCTCGTTGTGAGCCTGACTCAACAGAGTTGCTTTTAGAATTTAGGACTGAGACATGCTCAAATGTTATGAGTTGCTGTGACGAAGCATAATTAGATGGTGATTTAACACAGAGCTAAAAAAAAAAATGACAGTAATCATGGGGGCAGGGGAGAATAAAATGCCAAAGAAAGCAGTTAAATGAGCCGAAGTGCCTGACATTTTTGTGATGTGTATCTGTTAGTAATTTGTCAGACTGCAACAATAGAGGTAATTTCATAAATAACAGGGGTTCATCAATTCACAACAGCACTCACTGGTATTTAAGACTAAAGAAAAGGAATTGTATTCAGCTTATCGAAGTAAAGAAATAGTTATGAAACTTGGGCCTAACCTACACACTGCAAAGTGAAATGGAGAGCTGATCATTAACTAAGAAAATCAAAGCTGCACAAATCTAACTTGTGATGAGTTTCAAGGTAGCAATTGCTTTTGGGAAGATTTCACAGAATTTAAGAATAAAAATGGTGTTCATGGCAAGGGCAGAAAGATTGTTTCCCAGCATCTTCAGAATCACTCCCAGGCTGCTGCCTTCCTCTCCAGTATCATCTGCCACCCCTTTACAGACATGCAGTGATCTAGCCATGGAAAGCTTTGCATGTTGCTTCCAACAAGCCTAGGTGTTCCATGTCTGTGCACATGCTATTCCTCCTAACTGAAATACCCTTTCTCTCATTTCACTCTGTGGTGCGATGAATCGCTTTTGTATGACCTTTTTAGTCATGGTCTTGTAACACCCACCCAAGTGATTGGGTGGGACTGTGCAAATAAGGCAATTGTGGTCCACCAAGGGGATTGGTCAGTTTTGCCTTAAAAAAGAGCCAATTCCAGAACAGAGAGAGGATCCCACCACCACAAAGGAAGAACAGCCAGGAGTGGAGAGCACATTCTTTGGACCCAGGATCCTTGCCCTGAGAAGCTCCTGGACCCAGGAGACAGATAGTGAGCTGTAGCCCTGAAGACAGCATGAAGTGCTGGCAGAGAAAAGGCAGGAGAAGACATTGGCAGGGGACCACATGATGGACTTCCCGGCCCATGGAGCAAGAAAGCTGAGTGCCTTTGGGCCGAGGCTTACTGGCAGAGTGGGGTGCCTCTGGACACTCACTGGCAGGGGCTAAAAGAGCTTTGTAACACTTGACTGAGCAGGGCAGAGGCCTAGGGCCAGAGAGAGGCGAGCCTGCAAGCACAGCTGAAAAGAGGCTGTCCCAATAGAAGAACTGTATCCTGAGGATTCCTGAGCCTGAATTGTAACCTGTTACTTCCCTAATAAATCTCATAACCCAAGTATTGTCTGTGAATTCTGTGTGGCCATTGCAATGAATTACCAAACCCAGCAGAGAAGTAGAGAGTGTCATGGGAGGGACGGTTGGTGTCAGAGTTGGTAAAGATGGCAGAGAGAAGAGGCATGTCTGACCTCCACCTCATAGGAATCAGCCTTGGGCTGTTGATCTTGATTCTCTTTCCCCTTGTGAAGTTAGAGGAGGTCACACACTGACCCCTTGCCATTTTCATACACTCAAATAACAACTTATCCCTCAATGTTAAGTTCAAGTAAAACTTTTCCTAAGATACTCCCCCTGATTCTTGTCTCCTCATCCCCCAGAATGCGTACACGCCCCTGCTCTGCATTGACATTCTACCCCATGGACTATGTTGTAATACCTGGCTTACATATCTTTCTTTCACATTTACTGGGAGTTCCATAAGAACAATGATTATATTTCCTAGCTGTCCCTCAGTCCTTGAAATATAATAGATGCTTAATAATTGTTGAAGAGTGAACAAATGAATGAGTGGTAGAATTAAAGCATGAAGAGTCAGAAATATATATATTGACCCTCTCCTCTCACTGAAACTCTCCTCTCAAGATTATCATCTTCTTCTCAGCACCTACGAAAGGATCATAATAGGAGAGTCAATAAGTTTATCCTTAACCTAAATATTGCTTCTAACTTGAGATAATTTTTAAAAGATGTTTAAGAGAATATTGACTCAAAATGTCCCTATAACAACAGTGAATGAAAAGTAGGACAGTGATAGAGGTATATGAAATATGGATTATCTTATTGGCAGCTGGCATTTGAAAAGATTTAGATTATACCCCATGATCAAAAGAGAGTACCAAAGTAACCTTACCTAAGGGTTTTCCTTTCTTTTGTGATTCAGCTGTTATTACAACATACCATATATGTCTAATTGAGAGTTGTTATAATTTAGAAAAAAATATCTCAAAGGCCTTAAAATACATATTCTACCACTGTATTTTTCTAAACCACAAAGCATTTTCTATCTCTTGGTTTCCATATTCCTGTATATCCAACAGCACCTTGATTTTCACAAAGAAAACATAACTCAGTAGAAACATGGTTTACATATATAATTAAAACTCAAAGTACAAAATTATATAAGTAGCCACTTTAACCTTTTTAAAAGTCATAAAACAGGACTTCAGGCAACATGGTGCTCTAGGCAAAAGCACAACACTGTCCCTCCACAGCAAAGATCCAAAAAACTAAGCCAAACAGAGAAAACAGCAATCCTGAAATCCTAAACATCAAATGAAGAGATAAAGAACTCCGCCAAGCACCAAATGGAATAAGAAACTGACAGAGCACAGAGAGCATGGAAACACACATGCAGAGGTCCTCTATCAGCTAATGCAGCGCAGATCTGTCATCTTGGACTCCTATCAGAGACCAGCCAATAGGGGGTACGAGAAAGCAGCTTCACAGAGCTTCCAGCAGGAGAAAGAACAACCAGTAACTGGCGATACACACTTTCCCACCCCTATCCTTCTTCACCCCCACTCAGCCTCTTCTGCTACCCACAGCCACAGTCTCTTGTCCAGGAAGCACCGGCTGCTTGGTTTCCACCCACCCGCACTGGCTGACTCCTTGAGTGCCATTTGTTGTCTGCTAGTGTTGCTTTTTCTGCTTCTTTTGATTTCTTCCTTACCTCTCACCACCTCCCCCTCCTTTTGCTCAAATACCTGGCTCTGTGCGCCATCTTTGCTTCTTCCTGAGGGGCTGTGGAGCTCCGTTTGAGTGTGGAAATGCTTCCCGATCTGTGCTGCCATGCTGGGGGGAGGTTGGGGCTTTTTGTTTGTTTGTTTTGAATTGTTTGTTTGTTTTGTTTTTCTTTTCTTGAGTTGGGGGCCTGTTCTGGCCAGGCGGTGCTGTGCAGCTTGGGACCTACCCCCTCAGCTTGCGGAGATGCGCAGAGTGATCCCTGAAGGCATTTCTTTTTCTGTGGGTTTTTCTTTTTTCTGTTTTATGGGGGGGATTTCTTGTTTTTTTTTTTTTTTAATTGGTTTTGTTTTCTTTTCCCTCTTTTTCCCTTTTTGTCTTTCTTCATTACTCAGTTTCTCATCTCTCTAGACCTTCCTTCTCTTCCTGTCCCCTGGATACCTGACAATGAATACCTCTATGCCTCCTAGCCAGGCTGTACTTCAACACCTGGGAACAACTTCCCCAGACCTCGTAGCCACACCGGGGGGATCCCTGGAAGCTTTGCTGTCCTTTTTTATCTCTAATTTTTATTTGTTCATTCTTTTCTTTTTTTCTTCATCTTCCCCTTTTTGTTTTTCTCCATCTCTCATCTCTCCACTCCAATGGTAAGCTCCCCTAGCACTTTTTTTTGTTTGTATGTTTTTGGCTCCTATTCCTATCTCCTCTCTCTCATATCCGTCTTAGCTCCACACATCAAATCTCCCCCTTCCATCCTGTCTACCTGCACCGTGCGCTTAACATGACACCACCAAGCAGGACAGGCACGGCCTACCGGAACCTGCACTGCACTGATTACAGACCCGCCCTGGTGGCTGTAGTAAGTGCCACAAACAAACCATCCCAGCAACTCCTCTTCAGCTAGATCTGCCTTGCTGTACTGTATCTGAGTGACTGACTGTGCCAATTGCAGAAGGAGGCGAAAATTATCATGCCCACAGAGGAGCAAACAACGAAGAACACACAGCCCACCTGCTCAGACATAGCCAAATTAAAAAAAAAATGGATGAAACAAACAAATCTACAATCAATAAACGAGAAAAATAACTGCTGAATGCCCCAAAGACAGCAGACAATATCAAAACATTTACAAAAACAGGACAGGGTGGTTCAAGCAGGCGTCCAAAATAAAACACCAGATGACTTTCCAGTAGAAGAAAAGGCACTAGAACTACCTGATAAGGAATTCAAATCTCTAATACTCAGAATTATCCAAGAGTTGAAGCAAAAAGCAGACAAAAATGAGGACAAAATAGACAAATTCATGGAAAATACAGACAAAAAAATGGAAGAATTCAAGAAAATAATGCAGGAAAAAATGCCAAAATACATTCACAACTAGAAATTATACAAAAACAATAATTAGAGATCCAAAACATAAACAACAAGATTTCAGAAATGCACAGTGTCATAGAAGGGCTGAGGAGCAGATTGGAGGCGATGGAAGACAGGATCAGCAGAATTGAAGACAAACCCTTGGATACAACTCTGTTTGAGGAAAAATCAGAAAAAAATAACGAAGAAAAATAAAGAGACCCTGAGAATTATGTGGGATACAATCAAAAGCAAAAATCTGCAAGTGATCAGAGTTCCAGAACAGGGGGAGAAAACAGAAGACACAGAGAGGATCATTGAAGAATTGCTGACAGAAGATTTCCTCAATATCATGAAAGATGAAAAGCTGACCATCCAAGAAGTTCAATGAATCCCGTACGGGATAGACCCCAAAAGAAAATCACCAAGGCATATCATAATCACACTCGCTAAAACCAAAGACAGACAAAGAATCCTGAGAGCAGCTCAAGAAAAACAAAAAGTCACATACAGAGGAGAAACAATAAGACTAAGCTTGGATTATTCAG
>NW_004443941.1:28039920-28041090 GCF_000243295.1 Trichechus manatus latirostris | reverse complement strand
AAAAAAAAAGTCCTCAAGGTCAAGAAGGGAGAGTGTTGACATGTCGTGGGGTTGTTAACAAATGTCATAAAACAATACGTATACTGACTGTTTAATGAGAAACTGTTTGTTCTGTAAACCTTCATCTAAAGTACAAAAAAAAAATTTAAAAAAATACAAGTCATAAAACACTGTGTTTACTTAAAGAGGAAAGATATTTTATACGTGTCCTTATTGTAGGAAATACAATGATATCAAATACATTAAAATTATCAATATGAGCATGTAAAGAGAGAAACCATTCTACACTGATGTAAAATGATTATACAAATAGAAAAGCTTTTAAAAATCTGCCCATAATCTTGTCAACATACGATAATTGGCTTTTTCCCTTTTCTTAAGTCATCTATACTCAAACAATTGTGTTTCAATTGTTTTTCTTAGTCATAACCAATTTATCCTTTCATTTGCCTTCTTAAGTATCATCATAATCTTTATACTCATTTAACCCCAGTGGAATGTGGAATGATTACCCAAGTGAATCAATGCACTGCTGAGTTCTGAATCAAAAAAATTATGTAACATTCCCTGAAATAAAATGAATAAGATTTTAGAGGAGGGGGTGACGGAGGGCACAGAATACTGGAATGAGGTGTGGAGCACTCTGGGGTTCTTCATACACATAAAGGGAAGTACATAAAAATCCATATTCTGTAGAGCAAACTGACAATTTCTTGCTGTGGCAAGATGGCATTTTACCATATTTACTTATGTCTAAGTTTCATTTTTTTGTCAGTTTTATATATCAAAAATTAGGGGCGGAATACAAACCATAACCATCAATGCACAAACCCCAATAGATAAGCTAGATAACTGGGATCTTCTAAAAATCAAACACCTATGCTCTTCAAAAGACTTATCCAAAAGAGTAAAAAGAGTACCTACACAGTAGGAAAAAATTTTTGGACAGTACAAGTCAAACAAAGGTCTAATCTCCATAATCTACAAGAAAATCCAACCCCTCTACAACAAAAAGACAAATAATCCTATTAAAAAATGGGCAAAGGAAATGAACAGACACTTTACCAAAGAAGACATCCAAATGGCAAACAGACACATGAGGAAATGCTCGCTATCACTAGCCATTAGAGAAACGCAAATTAAAACCACAATGAGATACCATCTCACCCC
>NW_004443941.1:27982307-28038399 GCF_000243295.1 Trichechus manatus latirostris | reverse complement strand
AATGTCATAAAACAATATGTGTACTACTGTTTCATGAGAAACTATTTGTTCTGTAAGCCTTCACCTGAAGTACAATAAAAAAAAAAAATTAGGGGTGAAGAATACCAAAGGGCAATCATAATGTAGGAAAATAAAATGTTTTATGTGCCTTAACTTGAAAAATACAATTCATTCCAGACTTCAGTACACAAAAAAGTACTTTATAGTACTTGAAAGTGCTAAGGCAAGCACTTCCTAGTACTTTTCAGTACTAAGGTACTATGGGTATGCATATTCCACTCAAAACATGATCGGGCAAACATCACCAAATAGCGCTGGCCTGTGGAGAGTGAATTGTTTTTTCTCCTTTTTCCAGTGAGCATATTGTGTATACCTACTGCGGAATGAGCCATGACCTCATAATTCTCCCCACTCCCTGCATTCACGTGGTTTCCACAAGAGCTACTGTGTGCTTACACAACTCTTCTGGCCATTATTGATTAGCCCAAGGATAGCTATCTGAGCCAGTTGGGCCAGTGAATTCTGTCCCGGGATGTTTGAACTTAGAACCAGAGAGACAGCAGAGGCACTTCAGAAATAGAAACTATCAGCACCATATTTCCATCCCTGTGGGAAACTCTGTCAGTGGTAAGAGAGAAGAATAAAAATTAAATATAGAGAAGAGACATTCCATAGTTGCCCATCCACTAAAAGAGGAAAAACCACAAGGCAGGACTTTGGACATTTATCTTTCAGCTTTAAAGACGGCAGTGTTCACATGGTCAAAAGACTGAAAGCTGGCCTTCATTTAGTATCATTCCCTGACTCAGAAACAGCACCACCATTCATCTAGTAGTACAAGTGAGGAACCTGGGAGTTCATAACAACCTCTGGAATCAAGTTCTATCTCCGTTGCCGCCACTCTGATGCGGATACAGTCTGTCTCTATTGGACTTTAACAATAATCTCCTAACTTGTCTCCCTCAAACAGTATGCACAATTGAACCTCACTCTTATTTTATTCTCCACCCTGCAGACAGAGTAATCGTTTCACAATGTACATCTGAAATCATGGTATCCTCACTCACCACCTTATGTCTATAAGATGCATCTTATTCCAATCTAGGTGGAGGAAAAAATTCAGAATGTGGCCTACAAAAAACTAATGTACTGGCCCCTGCCTACCTATCAGCTTTATCTTGCACCATTATCCCCCTCACCTCTAGCTGTCAGTCTACTGAACTTTTTGTAGTTCTCTGCACGCACCATGCTTCTTACTGCTGCAGGCCTCACACATGCCTGTCCTGCCCACAGCTCTCTCCCCTTCCCTCTTTACCAGTAAACTCTTCTTATTCATCCTTCAGCTTCAACTCATGAGAGAGATCCCTGAGTCCAAGTCAAGGCTCAGTAAATATTTATGTGTTAGATAACAAGGAAGATATTTCACATACATCTTCTAATTTAACCTCTACAACAACCTAATTAAGATAGATATAATTGTTCCCATTTCACAAAAGAGAAAACTGAGGCTCTGAAAAAGATTAAGCCATTTTCCCAAGATAACAAACCAGAATTTCAATAGACATCGATGTCTTTGTGAAGCTCCTGCTATATTCCCTATAAACAACCCGACTCTGCCCGGGCTACAGATACCAAGAAAAGCATTTCTGTCAGTCACCTTTTCCATATGAGGTGGTTAGAGGTTTTGAATTTTTCTAGTGCCCTTTGTTTAACAGTTGTTTAGCCCAACCAGCACCACTGACTATAAAATATGCTCCATCAACCACTGACACTAGCTCCTTGGTTACTGCCATCTCCAAGGCATAAAAAATATCATATAACTCTGCTTGAGAGCTATTCTGCTCTGTTTAAACACAACTTTCAATGCAGGGTTTTTAAAGTGTGCATTAGTGCCAGTGTTTTCTGCAAAAAAATAAACTTGCACACAACCTACAGAAGACATCACAAATTGAGCAAAGTTTTTTGTTTTTTTTTTTGCAGAAGAGACAGTAGATTAAATTTTGAAAACTACCTAAATCCATTCAGAGAAAGGTGCTTGTTAACAGTGCAAACTCTTGTGTCTCATTCCACAGTTGCTAAAGTAGAATCTTTTGGGTTTGGGAACCTGGAATCAGCAGGTCAATAAGTACCCTAGTTGATACTTTTCCACACAAAAGAGGAGAGAGTCAAGTGGAGGGCTTCCAGGGTCAGACCCTCAGGAATACCATTTAGAGTCCAAGTAGAAGATGGAAAGGACAAAGGAGATTATACAGAAAGGATCAAAGATGCAGGAGAAAAACACAGAAGAGAAGTGTTATGGAAGCTAAGAAAGCAACTGTTTCAAGAGGGTGAGGCCAACTCTGTTGAACGCTAATGTGTGGTACTGTAAGGTAAGAACTCAAAGTGTCCATTTGATTTTGTAACATACAAATAATGCCCTCTGACACCAGTCTGAGTCCACTGCTGGGAATGGAAGCCATATAGTAGAGTGGGCTAAATACTGAATGAAAAGAAAAACTAGGAACAGCTCAGTACCCACCAAAAAGAAATGGATTTGTAAACATGGTAAATTCACACTTTGGAATGTGTAGAAGTAGAAAACGAATAAATTACAACTATATGCTACCATATGGAGGAATCTTAATAATACAATGTTGAGTGAAAAACTGAGTATTAGAAGGCTATACACAGACGATACTCTTTGTGTAATTTCAAAAATAATACTTATATTTTACACTTGTATATTTATCTAAAAAAACTACAGCAATCAAGACAATGTGATACTGGCATAAGAGTGGGCATAAGTATCAAAGAAATAGAATTGAAAGTCCAGAAATAAATCCTTGCAACACTTACAGGCAATTGATTTTTTACAAACGTACCAAGAAAATTCAATGAAAAAACACTTGGTGCTGTTAGCACTGAATATTCACATGCAAAAGAATGAAACTATACCCCCTACCTCAAACTATATACAATTTAACTCAAAACAGATCATAAACCTAAATGTAATATAAAACTCTTAGAAGAAAACATAAAAGTAAATCTTTCTGACTTGGGATTAGGTGATGGTTTCTCAGATATAAGAAAAGAATGATGACGAGTGATAAAAGCACACAGGACAAAAGAAAAACAGGCAAATTGGACTTTATCAAAATTAAAAACTTTGTGCATCTAAAGACACTCCACAGAATGTGAGAAAATATTTGCAAAACATGTATCTAATAAGGGTCTTATAGGGTCACCCTGAGTCAGAATCAACTCAAGGGCAACAGGTTTTTTTATTTGTTTTTTCAATTTGAAATATATAAAGAACTCTTACGACTTAACAAAAGACAAATAACCCAATTTTAAAATCAGCAAAGGATTTGAATAATCATTCCTCCAAAGAAAACATGCAAAAGTCTAACAAGCATATGAAAAGATGCTCAACATCATTAGTCTTGAGGAATATGCAGATCAAAACCATGATTTTATACTGCCTCATATCCACCAGGATGACGAAAATCAAAAGCAAACAATAAGAAGTAAGAGTGTACAACATTAGAACACTCTTACATTGTTGGTGGGGTTGTAAAATAGTGAAGCTACTTTGGAAAACAGTTTGGTAATTCCTCAAAATCTATCATATGACCCTGCAATTCCACTCCCAGGTATATACACAAGAGAAATGAAAATGTATGTCAACACAAAAAACATGTACAAGAAAATTCATAGCATCATAATACTTAATAGCCAAAAAAGTGAAAACAACCAAAATGTCTATCTGTGAATGAATGGATAAATAAAATGTGGAATATCAATACAATAGAATATTATTTGGCAATAAAAAGGAATGAAGTACTGATGGATGCAAGAACAAGGATAAACTCTGAAAACATTATGCTAAGTGAAAGAAGCTATTCACAAAAGACCACATATTGTATGATTTCATTTCTATGAAATGGCCAGAATAGACATCCATAGAGACGGAAAGTAGATTAGTGGTTTCCAGAGACTGGGGGAGGGGAAGATGGCAGTGACTGCTAATGGAGACAGGTACAGAGTTTCTTTTTGAGGTGATGAAAATGTTCTAAAATTAGATAGTGGTGACAGTTGTACAACTCTGTGAATATATCAAAAATCATTGATTCATACACTTTATAAAGGATGAATTTTATGCTATGTGTGTAAAAAACCAAAAACCAAACCCATTGCTGTCGAGTCGATTCCAACTCATAGCGACCCTAAAGGACAGATTAGAACTGCCCCGTAGGGTTTCCAAGGAGCGCCTGGTGGATTCTAACTGAAGACCTTTTGGTTAGCAGCCGTGGCGCTTAACTGCTACACCACCAGGGTTTCCATGTGTCTAAAGCAGTTAGAAAAAATACGTACACACATACATACATATGTATGTATATGCAAAGAATGAAAGAATATAAAACAAAAGCAAGCAATGCATGAACCACTGAAGAGTCTGTGCCATGAGATAAGTGAATTTGGGTCAACGTTCTAGTCCTCATGTTGGAAGAAGAATTAACAGCTGTTTATTGTACCATTGGTCTTTGGGTGATGCAAATGGTTTGCTCTCTACTGCTAACCGAAAGGCTGGCGATTTGAACCCACCCAGTGGCGGACACAGGAGAAAGTCCTAGCAATCTGCTTTCATAAAGATTACAGCCAAGAAAATCCTACGGAGAAGTTCCACTCTGCGTGTAACACATGGGATTGCCATGAGTGGAAATTAACTCGATGGCAATATGTTTGCTTTTTGGGTTTTTTGTTTGTTTTTCTTTTCAATCATTTAAAAATAAGTACATGGAACAGTGAATGAACAAGTACATAAGCCAAAAGAGAACAATGCATGAACAACTAATGTCTTTCCCGTGAACCAAGAATTAGAATTAATCCAATTCTGCTCACCTTAGTTCCGTTAAAAATACTGAAGAACGAATAGACTAATTCCTAGCAGTATGATGGTGTAGATATCCTGACCAACTCTCCCGCTTAAAACAATAAAAATGCTACATAAATTATCGAATACATTTGTTTTAAATTCTTACTGAAGTAGCAAGAAAGTAAGGATTCCTCTGAGTCTGAAAATTAGGCAAGAGTGGGAACCTGGAGAGGTAAGTGAAATACTAAAGCCAGCTGAAATTCTGAGGGCATTTGCTGAATCCAGAACATTTGAGCTTTGAATTTTTTAAGGCCTCCCGGAGCTGAGAAAGTGTGAAGTAGAAATAAATCTATGCGGGCCCCCAGCTCCAAATGACAGCAAGTTAAACCTCCAATCTTGAACCTTGGTACTGGGTGGAAAGGAATATGTAAAAAGAAAATTTGGCTTAAAGTCCTCAAGCAATAATCAGCCCCTGGGCAGCCAAAATCCATACTTCCTAGATGATCCAAAAAAGTATCAAGCCAAGAATTTAAATTCAAGTGGGCTCAGACTTGAGGATTTTTGTGAACATAGAATGTAAAATAATTTTGCCTAATATAGCTAAGAAATTATTTTAATTTTGAAAATATAAGCAAAAAGAAAAAAACGACCTATGGGATTTGAAAATAAATAAAATTTCTATAAACGAAGAAGTTAATCATTGAAATCTAAAACTTAAGTGTATGCGTTTAACAACGTATCGGACGTCAGTGGAGAGCCAATTAATGAATTGCAAATGAGTAATAACATGCGCTTAGATAATGTTTAAGTACTTGCTTTCTGTTCTAAGTAATTTTTAAAAATTAAGTCATTTATTCCTCATAACAATGTCATGAGGTAGACACCATTATTTCCCCATTTTTCAGATGAGGAAAGTTTGTTGCTGTTGTTAGGTGCTGTCGAGTCCGTTCTGACTCATAGCAACCCTATAGGACAGAGTAGAACTGCCCCATGGGTTTTCCGAGGAGCGCCTGGTAGATTTGAAGTGCTGACCTTTTAATTAGCAGCCAAGCTCTTAACCACTACATCACCAGGACTCTGAGGAAAAATTAGGCATGGATTAAATAAACTGCCTAATTTCACAAAACTAATACGTGGAGAAACCAAAATTCGTATAGAGACAAAAGGTTCCAAATAAATCATTTAACCGAACTTCAGAACGATTACCTTAGGTCCTTAGATTAATTGATAAAAACTGGAGTCTATTAGTCTATATATTAGAGCCCTGGTGGCGCAGTGATTAAGAGCTACAGCTGCTAACCAAAGGTCGGCAGTTGGAATCCACCAGCCACTCCTTGAAAACCCTATGGTGCAGTTCTACTCTGTCCTATATGGTCGTTATGAGTCAGACTGGACTCGACGGCAGCTGGTTTGGTTTTTTGGGTTTTAGTCTGTGTATTTCAAATCATATTCTAAATTAATAGCTTGAGTATAATTATTAGTTGTTTTAATCTTGTAATTTAGAGGTTTATTTTTCTAGATAAGGCACAACTTAAACGGCATATATCTCTCTTACTCTTTAGACCGTAAGGACACAATCCCTACATCGTCATCCTCAGATTGAGAAACCTGTATAAATTATATACGTTAAAATTTATTCATACATATTTGCCTTATTCAACAAAGATTTGAAACCGCTTCCAAGAAATAATACCAATAATTTTAATAAATCAATTTTTTTTTAATATCCAGATAAGGAACATCTAAATTAGAGTAAAAGAACAAGCCTTGGGTGAAAAGTAGAAGCTTCTAAGCTTCTTAAAGGGACTACTTTGAGCCAAGCCATGAAGCATACCTGGACCATCAGCAAGCACATTATCAGAAAAATGAGGATACACAGTGTGAAACCTCATCTTAATTGTATAAGCCAGTGTGATTTGGGGGTTTGCTTTTAGGAGTTGTATTTAGAGGACTTTCTGATGCAATTTTTCAGTTGTTTCTCTTTGACCACTGATAGCTAGATTAATCATTTTCAGACTTCATACTAGTTGTGTCAAGTTTACTTTCCTGACGGTTTGTTCTTTTTTTTTTTTTTTTATGGAATCAATTATGACACTATCATTTCTCTGATTTACGATGCTTCTCAGAATATAATTTTATTCTGTATTTTTAGTACATTTTGCCACTGTTTATTGTTATGGAGAAAATAGATCTGAAGGGCATTTTACACAAAATCGTCTCATTTCTGGAACTCAATACATTTTACAGTGCTTGAAACATTTCATTGTCCGTGCTGGTCATTTTGCTTTCCTCAAAAATAAATTTATATCGATTCGTGATATACCACACTCCTTTTCCATTATTTCAGCTAAGCACATTTTCAGATCCTTCACCAAAGTTTACTCTTCCCAAAAACATTAAATATAGCATGAGATGGAGTTTGGTGACTTCTTAAAAAATGTAACAAATTTCAGCTAAGGATGTAGTTTCAGTTTTTATTGTAATACACATTTTGAATGTTATTATTTGCAGATTTGTGTTAAATTTCCCTATTTGTGTGTTTTTTCAAAGAAAATTGTAACACACTAATGTTGACAGCTTACAATTCTAAACTTGTGAAATGTAAAAAAATATTTTTGAAGAAAAGAGGTATGTGCCACATTGTTCTTTAAGTGGATATGTGATGGGAAAATACAAATATTGTGGTTTCTGGGTGCCATTGAGTAGATTCCAATTCATAGCAACCCCATGTGACAGAGTAGAACTGCCCCATAAGATTTCCAAGGCTGTAATCTTTACGGGAGCAGATAGCCAGATCTTTTCTCCTGCGACCCTCTGCTAACCTTTCAGTTACTAGCTGAAACCCAAATCAAACCCGTTGCTTTTGAGTCAGTTCTACTCATAGCAACCCTATCGGACAGAGTAGAACTGCCCCATACGGTTTCCAAGGAGCAGTTGATGGATTCAAACTGCCAACCTTCTGGTTAGCAGCCGAGCTCTTAACTGCTGCGCCACTAGGGCTCCTAACATACAAATTAGTGAATTAAAATTTAAATTTAAATCTGGAGAACACATGACCAGAGCAGGAAAGAAACCATTTTTCCCAGGAAACTAGATGACTTTAGGTCAGTCTTTTGGAATACAGTCAGGAAAGCCAAAATAAGAGATGAGATGCAACCAGCAAGGAGACAAAAAAGACAGTAAAAAAGCAGCTTAGTGACTCCAGAGTAAGAGGAGGATAAAGGAACACGTTGCCCCTTTATTACGTGGAGAGAAAAGCAATAATAGAGGATACCAAGAAGCCAGAGGTTTAAAATTGTTTCGTTGAGGATTTCTTTTTTTTCCAAACATAGTCAAAGCTTCAAAGCTAAGAGGGTAAAAGAAGGGCTAGCACATTGAAGACACTGTTCAAAATGCTATCACTATTATGAGCTCCTATTGCACTTGCTGTCTAAACACTTTATTATAAAACATAAACATATTTTATCCTGAATTTATCTAATTGTTTCATACACATACACCGATATGTTAGTATATTCTAATTAGATTGTAAATTCCAGGAGTGGAGAAACCATTTGTATATTTATTTTGCATATGCTAGTTTCCACTTAGAACAAAGTGGATAGCAGATAGTCTAAAAATATTTGCTAAATTAAATTATGACTATTAAAAAATCTGATGAAAGTTATCAAAAACGCCTTTCAGGAAATCTAACTCTCAGAAAAGTAAAGTACAATACACTATAGCAGCTTAAATTTAATCTTGGTTATTCAGATGATGCCTTAGATATTTATTTTCATTATTGAATAGACCTCAGGGCTTTTAATTTTTAGTTACCAATGTTAGGAAAACGCAGAAATCTTAAGTAATAAGGACACTTAATTAAAAATTGTAGCCGACCCATTTTGGATGATCTGCATTTTAAAAACAACGACATTCAGTGTGCAATTCCCATAAGTAGGGGACATAACATGATTGAAACATAGAACCAAGAGCTGCTATACCCAGTCAGGTAATTTAACTGCATTACACAACAGACAAAATGGCAACCGTTCATTTCAGCTTTTACCCAACTTAGAAGTACCTCTCCCTTCAAAAAATCCTTCCCAGCCCTCCGGGCAGGCAGTGCTGACCACGAAGAATCCAAGGACAGCAAATGGAGTGCTCAGAAGCAGAGAGAACTCCAGAACCTGGGAACCCAGAAAATTACTCACTTGAGTAATTCACTTGAAGTATTCACAAGAATTCACCTGAAGTAAATTGAGGCCAGCAGGTAACAGAAAGAAAGCATAGGACAGCTGTGTCCTTCAAACGGATTGATAAGCAGTACATTTACAATCCGAATTTTGAGCTATTGCGGACCAATAAACTGATAATTTTCTGCAATTAGTAACAACAACAAAAACAAACAAACTTACCGCCGTCGCATTGATTCCGACTCACAGAGACCCTATAGGACAGAATAGAACTGCCCCACAGGATTTCCAAGGCTGTAAATCTTCATGGAAGCAGATTGCCACATATCTCTCCAGCAGAGCGGCTAATGGGTTCGAACCGCCAATCTTTCAGTTAGCAGCTGAGTGCTTAACCACTGTGCCACCAGTGTTCCTTAATTAGTAATAAGGGCCCTAATATATACAAGGGAGCATCTACATGAAAGATAGAATGGCTGAAGACAATCCTAAGAGCCAGATCAGCTAAACCAAAGACATAAATCTGAGCCGACCAGAAAAGAGACAAGGATATTAGAACAAGAATACCATTGTACCTCATATATAAGTATCCTGAAGTTGAAGCATTGTAGTATAGTAGACTGAGCAACAAACCTGGCTCAGACCGTGGCTCTGGTACATTCTATTTGATCCTGGGAACATAAAAATAGCCATTCTGGGTCTCAGTAGCACTTTGAATGATGTTGTGAAAATTAACCAGAGCAGTTTCTGTCAAGTCAATTTCAACTCATAGCAACCTGTCATGGATTGAATTATGTCCCCCAAAAAATGTGTGTATCAATTTGGCTGGGCCATGATTCCCAGTGTTGTGTGGTTGTCCTCCATTTTGTGATTGTAATTTTCCTATGTGTTGGAAATCCTAATCTCTGCCTGTGGTTAATGAGGCAAGATTATTTTATGTTAAAGAGGATTAGGGGGATTGTAACACTCTTACTAAGGTCATATCCCTGATCCAATGTAAAGGGAGTTTCCCTGGGATGTGGCCTGCCCCACCTTTTATCTTACAAGAGATAAAAGGAAAGGGAAGAAAGTGGAGAGTTGGGGGACCTCATACGACAAAGAAAGCAATGCCAGGAGCAGAGCGTGTCCTTTGGACCTGGGGTCTCTGCACGGAGAAGCTCCTAGTTCAGGGGAAGATTGATGAGAAGGCCGAAAGAGAGAGAAAGCCTTTCCCTGGAACTGACACACTGAATTTGGACTTTTAGCCTACTTTACTGTGACAAAGTAAATTTCTCTTTATTAAAGCCATCCACTTGTGGTATTTCTGTTATAGCAGCATTAGACGACTAAGACATGACCCCTTACGTATCAGAGTAGAACAGTGCTCCACAGGGTTTTCAATGGCTGATTTTTCAGAAGTATAACATCAGGCCTTTCTTCCAAGGTGCCTCTGGGTGAAGTTGAACCACCAACCTTTGGTTAGCAGCTGAACACATTAACCATTTGCACCACCCAGGAACTCCATTATGAAAATTGCATGGGATTATTTCAAAGCCCCTATTCTGGTAACTGACAGGTTGCAGGTGCACAGTAAGTAGTAAGTAATTTTATTATTGTTCTTCTTCCTCTCATTACTCTAGGTATGGTTCTTCTTTTAAGTCAAATGAGTAGGACAACTGTTCATGGTACTCATTCTGTAATGTGACTTTAGTTACTTTCAAATTATGTTTTCTTTGTAAATCCAGTTAAAGGAACTCCTGCAGTCAGGGTCATGAAGCAAAATGGGTAAGTAATGCCTTCTTAGTTTTGGGGTGTTACAGAAAGTTAATGGCAGGGGCTTTTACAATTATTTGTTTCATATTGGATCTTGATAATTGTAAGAGTTTAGGAGGCAAGAGAAGATTGCTTGAAAAAGTAGAAAAAGTATTACTTTATTACTACAAATTTTAAATCCAAGAGCATTGAGCATCAGAATGTTAAAATTGCCCTCTTATAGAAGGGTTCAACGTAAAGCATAGAGTCACACATGTCATTTTGTTGTTTAAAAAGAAATAAAAGAAAATGACGTATATTAACCAATTTCAAAATAATCCAATGTTAATTATTAAATTAAACCACGTGATTGTTTCTCTTCAAATGATACTAAATGAAGCTAAATTCTGGATACTACAGAAAACCAGTATAATATGAAATTATAACAAAACATTTAAGATTAAGGTTTGAAACTTCAGGTCTTTAATTGACATACCATCATTTGGTACATATGCCATATTATACCACTTGCCATCAAGTTGATTTTGACCCATGGAGACCCATGTGTTGTAGAACTTCACTCCATAGGGTTTTCGTGGCTGTAACTTTTTGGAAGCAGATCAACAGATCTGTCTTCCTAGGCACCTCTAAATGGGTTCAAACTGCCAACCTTTTGGTTAGTAGCCAAGCGCTTAACCATTTGCACCACCCAGGTACACGGAGTTGCTGCATTTTGAGAAGGGGAGTCAGAAGATCTGGAGCAGGGATGACAGACAATAAGCATTGCTGAACCCCTTTACCCTATACTGTGCCATCACCTGCCTCCGCCTCATGCTCTCCTTCCAGAAAGGAGTGACGTCACTGCAATCAATCATTTGGGCTCCATGCAGCACAACCCCTAACTCCATGAAGACCTGTTTTCTTTGTTGATTTGTTTGGCTAAATATTGAATATGCCTATCAAAACCAAAATAAAACAAACAAAAAAAGAAACAATCTAAGGTCCTAGAATCAATACTAAACCACAGGTATCCGTAAAAAAGAGTTCAGTTTTCCACTGTGTGTGTGTGTGTGTGTGTGTGTGTGTGTGTGTGTGTGTGTATTTCCTCTATCTTTAAGTATTTCCTCTATCTTTAAGTACTACTCATTCAATTATGTTCCCACAGAGTTATCTACTCTGGATTACAATTTGTTTACACATAAAACGCATACATAGTATTTCGTGACATATTCTAATAAGCATTATTGAAGTGATCACCCAGATAAGTGCCAGTGGAGTGATTGCTTACTGCCTAATTTCTCATGGCTTTCAGACATCAAGGTGGGCCCACCCTCTATGTTCCTAAAAATAGATTGAATATGTTATTGTTTTTTAGACTATATCTATTTACAAAAAGGAAGTGTGTTTTTCTTATGCCAGGAGTGATTTATTAGAGAAAATAATACTACGATCAAAATTTCTCAAATCTGGCAAAGATATCTATAAAATAATCCTAACAACTGGTTTAAGAAAAAAATTCTGTGCACAAGCAAATCAAAAAAACAAAAACTTTGGACTAAAATAACTCATTTTCGCACCTCCCACAGGTTTCTTGGAGAAGTTAGAACTAAGCAGATTTTCCCTGAAAATTATTTAGTTGAGAAACTTTGAACAATTGGGTGAAAATGATTGCCAGAATGTTTCCTTCAAAACAAGTGACTACCACATATAGCCCAATGCTATTCACATGGAAAGTCCTTAATAAATGCCTGTTGATGAATGTGTATGTTTTAAGTACATCAAGATAATTGATCCACATTCTTTGTACCTTAATGTTTCAATTAAACATAAAGTGCCAGTGTTTTACAATTGTGGTTTAATGTTCAGTCAGTCAGCCAGTCAACAAACGTTTATTAAGTTCCTGCTATTCATTTATTTATTCATTCATTTAACAAATATTTGTTGAATTCCTACAACATGCTAGGCACTGGCTTTGGCTTGGGAGATTCAGCAATGAATCCAATTGACAGTTTCCATTTCCTCCAGAAACTTGCAGACTAGTGAGGAAAGAGAAAATAACAAGAAAGCAAATAAATATATAAATAAGACTTTTGAAGTAGTGCTAAGTGCTATGAAGGAAACAAAACAGAGTAATGAGAAATAGTTTAACTTGAGGGAGGGAGAAGAAAGACCAGCTTTCAACACTTAAGATATAAGGCTCCCTCAGAGTTCAGTTTCTGAAATAAATGGAGTTACCCCTTCAAATATCTGGCAAAAAAAATTCCAGGCAGACAGAAAAGTTAAGGAAAAGGCAGGAGAGTGGGAATGACGTTAGGTACTTTGAGCCCAATATGGCTGAAGAAGAACGGTAAGTATTTTAATTTTATCCTAACGCAATGACAGACATCTGAGCAAGGTTTTTAATCTGGTTTATTGAAGAATAATTTGTATCCACAAAAATTCTCCCATTTTAAGTGTGCAATTCAATGAGTTATGTCAAATATATACAGTCATGTAACCACCACTCCACTACCATAATCAAGAATATTTCCATCACTTCAAAAAGTTGCCTCATACCCATTTGTGGTCAATCCCTTCCCCTAATATGAGCCACTAGGAATCACGACAAACCAAACCCATTGTCACCGAGTCAGTTCCAACTCATGGTGATCCCATGTGCTTCAGGGTAGAAGTGCTCCATAGGATTTCTTGGCTGTAATCTTTACAGAAGCAGATCACAAGGACTTTCTTCCATGGCATCCCTGGGTGGGTTCAAACCACCAACCTTTAGGTTAGTAGTCAAGTGCAAACTGTTTGCACTACCCAGGGATGTCATATGAATGGAGTCATACATAGTGTCAATTTAAATGAAATCATACAATATACAATCTTTTGTTTCTGGATTCTTTCGCTTAGCATAATGTTTTTGAAATACATTCATGTGGTTGCTTGTTTATTGCTGAGTAGTATTTCTCCCACGTGTCAGTCAGTTTGTCATACTGTGGGGGCTTGTGTGTTGCTGTGATGCTGGAAGCATCAAATACCAGCAGAGTCACCCACTGGCAGACAAGTTTCAGCTGAGCTTCCAGACTAAGAAAGACTAGGAAGAAGGACCCGGCTGTCGACTTCTGAAAAGATTTAGCCAGTGAAAACCTTATGAATAACGGCAGAACATTGTCTGATATAGTGCCAGAAGATGAACCCCTCAAGTTGGAAGGCACTCAGAATATGACTGGGGAAGAAATGCGTCCTCAGAGTAGAGTCTACCTTAATGACATGGATGGAGTCAAGCTTTCGGGACTCTCATTTGCTGATGTGGCATGACTCAAAATGAGAAGAAACAGCTACAAACATCCATTAATAATCAGAATGCGGGATGTATATAGTATGAATCTAGGAAAATTGGAAATTGTCAAAAATGAAATGAAACACATAAACATTGATATCCTAGGCATTAGTGAGCTCAAGTGGACTGGTACTGGCCATTTTGAATTGGACAATCATATGGTCTACTACGCTAGGAATGACAACTTGAAAAGGAATGGCGTTGCATTCATCAACAAAAAGAACATTTCAAGATCTATCCTGAAATACAGTGTTGTCAATGACAGGATAATATCCATACGTCTAAAGGAAGATAAGTTAATATGACTATTGTTCAAATTTACACATCAACCACTAAGGCCAAAGATGAAGAAATTGAAGATTTTTACCAGCTTCTGCAGTCTGAAATTGATCAAACATGCAGTCACAATGCATTGATAATTACTGGTGATTAGAATGCAAAAGTTGGAAACAAAGAAGGGGGATTGATAGTTTAAAAATATGGCCTTGGTGGTAGAAACAATTCCGGAGATTGCATGATAGAATTTTGCAAGACCAACAACTTCTTCATTGCAACATAAATGACGACTATACACATGGACCTTGCCAGATGGAATATGCAGGAATCAAATCGACTATATCTGTGGAAAGAGACCATGGAAAAGCTCAATATCATCAGTCAGAACAAGCCCAGGGGCCAATTGCAGAACAAACCATCAATTACTCATATGCAAGTTCAAGTTGAAACAGAAGAAAATTAGAACAAGTACACAAGAGCCAAAGTCCAATGTTAAGTATATCCACCTGAATTTAGAGACCATCTCAAGAATAGATTTGACGGGTTGAACACTAATGACCCAAGACCAGACGAGTTGTGGAATGACATCAAGGACATTATATGTGAAGAAAGCAAGAGGTCATTAAAAAGACAGGAAAGAAAGAAAAGATCAAAACAGATGTCAGAAGAGACTCTGAAACTTGCTCTTGAACGTCAGTTAGCTAAACAGAAAGGAAGAAATGATGAAGAAAAAGAGCTGAACAGAAGATTTCAAAGGGCAGCTTGAGAAGACAAAGTAAAGTATTATAATGAGATGTGCAAAGACCTGCAGATAGAAAACCAAAAGAGAAGAACATGATCGGCATTTCTCAAGCTGAAAGAACTGAATTAAAAATTCAAACCTCAAGTAGTAATATTGAAGGATTCTACAGGGAAAATATTGAATGACACAAGAAGCATCAAAAGAAGATGGAAGGAATACACAGAGTCACTATACCAAAAAGAATTGGTCATGTTCAATCATTACAGGAGGTAACGTATGATCAGGTACTGAAGGTACTGAAGGAAGAAGTCCGAGTTGCACTGAAGGCATTGGCAAAAAACAAGGCTCCAGGAATTGACGGAATACCAATTGACAGGTTTCAACAAGTGGATGCAGTCCTGGAAGTGCCCAATTGTTTACGCTAAGAAATTTGGAAGACAGCTGCCTGGCCAACCAACTGGAAAAGATCCATATTTATGCCTATTCCAAAGAAAGGTGATGCAACTGAATGCAGAAATTATCAAACAATATCATTAATATCACACACAAGTAAAATTTAGCTGAAGATCATTCAAAAGTGGATGCAACAGTACATCGACAGGGAACTGCCAGAAATTCAAGCCAGATTCAGAAGAGGACGTGGAACCAGGGATATCATTTACTGATGTCAGATGGATCATTGCTGAAAGCAGAGAATACCAGAAAGATGTTTACCTGTGTTTTATTGACTATGCAAAGGCGTTCAACTGTGTGGATCATAACAAATTATGGATAACATTGCAAAAAATGGGAATTCCAGAACACTTAATTGTGCTTATGAGAAACCTGTACTTAGACCAAAGGGCAGTCATTCAAACAGAACAAGGGGATACTTCGTGGTTTAAAGTCAGGAAAGGTGTGTGTCAGAGTTGTATCCTTTCACCATACGTACTCAACCTGTATGCTGAGCAAATAATCCAAGAAGCTGGACTATATGAAGAACAAGGCATCAAGATTGGAAGAAGACTCATTAACAACCTGCGTTGTTAAAGAAGACTCATGACACAATCTTGCTTGCTGAAAGTGAAGAGGATTTGAAGCATTTACTGAGGAAGATCAAAGACCACAGCCTTCCCTATGGATTACACCTCAACATAAAGAAAACAAAAATCCTCACAGCTGGACCAATAAGCAACATCATGATAAACAGGGAAAAGTTTGAAGTTGTCAAGGATTTCATTTTAGGATCCACAATCAATACCCATGGAAGCAGTAGTCAAGAAACCAAATGACACATTGCATTGGGCAAATATGCTGCAAAAGACCTCTTTAAAGTGTTCAAAAGCAAAGATGTCACCTTGAAGACTAAGGTGCACCTGACCCACGCCACGGTGTTTTCGATTGCCTGATGCTCGTGCGAAAGCTGGACAATGAATAAGGAAGACCAAAGAAGAGTTGACGCCTTTGAATTGTGGTGTTGATGAACAATATTGAATATACCATGGACTGCCAAAAGAACGAACAAATCTGTCTTGGAAGCAGTACAACCAGAATGCTCCTTAGAAGCAAGAATGGTGAGATTATGTGTCACATACTTTGGGCATGTTATCAGAAGGGATCAGTCCCTGAAGAAGGACATCATGCTTGGTAAGGTAGAGGGTTAGTGAAAAAGAGGAAGATCTTCAATGAGATGGTTTAACAGAGTGGCTGCAACAATGGGCTCGAGCATAACAATTGTTAGGATGGCGCAGGACTGGGCAGTGTTTCGTTCTATTGTACATAGGGTTGCTACAAGTCAGAACTGACTGGATGGCACCTAACAACAACACCAACGGTATTTCATTGTTTCTTAATACAATATATTTACCCATTCAACAATTGATGGACATTTTAGTGTTTCCAGTTTTTAAATATTAGGGAAAGATCACTATGAACATCCACATATAGGTTTTTGTGGGGGCAGTTTCTCTTGGGTAAATACCTAGGAGTGACATTGCTTGGTCTAATTCTATATCTATGTGTAACTTTAAAAGAAACATCCAAGCTGTTTTCCAAAGTCACTGTACCAGCAATGTATCAGAACTCCAGTTGTTCCATGCCCTCATCAGTAGTTAGCATTGTCAGTCTTTTTTAAATTTTAGCCATTCTCCTGGGTGTGTAATGGTATCTATCTCATTGTGGTTGAAATTTGCATTTCCATGATGATTAAAAATGATAAGCATTTTTTGATAGGCTTATTGGTTATTCTATATCTTCTTTAGTGGCATGTCTGTTCAAATTCTTTTCCTTTTTTTTATTGACTAGTACTTGTTATGGAATTGTACAAGTTCTTTACATATTCAAGATAGAAATCGTTTTTCATACCAGTGTTTTACAAATACTTTCTCCCTGTTTGTGGCTTCTAATTTCATTTTCTTAACAAGTGCCATTTTGAAAGCACAAGTTTTTAATTTTTTCATTTTAATGTATTTATCTAGTTTGCGTATCAGGGCAATTATGGCTTCATAAAATGAATGGTAAGGTATTTCCTCCTCTTCAATTTTTTGGTAGAGTTTGTGCAGGACTGAAAATATTTCTTCCTTTAGGGTTTTTTGTTTTTGTTTCTGTTTTTGCTGTTGTTGTTTGTTTGTTTGAAAATACCAGTAAAGATATCTGAATCTGGAGTGTCCATACAGCAAAGTTTTTAATGTAAATCAGTTTATAGATATAGGACACTAAAACCATGTATTTATTCTTGAATGAGCTTTGGTAGTTTGTGTCTTTCAAGAGATTGGTCCATTTCATCTAAGCTGTCAAATTTATTGGCATAAAGTTGTTCATAACATTTCCTTAATATACTTACAAAGTCTCTAGGATATGTAGAGATGTATTCATCCTCTTTCATCCCTGATATTGATAATTTGTGTCTTTTCCATTTTTTTCTTAATTGACCTGGCTAGAAGTTTAACAATTTTGTACATTTTCTTTCTCCTTAATTCATACTCTTTAGTATTTCCTTCCATATGCTTGCATCAAGTTTAATTTGTTTGTCTTTTTCTACTTTCTTAGGTTGAATACTTAGATTGTTGTTTCTATACCTTCCTTCCTTTCTAATATAAGTCTTAACTGCTATAAATTTCCCTCAAAGCACTGCTTTAGCTGCACCCTAAAACTTTACTGTGTTTTCATTTTCATTCAGTTCAAAATATTTTCTACTTTTTTGTGTTTTATTCTTTTATCCATTAGAAAGTAGGAGTATTTAGATGTGTTTTGTTTAATCTCAAAATATTTGGAGATTTTCCAGATATCTTTCTATGATTAATTTCTAGTGGTCAGTGAAAATACTTTATATGATATCAATCCTTTGAAATATATTAAGAAGTGATTTCAAGCCCTGAAAATAACTTATCTTGGTGGATGTTCCCTGTGCACTTGAAAAGAATGTGTGTTCTGCTGTTTTGCAGTGGCAGGTCTATAAATGTCAGCTAGGGAAAGTTGGCTGATAGTGTTGTTTAAGTCTTCTATACCTTACTGAAATTTGTATACATATTCTGTCAATTACTTAGAAAAGATTATTAAAATCTTTAACTATAATTGTAGATTTGTCAATTTCTCCTTTAATTTCTACTAGATTTTCTTTCATGTATTTTGAAGCTATTATATGCTCATTTAGGATTGTTAGCCTTCTCAATGGATTGACCTCTTTCTCATTATGAATTACCCCTCTTCATACATGATGATATTCTTTGTTCTGAAATCTACTTTGTCTGGATTAATATACCTACTTCAGCATACTTTGGTTGATGCTTTCTCCATCCTTTCATTTTGTAAATGTTCTATGTTATCTTTAAAGGGTGTTTCTTGCAGACAGCATATCATTGGTCCTTACTTTTATAATCCAGTCTTTCTTTTAAAGTCGTTATTGACCAGGAACATTTAATAAAATTCTAGATATAGTAGTACTTAGATCTTCCATTCTAATGTTTGTTTTCTATGTGTCTCATTTGTTTCTTTTTCATCTTTTTCTGACTTTCTTGGGTTAATTGAGATTTTTTATAATTTTATTATATATCTACTTCTCTACTACTAACCAAAAGGTTGGCAGTTAGAACTCACCCACAGGTGCCTCAGGAGAAAGTCCTGGCTATCTGCTTCCAAAAGTCGCAGCCATAAAAACCCTATTGAGTACAATTCTACTCTGCAACACATGTAGTTGCCATAAGTCAGAATCAACACGAGGAAACTGGTTTGATTTTGGTATTAGCTAATTAGCTAAACCTCTTTGATTTTTTTTGGTTGTTGTTTTCATAAAGTTTTAAGTATACATTTTAACTTATCAAAGCATACCTTCAAATAATGTTATACCCTTTCAAATACACTGTAAGAATCTTACAACAGTATATGCAAGTTTCTCCCATCCTGAAGAAGAAAATCCAAGCCTTGAGTTGCAATATAAGGATTCTATAGGGAAAATATTAAACGACGCAGGAAAGCATCAAAAGAATATAGAAGGAATAGATGGAATCACTATACCAAAAAGTGGTCAATGTTCAACCATTTCAGGAGACAGCACATGATCAGGAACCAATGGTACTGAAAGAAGAGGTCCAAGCTGCACTGAAGGCTCTGGTGAAAAACAAGATTCCAGGAATTGTCGGAATATCAATTGAGATGTTTCAACTAATGGATGCAGCACTGAAAGTGCTCACTCATTTATGCCAAGAAATTTGGAAGACAGCTACTTGGCCAACTGACTGGAAGAGATCCATATTTTTGCCTCTTCCAAAGAAAGGTGATCCAACCGAATGAGGAAATTATTGAAAAATATCATTAAAATCACACTCAAGTAAAATTTTGCTGAAAATCTTTCAAAAGCAGCTGCTTCAGTACATCAACAGGGAACTGCCAGAAATTCAAGCTGGATTCAGAAGAGGATGTGGAGCCAGAGGTATCATTGCTGATGTCGGATGGATCCTCGCTGAAAGGAGAGAATACCATAAAGATGCTTTCTTGTATTTTATTGACTATGCAAAGGCATTCTACTGTGTGGATCATAACAAATTATGGATAACATTGCAAAGAATGGGAATTCCAGAACACTTAATGGTGCTAATGGAAAACCTGTACACAGATCAAGAGGCAGTTGCTCGAGCAGAACAAAGGGATACTGCAGGGTTTAAAGTAAGGAAATGTGTGCTTCAGGGTTGAATCCTTCCAACAAACTTATTCAACTGGTATGCTGAGCAAATAATCCAAGAAGCTGGGCTATATAAAGAAGAACAGAGCATCAGGATTGGAGGAAGACTAATTAACAACCTGCGTTATGCAGATGACACAACCTCGCTTGCTGAAAGTGAAGAGGATTTGAAGCACTTACTGATGAAGATCAAAGACCACAGTCTTCAGTTGGGATTACACCTCAACATAAAGAAAACAGAAATCCTCACAACTGGACCAATAAGCAACATCATGATAAATGGAGAAAAGATTGAAGTTAACAAGGATTTCGTTGTACTTGTATCCACAATCAATGCCCATGGAAGCAGCAGGCAAGGGACCAAATAACGTATTACATTGGACAAATCTGCTGCAAAAGGCCTGGTGTGCCTGATTCAAGCCATGGTGTTTTCAATCACCTCACAAGCACAGGAAAGCTGGACAATGAGTAAGGAAGACTGAAGAAGAATTGACGCCTTTGAATTATGGTGTAGGCGAAGAATATTGAATATACCATGGACTGCCAAAAGAATGAACAAATCTGTCCTGGAAGAAGTAAAACCGAATGCTCCTTAGAACCAAGGATGACGAGACTATGTCTCCTATACTTTGGGCATGTTACCAGGAGGGGCCAGTCCCTGGAGAAGGACATCACACTTGGTAGAATAGAGGGTCAGTGAAAAGAAGGAAGACACTCAATGAGATGGACTGACACAATGGCTGCAACAATGGGCTCAAGCATAACAACAATTATGAAGATGGGGCAGGACCCGGCAGTGTTTCATTCTGTTGTACACGGGGTCGCTATGGGTTGGAACTAATTCGAAGGCACCTGACAACAACTAACAGAGGAAATGGACAAATTTCTAGAAACACACTGCCTGCATAAACACAAATTGAGATGGAAAATCTGAACAGATCCATAATAAGAGAAGAGATTGAAGAGGTTAAAAAAAAAAAACTCCCAACAAAAAAAAAAAAAACACTGGCTCCGGTGGCTTCAATGAAGAATTCTACCAAACATCAGAGAAGAGCTAATGACAGTACTACTCAAAAGATTTCAGAGCATAGGAAAAGAAAGAATACTTCAGAATTCATTCTATGAAGCCAGCATAACCATGATTTGAAACCTGGGCAAAGACACAACAAAAAAAGAAAATTACAGACTGATATTTCTCATGAATATAGATACAAAACTTCTCAACAAAACTCTAGCCAATAGAATCCAGCATCATATCAAAAAATAATACACTGTGGCCAAGTGGGATTCATGCCAAGTATGCAAGGATGGTTCAGTATTAGAAAATCAGTCAACGTAATCCACCACATAAATAAAAAAGACTCACACGATCATCTCAGTTGAAGCAGAAGAGGCATTTAATAAAGTTCAACACATTCCTGATAAAAACTCTCACCAAAACAGGAATAGAAGAGAAATTCCTCAACATATAAAGAGCATCTATACAAAACCCAACAGCCAACATCATTCTTAATGGAGAGAGGCTGGAAACATTCCCACTGAGGATAAGAACCAGACAAGGATGCCCTTTAACACCACTCCTATTTAACATTGTTCTGGAAGTCCTAGCTAGGGCAATAAGGCAAGAAAAAGAAATAAAGTGCATCCAAACTGGTAAGGAAGAAGTAAAACTATCCCTATTCACGGATGATATGATACTATACAATAAGAACCCAAAAGACTCCACAAGAAAACTACTGGAACTAATAGAAATATTCAGCAGAATTGCAGGATATAAGATAAACATAAAAAAATCAGTTGGATTCCTATACACCAATAAAGAGAACTACAAAAAGGAAATCAGGAAAGCAGGGCCATTTATAATAACCCCTAAAAAAAAAAAATACTTAGGAATAAATCTAACCAGGGACGTAGAAGACCTATACACAGAAAACTACAAAACACTACTGCAAGAAACCAAAAGATACCTACATAAATGGAAAAACATACCATGTTCATGGATAGGTAGACCCAACATTGTGAAAATGTCAATTCTACCCAAAGCAATCTATAAATACAATGCAATCCGGATCCAAATACCAACAACATTCTTTAACGACATGGAAAAACTAATCATTAACTTTATATGGGAAGGAAAGAGGTCTCAGATAAGTAAAGCACTATTGAAGAAAAAGAACAAAGTAGGAGACCTTTCACTACCTGACCTCAGAACCTACTATACAGCTACGGTAGTCAAAACAGCCTGGTACTGGTACAACGACAGACACATTGACCAATGGAACAGAATTGAGAACCCAGATGTAAATCTATCCACTTGTGGTCACCTGATCTTTGACAAAGGCCAAAAACCAATCAGATGGGGAAAAGACAGTCTTTTTAACCAATGGTGCTGGTAGAACTGGATGTCCATTTGCAAAAAAAAGAAACAGGATCCATACCTCACATTATACATAAAAACTAATTCAAAATGGATCAAAGACCTAAATATACAACCAAAAACTATAAAGATCGCGGAAGAAAAACCACAGTCAATGCTACGGGCCCTAATATATGGCACAAATAGGATACAAACCATAACTAGCAATACACAAACACCAAAAGATAATCTAGATAACTGGTATCTTCTAAAATTAAACACATATGCTCATCAAAAGACTTTACCAAAAGAGTAAAAAAAGAACCAACAGACTGGGAAAAAAAAATTTGGCTACGACATATTCAACAAGTGTCTAATCTCCAAAATCTATAGAATACTTCAACATCTCAATAACAAAAAGATAGATAATTCAATTAAAAAATTGGCAAAGGATATGAACAAACACTTCACTAAACAAGTCAGACGGCTACAGACCCATGAGGAAATGTTCATGATCATTAGCCATAAAAACAAAACTCATTGCTGTGGAGTTGATACAATTCATTACCCATTAGAGAAATGCAAATCAAAACTACAATGAGATATCATCTCACCTTGACTTTACTGGCACTAATCCAAAAAAAAACAGAAAATAACAAATGTTGGAGAGGTAGTGGGGAGATTGGAACTCTTATGCACTGCTGGTGGGAATGTAAAATGGTACAACCACTATGGAAAATGATATGTCAACTCCTTAAAAAGCTAGAAATAGAAATTCCCAGTCCTTGGAATATATCCTAGAGAAATAAGAGCCGTCACATGAATAGACGTATGCACAGCCATATTCCTTGCAACACAATTCACAATAGCAAAAAGAAGGAAACAACCTAAGAGCCCATCAAGAGATAAATGGATAACAAATTATGGTACATACACACAATGGAATACTATAAAGAACAATGATGAATCTGTGAAACTTCTCACAACATAGATGAATCTGGAGGGCATTATGCTGAATGAAATAAGTCAGTCACAACAGGAAAAATATTGTATGAGGCCACTATTATAAAAACACAAGAAAAAGGTTTACACACAGAAAAAAACAATCTTTGATGGGAAGGGAGGGGTGAGTAGAGGGAATCACTGACTAGATAGACAAGTGTTAATTTTGGTGAAGTGAAAGACAACACACAGTACAGGGGAAGTCAGCACAACCTGACAAAGGCAAAGTCATGGAAACTTACTAGACACATCCAAACACCTTGAGGGACCTAGTTACTGGGGCTGAGGGCCGGGGACCATAGTCTCAGGGGCCATGTAGGTCAAGTGGCATAACATAGTTCACAAAGACAATGTTCTACATCCTACTTTCGTGACTAGCATCTGGGGTCTTAAAAGCTTGTCAGCGGCCATCTAAGATACTTGTATTGGTCCCATCACATTTGGAGCAAAAGAAAATGAAGAAAATCAAAGACACAGGAAAATATTAGTCCAAAGGACTAATGGACCACATGAACAACAGCCACCACCAGCCTGAGCCCAGAAGAACTAGATAGTGCCTGGCTACCACCCCCAGCTGCTCTGACAGGAATCACAATAGAGGATCCAGGAAAGAGCAGGAGAAAAATGCAGAACAAAATTCAAATTCACAAAAAAAGGCCAGACTTACTGGTCTAATAGGGACTGGAGGAACACCCAAAACTATGGTCCCCCAACACTCTCCCTAACTGAGAACTGAAGCCACTCCCGAAGTCCACCTTTTAGTCCAAGATTAGACAGGCGTATAAAACAGTAGCACAAGTGAGGAATGTGATTCTTAGTTCAATAAAGTATATGAGATCAAATGGGCAATAGCTGCCCAAAAGCAAAGACAAGAAGGCAGGAAGGAACAGGAAAACTAGACGAATGGACATGAAGAACCCAGGATGGAAAGGGAAAGGGAGAGAGTGCTGACACATTGCGGGGATAGCAATCAATGTCACAAAACAATTTGTGTATAAATTTTTTAATGAAACACTAATTTGAGCTACAAACTTTCACCTAAAACACAGTTTAAAAACAGAAAGAAATTTGGAAGACAGCTATCTGGTCAACTGACTGAAAGAAATCCATGTTTGTGCCAATTCCAAAGAAAGATGATCAAATGGAACTGGGAAATTATGGAATAATATCATTAATATCACATGCTAGTAAAATTTTGCTGAAAATAATTCAAAAACAGCTGTAGTACATTGACATGAAGCTGCCAGTTCCAGCCAGATTCAGAAGAGTACATGGAATGAGGGACGTCATTGCTGATGTTAGATGAATCTTGGCCTTAAGCAGAGAATACCAAAAGATATTCACCTGTGTTGTATTGACTACATGAAGGCATTCATTTGACTGTGGATAACAAATTATGGATAACGTCACAAAGAATGGGAACTCAAAACACTTTATTGTGCACATATGGGACCTGTACATGGATCAAGAGGCAGTTAGTTCTTCGAACAGGACAGGGGATAGTATGGGGTTTGATACTGGAAAAAGAGGGTGGCAGTGTATTCTTTCACCTTAATTGAATCTCTGTGCTGAACAAATAGTCTGAAAATTGGGCTATATGAAGAAGAATAAGGCATCAGAATTGGAGGAAGCCTCATTAACAACCTGAGATATGCAGATGACACAACCTTGCTTGCCAAAAGTGAAGAAGGTCAAAGACCACAGCCTTCAGTATGGATTGCACCTGAACATAAAGTAAATGAAAATCCTTACAACTGGACAGCATCATGATAAATGGAGAAGAAAATGAAGTTGTCAATGATTTCATTCTTTTTGGATCAACAGTCAATGCCCATGGAAGCAGCAGTCAAGAAATCAAATGGTGTATTGCATTGGGCAAATATGCTGCAAAAGACCTCTTGAAAGTTTTAAAAAGCAAAGATATCTGGACAATGAAAAAGTAAGATGGAAGAAGAATGGACCAATTTGAATTGTGGTGTTGGTGAAGAATAGTGAATATACCATGGACTGCCAGAAAAATGAACAAACCTGTCTTGGAGGAAGTATAACCAGAATACTCCTTGGAAGCAAGGATGGCAAGACTTCTTCTTGCTTACTTTGGACACATAATCAGGAAAGACCGATTGCTAGAAAAAGACCTTATGTTTGGTAAAGTAGAGGGTCAGAGAAAACGAGAGAAACTTTTCGTGAGATGGATTAACATGGTGGCTGCAGCAATGAGGTTAAACATAGTGATGACTGTGAGGATGGCTCAGACTAGGCAACCTTTAGTTCAGTTATACATAAGATCACCAGGAGTTGGAGCCAACTGGATGGCAGCTAACAACAGCAGCAAGGTTCACGGTGGGATTAGGGAGTGTTTCTTGGTTTTCCTCCTCTTTCTTTAGTCTCTCGAAAGCTCTGTGCACATGAGCCTCTTGTGTGGATCTTTCACAGAATGTCTTCCCTTATCCACAATGGCAAACAATCTCTACCTCTTATTCAATTCAAAGTCTAGAACACGGACAGATTTCCTGCCCCTCCCCCAGTGGCTACAGACCTCACTGCAAGGACATGGCCACAAGCTGATTTCCTGCCATTCCCTCACTGAAAGCCAATTTCTACCTTATATTGGTGGAAGGTCTTGGGCCTGAGATGACTTCCTGTCTTCTCCCAGCAATACATGTCATTTTCCTAAAGTCTACACAGGTTTAAGGACAGGCAGTTCTGTTCCCCTCCCCCATGGGCAACTGACCTTTCCCTGGTATCAGAATAGAGTCCAAAGTGTGTGCAGTTGTCCTGCCCCTCCTCCAGTGGCAGATGGCTTTTTTCTTATGTATTAGTTTTCTATTGCTGTTGTAACAAATTACTACAAACTTAGAGGCTTAAAACAAGACTCATTTATTATTTAACAGGTCTGTAGATCAGAAATCTGGGCTGTGCTTGGCTTGGTTCTCTGCTTAGAGTTTCACATGGCCAGTATCAAGGTGTTAGCCAGCTGGCCTCTTAACAGGAGGCTCTGGAAAGAATCCTCTTCCAAGCTCATTCAGGTTATTAGCAGAATCCTGCTCCCTCCAGCTGCAGGACTGAAGCCTCTTTTCTTTGTTCTCTGTTGACCAGGAGTTGTTCTCAGCTTTTAGAGGCCACCCACGTGGCCCCATTCATCTTGGAAGGCAGCAATGGTGCATTAAGTCCTTCTTGTGCTTTGAATCCCTATGAATTCTCCCTCTGCCGCAACTCTCTGAAGTCCTCCTCTGCTCTCAGGAGGGAGAAAGCTCTCTTTTTAAGGGCTCATGTGATTACATGCAGCCCACCAATATAATCCATGATAATCTCCCTATTTTAAGGTCACCTGAATAACAGCCTAATTACATATGCCATGTGACATAACATATTCAGGAGAGTAACGCCAGGGAGCAGAGATCATGGAGGGCTAAAATTCTGCCCACCACACCTCATATCAGAGGAGGCTCCTGGTCATAGGTGAATTTTTTGCCTGTACCCCAGTGGCAGCCAACCATGACGCTGTAGTCATAGAGGGCCCAGAATAAGGATGGGGACTTGTCCAGGTTCTCCAGCTCCACTCGCAAACTTAAGCAACCTCTGCAGGCCTGTTGCACCAAGAGGGGTGGGGTACCTCTCCCTGACCGTTCTTGAGGATACTCATTGAGGCCCATGTGAAATGATTGGCAGGCAGTTGGAACTCTATGTTGGGAAATCAGGGATTCTAAATTGTCATACTAACTCACACTTGATCTTTAGAATTTATTGAAAATATCAGCAATTTTTTCTTACCAGCTTTTATTATGCCCACCTCTTCTTCCCATGCTCTGCCAAAGTGAAATAGTTCTTGTCTCTAGTCTTACTCTCTCTTTTTTGGGGGGAGGTGAGTGGGTAGGGGAAGAGAGGGATGGGGCTCATCACCCACTGGAAGTCAGTTTACCTGCTTTCCTTGTGACCCTAGCTCTCTGATAGCTTTAAAAAATTATTTTGTAAATTATCAGGTTGTTCTCATTTTTAGGGTGGAAGCAATGTTCTCTTCTGGCTTCATACAACCTAAACAGAAGTTCAACTTCACTGGAGGGCTTTTAAGCCAGGGAGTTACATTATTTAATTTATATTTTTAAAAGATTATTCTAGTAACTGTGTGAAAAATAGGATTCCTGTTAAGCAGCTCTTGGAAAGTGAGATTATGTGGAAATAGTGAAAAGAGGTCAGATTTGGAATATCTTCTAGAAGTATTGCCAATAGGACCACTGATAGAGTGGATTGGGGACACAAATGACTCATACGGTTTTTTTGTTTGTTTGTTTTTTGGCCTGTGCAAGCGTGTACGTGAGATAAATGGGATGGACAAGACTGAGAGAGGAGCAAGTGTGTGCAGCAATTTCCAGGTTTTATTTTGGACATGTTGATTTTGAAATCCCATTGTACATCTAACAGGCAATGTTGACTCAGCAGCTAGGTATACAAGTCTGGAGCTCAAGGGAAAGATCTAGGTCAGGAGACAAAAGTTTAAACTCTAGAGTGTATTTAAAATCATGGAATTAGATGATCCCACCAAAGAGGACCATGAAGAACCAAGCCCTGTAAATGTTGGGAAGAGATAAAGGAGGCAGGAGATTGAGAAAAAATACTCAGTGAAGTAAGAAGAAAATAAGGAATACCACAGAAGCCAAGAAGAGAGGGCATTTCAAAAAAGCAGAGAATGATCTACTATGTCAAATATCAAGTCCGGAGAGGTCTTATCATTGATTTTTCAAGATGGAAACAATTTGATTACCTTAATAGGAGCTGTTTGTATGGCTTTGTGACAGACACTCTGAAAAATGCTTGGTATGCCACGGTGAACAATCAGGTATGATAACACCCACCTTCTTGGAGTTCATAGTCTAATAAGTTTGCCCTCAGTTTGGTTCTTTATTAACTGCCTACAGAAACTGAGAATTTAACATGTAAGTAACTATTCAACGAAAGAGTTTAGAACATTGGAAAAAGCTGGAATTCTTTGGATCTCCTCTATGTCCCCTCAACAAAATTTTTCTACAATTACTTGAAAGAAGAGTGAAACATTATCATTTTAATGCTAACCAGGGGTTGGAGGAGAAATACCACTTTCTTTATCTTATAATTAAAGAAAGAGATTTACTTTTTTTTATAAATTAATAAGTCAGAGTGTGTTTGAAGACACAACCAATTAGCGGCAGTAATTTGCATTTTTATGTTCTTTCATTAGTCCTTTTCTGCTGTTTCTGTAATGAAAATGCTATCTTTCAAAGGTGAATCGCTTTTTTTTTAATTTGTTTGGTAACGAACTTTCTTTAATTATCTATTGGCCAATTTCATAGATTTCAAAGAAAATATAGCTGTTAATGTCGAAAGACTAGCAAACTCACATGATATTGTTTCATTCTTTAACTTCGTGCCAAAATTCTTTTTCAATTAAAAATGTGTTAAGTGGATTTTTTTGTGGTTATGTTTTGTTGTTGTTGTTGCTTGTTTTATTGTTTTTGCTGAGCTTTTATATGGATTGGACTCAGACCAATATTCACCATACATCAAATAAGAACTCCATGAAGTGTTGTATTTTGACTTATTTAGCCTAAACCTCAGTGGTATATTGCCCCCACAACATTACAGGAAGACAAATGACACATGAGCGTAAGTTACCAAACGAGTGAAGCCGTGTATCATAAAATTATTCCTTCCACCTAATGCATACAAATTTTTATTCTCAGGCCTGGCCCACCAAGGGCAAAAAGGACTGAGACAGAGATGTGTGCAGTATATTTTAAATCTAACTTACAAGCTATAAACTCACAACTCTATTATTTGCATTAATAAACAGTAGTTAGGTACACTGGAAACCCCATTAACCATCTGTGGTTTAATTGTTTAATTTATTCAGTAGGTGAACCTTCACTCTGAGTGGTATCTTTAAGCAACTTAGGAGTCTGCTCTAATCACCTAGCTGATTAAAACTGGTGAAGGCTGATTGTAAATGTTTATAGGTTTATTGTCAACAAAATAAGTCTTATGGCTCTCTACAGCAACATAAAGGAAAAGAATGGAGAGACATATAACTGAGAAACAATATATAAACCAAAATAAAATTTGAAGATAATAGCACATTTATGGAAGAGAAGGTATCTCTGAGAAAAATTATGACATGAGTGAAGTTTGCTTTTCTTAGACTCTTCCTCTTTTTACCACACCTCCTACTCTAGGGGTCAGGTCTTTATTTCCACAAACCCTCATCACAGGTCTGCCAACAACAAAAATAGATTATGTTATAATTCTGTAACAAGCAATACAAAAATCTCAGTGGTTTAACACAAACATGTGCATGTCTGGGCAAAATTCAGGGCTGCTAGTCTTCAGTAATAGCTCAGCAATCCGACTATTTCCATTGTGTGGCACCATCCTCACTATACATTTCCATTCTCACTACAGCAGGAGAAGAAAGAGCATCGGAGGGTCCTGCGCCAGCAATTAAAAGCTTCAGGATATAAGTGACAGTTATCTCACAACGCAAATGCCACAAATCATCATATAAGCCTGCCTAACTGTAAAGGATACAGGGAAGTTGTCATTTTCCTGTCTGCCCCAAAAAAAGGAGTATTGGAAATAAGGCAAACACTAGAAGTTTCTATATACTGGCTCCACATCAACAATGCTAACTTTTCCTACTTTCAACTTTTCCTACTCTGCAAAATTTGCCCAGAATCTGAACTGTAAAGATGATAAAAAGCCATATCAATTGTACATTTCAGTCCCCTCATGATACACATGAGCAATGCAAGTAAGCAGAAAGGCCTCATCCTTGGTCCCTCACATCATCAGGGAGGTATCCTTTGATCATTTCCATGATTTTTTCCACCATACCATGACCCTTCTACTCTGGGTTAAACTCTTCTCTCCTCAACTTCAGACACACATATCAAATGTCTACTTAGCATCTCCACATGTATGTCTAACAGATACCTCAGACACCAAACATGCACCAAACTGAACTCCTGATCTTTATGCAAAAATCTGTTCCACCCAGTCTGAATTGACAGCAACTCCATTTTTCCAATTGTTCAGGCCAGAACCTTGAAGTCATTCTTGATTCCTCTCTTTCTATCATTTCCTACATCCAATCCCTCAGGAAATTCTTTTGGCTCTAACTTCAAAATATATGTCCCAAATCAGACTACTTCTCACTGTATCTACTTTTGTCATACTGGTTAGTTCAACCCTATGTCATCTTTCACATGAATTATTAAATAGCCTCTTGCCTTAGGTCAGGTTCACTGGAAGCAGAGCCTGAGACAAGGATTTGGATGTACATGATTTATTAAGGGAGTTCTCTTCAGGAAAAAAACAATAAAAGAGGTAGTAAACCTGAAGAAGGAAGTAGAAAAGAACCAGCGAAGATGAACCTTGTGGTTAAAATCTAGCCTTAGTCTGACCCACAGATTTTTGGAGCATAAAACAGACTGCAAAGTGATTCCCCATCAAGACAAGGGGTCCAGTTTTTGTGTTCCCTTATAAGTAAGTCCTTGATCATAAGCCACCCCTGATGAGGTGTAAATTTCTGGTCAAGATGGCTCCCAGAAACTGAGATCAATTCACTGAAGAAGAGAGTCTCTGAGAATAACCATTTAGGAGTTAACTTCCACAGCAGCTGGAGGGTGGCTGTGCTGGCCTGGTAAAGGAGATCTAAATGGTACACTACAGCATCAACTATAGTCCACCCATTGCACCACACAGATTCACTTCCTCCTTATATTAAGTTTACTTTATTCAGACACAGTTTCTCCAGGATTCTTAGGTCATAATTCCTGGGAAAACTTAAAAGAGAAGATTTAGTGAAAAGACAATCCTTACTGCTTTAGTTGGTCCTGAAACCATCATTAATACTTACCTCTCCTTCCTCTAGATTTCTCTTATCCTCAGATTTCCACTGGTCTGGGAAACTTGCCTGGTAGGGTGACAAAGATTCATGAGCTGTCTGAGCCCCAGGTTACCATGTCCTTATCAGGGTGTGGTTGTGCTACTTGCCCATTTACAGTTAAAACTGGTCAAAGGTATGCCAGAGAAACCTCAGTGAACACTTGGGTGCCAAACATATTCTTTCTGGCCTTACTATGTAGCAGCATTCCTAACTCCACATGATAAACTGGGTAAATTATCATTTAGAACTTTTCTGTGCCTATTTGCCAACTGGTACAAGGAGAACAAGATGAATAGTACATGCCATAGCTTCAAGCTTAATGGGACTCTTTTAGTGTCCTTGGTGGAAGTGCCCCTTCTCTGGGAACCAGGACTGCTAAGCAAGGAGAACCTGAAATTGTGAGGACAGAATCAAAAATTCCCTTTTGGTCATTGGAAGTGATAGTGATTATGACCACTCCTACTTCCACTGCTAGCTCCTATATCTTTTGGGGACACAACACCATAAGATAACCATTGACTGAAAGAGTACATGGCATCCTAAAGGATAGCACTCCATCCATGCAGGTGTCGTCCCAAACTGGCACTTCAACTACATTATCAAGAGGTCTTCCTACCACTCTATCAAGTCAGCAGCTTCTGAATGGTATGGTACATGATTGGACCTGTGGATCTTTCGATTACACGCCTGTTAATCCCGGTCTGTTGCTGTCAAGTGGGTCCTTTGTCTAATGTGATACTTTGCCAGATTCCATGTTGATGAGTCAGACACTCAGTGAGATCTCACATGGTGGTGCTGGCTGAGGCCCTGCAGAGAGGAAAGGCAAAACTAAACTTGGAACATCTATCAGTCATGATCAAGATGAATCATGAATTTCTAAGATGAAAAAGGTCTGATAAAACCCACAAAGTGACTAGTTGGTCTTGTTGAGGGATCATCACTTATCAGAGAGCGCAGCATAAACTTCAGTTGCTGATATAGTCAGCGTTCAGCAACAGAAGTAGCTTGAACAGCTTTGATAAAAGGGAGTCTGTGCTGTTGTCTATGGAGCCATGCTAGGTCCATGCATAGCCTCCATCTCTGCCACCATAGATACTCTGTTTATGAACCCATTACACAAGCACTGGGGGACGGAGGTCAGAGACTGACTGAGTCATCCTTTTGGTTATTTAGTGCCTATTTCACAGAGGAAACTCTCTGGTGTATGTTAATGGATGATACAAATATCTTTACACCCTATGCCTACTTCCCCTAGGCCCATCCACATGCCTATTCCCAGGCCTCTTTGTCTCCAATCTGCTAATCTTGTTCCTTCCTGCGCATGATCAACCAGCTAAGTCATTGTGCCACTGTCCATCAGTCTATATTTATTCTTACCTCAGATAAATTCTCTCTCCACACAAAATGGACTACCAAGTACAATGCCCAAAGGTGTGCCCACTGTGAGAATTTCTTCTCCCCACCATCTTACAGGGACACCCAGAATAGGGTTGTAGTGCAACAGCAGTCTACTTGGGCTTTCACAAGCATACCAAGCCAGCCCACTCATGAACCAAGCTTGAGTTTTTTCCCTCCTCTGTCAGTTGGTCATAGAGAATTCCCCATGAGACCTAGGTGTGAGTCTAGGGAGAGGTGTTGTTGCAACTGTAGAGGGTGACATGGGAATTTGGCCTTCCTGTTCATGCAGTTTACCTGTATGTACCCTCTGGGCTTGCTCAAACTCAATCTCAAATGTGCTACTTCTCTCTTATGATGGATTATTGATGGGTCCAACTTGGTGGGTCTGACAGTACCTAGTTCATGATGAGCAGTTTTGGGTGTCACTTAATGTCCTCTACTGGAGTCAGTAGGATGACAAGATCTGTTTTTCAAGTGCTGTTTAGTTCTCTGCTACAGATGACATGCCTTAGCTCCAGAACCTGAGGGGTCAACTTTAAGACTCTCCTCTCTGGGTTTGGCATAGGCTGTAATACAGCATCCTTTTCTCCCACAGGTATCTCTAGGACTGTGGGGTCTGCCAGATCATCTAGTTCAAGCAATAGAACTGCTTGTACCACAGCCTGAATGCTGGTTTGTTGCTGTAAAGTGAGTCCTTTGTTAAGGTGATATTTTGCCAGATTCTATGTTGATGAAACAGGCACTCAGCTTTGGGCCTCACGCCAAATTAGCAGCTTTTCACATCACCTAGTAAATGGATGGATCAGTATCTCCAAGTGCAGAATATGCTGCCTCCAAAACTTGAGGAGGCTGGCCAAGTTTTATGCTCCTTCCTTAGTCATGTGGCATCCTCTTGAATCTATAGAATTTATCTTCCACTCTCTGGAGCATACATGTCTACTTAAGGTTTCCAGAGTACTTGCCACTTCTAGCTCCCCACATGTGATTTATATGATGTCACCAGTATAAAGGAACCATATGATTTTCTAAGAAATGTCCAAACGATCCAGGTAACTTTGGACCATATTATGTCAGAGAGAATTCACATAGCCCAGGGGCAAGATCCTGATGGTATAATGTTGTTATAAATGTGAACTGCTTCTGATAAATTTTCCTGATGAGTATGGAAAACACATCTGCCAGATCAATAACTGCATACTACATATACAAGGTTCTGTTAATCTGCTCTAGCAAAAATAGCACATCTAGCACAAAAAATGCAGCTGGACTTACTACTTGGTTAAGTTTATAGTAGGCCATTCTCATCCACCATGATCCATTTGGTTTTAGCAGGGGCCAGACTGTTGAATGAAATGGGGAAATGAGGGGACCATAGCACATGCAACTGCTGCCAACTAATAATTATGTCCATTCCAATGACATATTTGGGAACTGGGGAAATGATGACCAGGTGGATCCAAAGACCCAGTGGACCCACTGAGAGATGAACTGGGCCAGAACTCCATGGTCTCACCCCTAAACTCCTTTATTCTAAGAGTGGAACCATAATGACACTTCTCCAAACTATCAACATCAACTAGAACTCTGGATCTAGAAACTATTCAAAGATCTGGGTACCCACCTTTCCCTGGTGCATGGTTACCAGAGCAAATGGTCATAATTCTCTCCAGGAAAGGATTAGGGGAATCAATACACACACACACACACACACACACACACACACACACACACACTGAACATTTGTGTTGCCGTCGAGTCGATTCCCACTCATAGGGGAATCGGTAGCGGGTACAGAGTTCTTCACCATGAGAACTCAGTCTGTGTTTTGGTTGATGAATTCTGGATCTGAGACTTGGCTTAGGTCTGGAAAGGACAACGGATTCTGACTTTTTCACTGAGGTGGCTGACCCCAGCCTTCTGCTCATCCTTTCTTTGTCTCTTCTGACTGTGTATTTAAGTAGTACTCTTTTTGCCTGCCCATCTGTTTTTTCCCTATAAATACCAAGTTCTATTAACATCTCAGTAGATCACTTTGGGTCAGGCATTTTGTCTGCCATTCCAACTTTACTATTTATTATGATAATTAAGACCACCTTCCTTCTCACAGTTAAGTGCTGCCACCTGGCCTCTGCTATTCTGGGGTTCTGTCATCTCCATTTCTACCACATAAACCCAATTTTGTGGGTATGTGACAAGTGCAGTCACACGGAGTTCTGTGCTCAGAAGGTCCCCACACTTAGGATTAATGCTCTGTGGTCATCATCTTGAAATTCTTAAAAATTTTATCTTTGAATTTGTGTTTTGTGAGTGAAGTATGAGATAATGGTGCATGAACCAGGGACTTGGAACATTGCCTTATGTGTGGCCCCACCTCCCTCTGCCTCTCCCACATTAGGACAGGTTCTTGACTGCCCACCCCCAGCAGGGACCCAACACAGCAGGAGCTCAGGGTTGGGCACACTTCCCAATGCACCTGTAGGAGTCTCCATTTCTCTGCAAGTATCCAGTGCCCAAAGGAGAGCAACACTAAATAGTAAATTTAAAAAAATATATGACAGATCAAGAAATAGACCATGGAAAGAACCAAAAAAAAAAAAAAAAAAATGAAAAACATGTTGCTGTCAGATTGATTTCAACTCATTGTGACCCTATAGATGTTTTGATATTGTCTGCTGTCTTTAGGGCATTCAGTGATTATTTTCCTCTTTTACTGAAAAAAAAAAAAAAAACTTTTATCCTGCTTTTTTTTTTTTTTTAACAAGAACCCTGCATTTTCACTTTGCAGTGGTCCTGCTAAGTTCTATAAAAGTATCTCCTACTGTCAGTCCAGCCTATACAAGAAGGCCACTACTGAGCTTCTTAACAATGCTGACGTTCCCCCTCACTCATGCATTCCTTATCACCTTGAGGAGAGTCCTCTAGGCCCTCCCAAGGAACATAGTCAGCTGGTGAGTTTTCTGGTCTTCAATATTAGTTATCCTAGCATGCTCACTTCTCTGGGGCCATTGATCCTTTCATCCACACTCCACCATGGCTCTTCTGGCATCTCTACTTCATGTAATATGGATCATCATTTTTTTCAAGCTTCCAAGACCTATCCCAGCAGCATATTAGAAAACATCTTATGGGTCCCTTGCCAGGGTGTTAAAGGCTGTATCACAAGAGAGTGTCACCATATTGACAACTCTCTCTTATCCAGCTTCGTACTGTAACCCCTTGATCCATCACTCTCAGGATCCACTCCTAGGAATACTCCCTGGTTCCTGCTGATACAGGTGAATCTGGTCATGCTACTCCTTTGACATATTTCTCTGCTTCCTCCGTAATTCCAGTGGTTCCCTGTTGGATCCAGCTGAGATACGGCTCTGATAATTGGTCTGGTGACCAGGACAGAGGTGGGGTAGACCTTGAGGAAGTCAGTATTGTCTTGTAAAGAACCTGCTTGATTTTAGCCTTCTCCATAATCTTTATGTAAAGGGATTGGAGGGCTCTGTTATCCAAAAACGAGGAAGGCCCAGAGGGTCAAGGAAAGCTGGCAATTAAAGATGTTCTCATGTTTCTGGAGCCCTGGTGGCGCAGAGGTTAGGAGCTACAGCTACTAACCAAAAGGTTGGCAGTTCGAATCCACCAGCTGCTCCTTTGAAACCCTATGGGACAGTTCTACTCTACCCTATAGGGTCACTATGAGTCAGAATCAACTTGATGGCAATGGGTTTGGTTTTCGGTTCTCATGCACCTATATAGATATCCATCCCAAATCTCAGGGTATACTCTTTCCCTGTCAAGCCCTGACTTTGGCCTGGGGGAGAAGGGTTAAACCCTGAAGAACAGAGTCAAATATCCACTTATTATCAGACTTGGTGTCAGACAGTTAACTGATAACTTTAAGTCCATCATTTTCTATTGAGCCTCATAACCTCCAGGTTTCATATCTGTGTTACCCTTTCAACAACCCTGACTCAAACTCAAGCAAGTCTTTTGACTCCTCTCTTTCTCAAGCCTTAAGATCTATCTCACAATTTCTGCATTTCCATCTCTTCCATTTGTAACCCTTCACTTCCAATTTTGCTTTTCTTCATTGTTACCCTCACTTCAATCACCCTAATTCATGCTCCCCTGTTATTGATCATAACCTCCTAAGTGGTCTCCCTGCCCCTAAACAACCTGTGTATTCTTCTTGTATATGGCTCCCAGGTTAGTTCTATGCCATATGCTGAGGCTTTGCAAAAACTGTAAATGACAAAAAGCAAAGTACAACACCTTTAGACAGCTACTCTATGCCATCCATGGCCAGACTCTAACGTGTCATTCTAACCTTCCCTTTCATTATTTACAATTATGTCTCTTCATGCTCCAGACTTCCTGAATGTCATGGTCTTACTCCCCATATTCTCCCCACTCTTTCCTGCCACTGTCTCTTTACTTGATCTGTTAATTCTGTGTAAGAAAGCCACCCTATCCATCCAACATGGCCCAGCCTGGTGAAAATAGAACTGTGTGGCTAAAATTGACTCATCAGTAGCAAGTTTGGTTTTTCTTTTTTTTTTTTTTTTTTTGTGGTTAAATGGCCAGATTCTGGAGTCAAACTCCAAGTCACTTATTAGCAAGTCATTTAACCTCTCTATGCCTTGATTTCTCCTTCTAGATAAATGGTGAGGGGAGGGGGATAATAGTAGCTACCTCATAAGGTTTTTGCAAGAATTAAATAAGTCCTGGTACTAACCTGGTACCTGCTTAGCAATTATTAGAGGTTGGCTCTTAATATTAATTATCACTTCCTTCATGTAGTCTTTCCTGAGCCCTCCAGTGGAAATAAGCTCTTCCTCCTCTCAAATACTATGATAATTTCTCTGTCCTTTCTCTAATGATTTTTATCACTTCCTACCATGGGATATTTATTTTTATAGACATCTTATTTTCTCTACTAGAATAAAAGCTTCAGTTCTCATGGTACATCCCAACTCAATGAATTTCACATGTTTAGCATTAAAGTGAATGAATGAATTGTTGGTCATCAAATTAAATATAATTGTGGTGAGAGGGGTGGGGCTTTTCCCCCAGTCTTTGTTAGAGGATATCATCACTGTCAGGGCCTGGGGAAAAAAATCAATTTAAAAAAAAAAGGAGTGTCTACATCTCCCACTCCCGCATACATCCTCTTCTGTGATGATTGTTCTTTTCCACCAAAATAAGCTGTTTGCACTCAGCTGGTAACCAAAAGGTTGACAGTTTGAACCTGTCCAGCGGCACCGTGGAAGAAACAGACCTGGAGATCTGCTTCCTTAAAGATTGTAGCCAAGAAAGCCCTATAACTCATGAGGCTCCAAAGTTACAAACCAAACACAAAATCAACAACAAAAATAAGCTGTTTGTACAAACTGGCAGTCCTTAACCCTAAACCATACAATTGTGGCCAGCAACCTTTCTCTCTGCTTCCCCCTCCCATAAACACCTCAGCAAAAACACCAAACTTCAACCAAGATCCAAAGAAGTTGGACTTCTGTGTTTGCCTGCTTTTTCTTGTAAATTCCTATTGTGTGCTGCATCTCAATAATGGTGCTTTTATTCTGCCTCAAATTATGGATATTTGTGTGCAGGTCTTATCATGCTCATCCTTTTTCCCATTAAAATGGAAGCTCTTGAGGTTATCTGCAATGTCTCATTTATGTTTGCACTCCCTGCAGTGCCTTGCACTGTTCTGAAAATAGTATAGTTCAATACTGTATACTTGAAATATAGAAAAAGAAATCTTGATTTGTGCAGGAGGCTGAGCAATGTTGAAATTGAGAGTGTAGGAAGGATAACATTATCTGGAAAGAGAGACAAATAATATAGAAACAGTGTTCAGTTCCATATGAAATAATCCAGAACTCAAAAGGCAAAGTTTTTAGTCACCATAGCCTAGTGAAGGAGCATGGACTTTGGAGTTGAACTGAAAAAGTTCTGAGTATGTGTTCTACCATTCACTAGTTGTTTAACTTTGAGCACATTATTTAAACTTCCTGAGTTTCAGACTCTCCAATTGTGAATGGAAGAAATACCCTGCAGCATTGAGGAGAAACCAAAATGAGGTAACTTATATGTGGCATCCCTAATAGAGCTCAGCATATAGAGCATATATGGAAATGTTCCATATTGGTAGATAGATAGGATTGCTGCTGTCAAGTAGACTGGCGACATTATCTACAACAGAATGAAATGTTGCCCAGTCCTGCATCGTCTTCACAATTGCCAACAAGTTCAAGTTCATTGTTGTGGCTATTGTGACAATCCATCTCATCTAGAGTCTCCTTTGCCCTCACTGGCCCTCTGCTTCACCAAGCATGATATTCTCCTCCCTCCTGAGGATGAGTCCAAAATAAGCAAGTTGGACTATGTTTTGTTGTGATCCATAAAGTTTTTATTGGCTAATTTTCAGAAGTAGATGGCCAGGCCTTTCTTTCTAGTCTGTCTTATTCTGGAAGCTCTGTTGAAACCTGTCCACCATGGGTGACCCCGCTGGTATTTGAAATACCGGTGGCATAGTTTCCAGCATCACAGCAACATGCAATCCACAGTACCACAAACTAACAAATCAGTGCTGGTTTAATGGTTGTTCTGTCAAATATGACTTGATATGTGCTAGTATGTAAAAAGATAAACAAAGCAAGCCTCGTTATCCTTTCAGGAAGAGTCAAAAGAGATAACATCAGCAACTAATTGAACAAAAAGTGACAAGACGAGTCAATATGAGCCACAAGAAACCTGTGCCTTCAGGAATATGGTGGGAACCCCAGATCCGTGAGCTGGATGTGATGCAATGCTTCTCATCCCCTTCTTACTGCTTGTGCAAAACATTTAGGATATAAAATGGAAATCAATTTCATCAAATCAATTCACAGAGTAATTGAACCAGTAAATGTGCATTTTGCTTTTGCAGAGGTGATTTTTAAGAACATTTATATTTGTGCAGAGTCTCCCATAGAAGCAATAGCCACTAAGGCATAATTTTCATCTATGACCACAGACAAAGACTGGAGTTGGGGTGAGTGCCCATTCCAATTAGTAATATCAAAACAGTTAACAAACAAAGCCCAAAACAAACAAAAATAGTCCCCATTTCTAGAGCAAAACACCAGTTGCCATTGAGTCAACTCCAACTCACAGTGACCCAGTGTGTGTCAGAGTAGAACTGTGCTCCATAATGTTTTAGGTGGCTGATTTTTCAGAAGTAGATTGCCAGGACTTTCTTCCTAGGAGCCTCTAGGTGGATTCAAACCACTAACCTTTTGGTTAGCAGCCCAGTGCATTAACCATTTGCACTACCCAGGGACTCCCCTAGAGCAAAGCAGGAGAGCAAATAGGGCACAGAGAAGACTCACTGCTCTGCATGTTCCCATAACTTACACTCTTCCTTACCCACACCCCATCCTGTTGATTCTAGGGCCTCTGGTCATGAAAACTAGGGACCACAGCAAAGAAAATTTTTGCAGCCAGGAAATCACTGACACTAAGTGTTTACAGTTTGAGTGGTCTAACCACCCAGATGACCACTGACGCCACCTCACCTACCTTGCTGACTCCCTTCCATCGCTCCCTCCCTCCCCACCGCATTGTGACTCCTGCAGTGGAGGAGCCAGGGCCACAGAAACCACAACACTGAAGAAAGTGCTGTTTCCATTCACTGGTGTTCCTGTGGCTTATCTGCTACTGCCCAAATCCCCAAACCGTAGATCTAGAAAATATACATCAAGAAAAAGAACTCTGAAATGCTGCCTGAAGTACCATGTGCCAGGGATGAAAAGTGACTATGAAAATTCCTGGTGTTAAGTCAGTGGGTTGGTGCTCTCAATACATTGAAAGAAGCCCACAAGAGGGCTGGACTTACAGGAGCTTTTACAAGAAGAAATGTTGCTATGCCCTTAATACATTACTGTTGATAGCCAGTGAATCCCTAATCAGTGTAAAGGATGCATTTATTCCAAAATTGAAATATTCATTGGTTAAATTTCATTAGAGAGCCAATATAGTCTCCATACAATAACTGCAAAATTTAATAAGAGATTCTTCTAGGTATAGCTAAGGACAGAGTTTAAATCTTATTTGACTTTATGCTATTTTTAGTTACTATCTCTTGAGTGCCCAGTCTGTGCTAGGCACTCGACATGCATTATCTCATTTAATGCTGGAAACAACCCTATGAGGTTGATACTACCATCACCTCCATTTGACAAATGAAGAAACTGAGGCATGGAGAACTTAGGAGTTTGCCCAAGATCACACGCTAGTAAATGGCAGAGTCAGGAGCTGAAATGAAAGCAGTCTGGCTCCAGTCTCCCCACCTCCCACCCTGCACTCCTTAACTGCTCTGCTGGTCCAGAAAGGCTGAACTGTCTACAGATAACTTGATCTCAGTTATATCATGTATTTCACCTAAAACATATTATTTCTGTATATTAAACTGTTAAATGAGTTGTGTGATATTCAAAAATATTTATAAAATCCAAACTGTTTCATTTATTAATGACTGGTTAATGACTTGTAATTAAAGCACAATCTGTTAAGCCAAATAAACAAACAAAAGATTAGCTTATTGGTTTGGAGTGTAAACAGAGAAGTCATTAACCAACTTCTGTTTTCCTGCTGCAAGATTTGGCCTTCAGTTAACACATAGAGTATACGGCTGAAATAGGATCAATTGGCTTTCCTGGTAGGAAAATGCATGCTACCTTTCAACTTTGACTTTTATTGACCCCTCCAAATCTGCACTATCCACATCTGCTGCCATATAGCATTGCAGCCACATGCTGTGTGGTGCAAAAGCACAGTGCTGTTGGGGTGGGAATTCGACTCACTTCTCCTTAGGAGCAGAAATTTGGTCCTTTTCTTTGACCACAGGAAACACCAGAAAATCTCAGCCATCTCCTTTGCAGATGCCTGCTACTGATTACCAGTATGATGAGACAAGAGCCTATGAGTAATATTGCCCTAGCACATCAGGACTAATGGAAAAACACTGAAATGCATACCACTTCTGATGGTGGGTTAGTAACAACATTGTTGCACACAATAACAGACACATTTATTATTTGACTATTCATTCATTGATGAATTATTATGGAAAGTCACTGGATAGATGGCCATAACATGTGAAAATAAATACAGCACTATTTTCCCAGCTACAGACATTTCTTCTTGTTTTTGATTGTGTTCTCTTGTAACATCTCCTTCTCAAACAAGGATTGGTTTTAGAATGGTAATATAAATACTTAACAGGACTCTATTCCTCAGAGGGGGGTCAAAAAAGGCTGAGAGTTTCAATTAGCTTTATTAGTGTCCAGAAGTAGGACTGCCCATTACTGGAAAAATGCTTTGAATTACTGCTCTTTGAATCAGATAATTAGTATTTGAAAGGAGAGAATCATGTCCTTCTAAATATTCACTCCAGAAATTTGCAGAAAATTACAAGACCTAAACCCTGCAGTCTTCACAATGATGCTTAGTTATGAGTTCCAATACGATGGTCCTTTTGGACGAACGCTGGGACGTTAAACTCTAGCTAAATTTAAGACTCATAAGCCTGATCTCCATTCTATAATTTCACTGCCTCATTATTATTAAAATTATAGTCAGTGTCAAAGTAACCTTCTGCTACTTTTAGGAACAAGTACACATTCTAAAGCTGACACATTCTAGCAACTGAACTTGTCAAACTTCAGAAATGCATCTACAGCAGAAATAATGGATTTCAAAATTAAACACAAATTACAATCCTTTACTTGTCTAGAAACAACACTCACTAAACACTATTAGTAATATTATTTCCCATAGCAAAGATTCCAGGATTGCTTGTTCTCAGATAGACACAATGCCCTTCTCTGAACTTGCTCTGAGACCTCCTTAGTACACAGGCTTGGCCAGTCTTATCACCAGCAAAGTTAAGAAGTGGACTGTTTACAATGTAGGTTCCACCTTCTGCTCTGCCTTGGCCTGAAATCCTCATTATTACAGCTTATTAAAAGACTCAGAGTGGGAATGTTCTGCTAGAGATATACGACAACAGTGAGCTACAGAGGACTATAGTAGAGAGTGAGTCCTAGAATACTAAGCAAGCAGGTAGATCCTAGAAGTGTATCTCAGTAGATGTTTGGGTCAGGGAAGACCCATCTCGGAATTGGAAAATCCCTGATGGGAGCCTGAGATGTAGGCGGTGGAAGGAAAATATCTGAGAATACAGCCTGAGTCGCTGTGATAGATAGTATTCTGTCAAGAGGCTCTCAGATAGTATGCCCTTAAAATAGGGTGGGCAGATTTAGCAGATAAAAATACAGAGCACCCATATAACCCAATAAATTTGAATTTCAGATAAACAACAAATAATTTTTTAGTATAAGTATGCACCAAAACATACTATAAACTTACTTGTTGCTGATCTGAAATTCAAATTTAACTGGACATTCTGTATTTTATCTGGCAACCCTGCCTTGAAACAATTAATGTTTCAGCATGAGTTACCTCTTTAGGTCTGGGTTTATTAGAGAAGTAGTTCTCAAAGTATGGCCCTTGGACCTGCAAGGCCTACTCTGGGAGTTGGCACGGAAGTCTGTTATAACGAGCCCTCCCGGAGATTCTGTTGAACACTCAAGTTGCAGAACCACTTTCCCAGAGCATCTGAAGACTGATGGATTGGATGAATAAACGAATAAAAAAGGAGAACTTAATTTGGGGAGCATGTGATAAAGGGAGCCCAGAACAGTCCTAGGTACAATAACTGTGTTGAAAACACTGAAATTCTCGTCCCCTTTGTAATGTGGCTTTGTTCATAAGGTTTGGATGCTGCCATTTCTTAGTTGCCTCTAGCAATTATTAATCAAACTGTTATAATGAAAAGAGCTTGCATGCTTATCTTCAGGGACACTGAAGGTGGAAATACTGGCCAGTCTTGAAGGGAGAGACACTTAAAACAAAAAAATTGGAAACCAGATTGAAGCCTTGGACCCTAGAGCAAAGAAGAAAAGGGCTCCTGAAGGCCTCCTGGGTGAGCTCCAGGGAATTCCCAGCAGGAAGATCCTTGCCTTTCCCAACAGGATTAGGTGCACAGCCTTGGAGACTAGTTTCTCTCAGCTCACAGTCATGCTTAGGGACTGAACAAAGTGTAGACTAGATGCCGACATGGGATTCCTGTTCTGCACCGGCATGTCACAGTGAGCTGGGGAGAGGGCCTCTAACTGCAATCCAGTGCAAGCGACCTGAGGGGATGGCTCCAGGACACAAGTGCAGTGGGCCAGGCCTCTCATCCCCACACCAACCTTTCCAGAGGGCAGACCTAGCTCCAGAGCTGCCCCCTCCTCCCACATAGCAAAACCTGAGATTTATTTAAACTGGAAAGATAGAGCCCTCTCATTTTGGAAACGCACAGTGAATAATTTTTTAAGTTGTATCTTTGTCCATTTTCAAATTCACCTCTTCAATTATGCAGAGAGATGCAGTGTAGCCTAGTGGGTAAGAACACACTCCAGGCTCTGCACTTAGTAGCTATACCTCAGTTTCTGCACATGTAAAATGTAGATAATTATGATATTTTGAGTATCGCTGTGAGGATTAAAGAGTTAATGCATTTAAAGTTTAGAATAGTGGCTCACAGAAAGGGGTCAATAAATATTAGCTGTTGGGTGGCACTGTTTACACTCAATTACTAACCTAAAGTTTGGAGATTTGAACCAATGTGAACCCACCCAGCAGTACCACAGAAGAAAGTCCTGGATATCTGCTTCCTTAAAGATTACAGCCTATCGAGCAGTTCTACTATGTAATACATGGGGTCACAATGAATTGGAATCAAATCCATGGCAATAGATTTTTTTTAAATTACTACTACTACTACTGTTATTAGTATTATTGCTATCTAGTAGAAATAATATTCCCTGGGTTTAATTGGAAGGAAGAAAAGGGTGATAGATAACAATTATCAGGAAGATCAAAGACTTAGGCTCTCTGGGTTTTGCTTCCCCGAAGCTGGTCTATGATCAAAATTCTGGTTGGCTTCCTAAGAATAAGCACACCAAAAACCAAACCCGTTACCGTCAAGTCGATTCCGACTCATAACAACCCTACTGGACAGAGTAGAACTGCCCCATGAGGTTTCCAAGCCTGTAATTTTTATGGAAGCAAACTGCCACATCTTTCTTCCAGGGAGCAGCTAGTGGGTTCAAACCACTCACCATTTGGTTAGCAGCCAAGAGCTTAACCACTGTATCACCAGGCTCCTTAAGAATCATCTTAGGAGCTTATTATATATACAGGTTGTTGTTCCCTGCCCCAAAGATACAATTTGGCCAGCCTGACGTGGAGCCTCAGAATCTGTATGTATAACAAACACGCCATGAGTTTCTGAGGGTTTCTGAGGTTTAGTGACCGCTGCCCTGGGAGAGAGCACCTCTCAAGCCTGAGGTGACTCAAGGAAGACTTTTCCCAGTGACTCATTCATCCATTCAATCAGTTTCTTCCTTCCACTTCCAGTAATCCTTTGAGAAGTTAATTGACAGAAAGCATTAAATGATAGATTTTGTGAATTTCAGTTCTATTGGTGGGAAGACTTTCACCATGATGATACATAAATAATAATAATAGCTGTTATGTGTTAAGTGTTTTCAATATGCCAGTTACTGTACCAGTGGTTTTTATACATGACATACACCCTTTTCAGGGAAATACTATTATTCCCGTTTTGTAGATGAGGAAACTAGAACATCAAGAAGTCAAGCAATTTGCTCAAGGACATACAACTAGGAAATGACAGAGCCAAATTCAAGCTTGTCAGACAATAAATATTTTCTCTACTCCAGTAGCCCTCAAACAGTAGTGTTAATAAAAAATAAAATAAATTGGAAAAACTTTTTAAAATTCATATTCCTGAGCCTTAAAAACAAAACTTCTGATTCAATAGGCCTGACTGAGGACTTGTTGTTGTTGTTAGGTGCCATGGAGTTGGTTCCAACTCATAGTGACCCTATGTACAACAGAACGAATCACTGCCCGGTCAGAAGCCATCCTCACAATCGTTGCTATGCTTGAGCCCATCGTTGCAGCCGTTGTGTCAAGCCTGAGGCCTAGAAACCTGCATTGATAACAGACAGCCCACGTAATTCTAACATATGTGGTCTTGGCCCACCTTTAGGGAAGCACTGCTCAGTACAATTTGTCTTACCTTGGTTTTAAATCTCTTCAACCCCAGTGAATACAAAGACATTTAAATAAGTCCCAAATATTTCCTAAAATGAGAGTTTCATGTTGATTTTTAAATTTTTGAATAAATTTAAAGTTGTGTGATTAGCACTTGCTCTAAGGAAATCTTAACTCTAGTTACCTCCCGAAATGGGAGCAGATAAATAACCAAGGTTCCTTTTGGATTGTATCTGCAATAGAGACACTACTCATAGGAAGATTAATTGTTTTTAATGGGCTGGTGTTGTTGTTTTTGTTTTCTAGCCATGGTGTCTAGATGAAATATACTTCCTTTTACATTATCTTGAAAGTGGAAATTATATTCAGGTTCATGAATGGAAGAAACAGGTTTTCCCATTGTTCTTTATTCTAAAATAACTTTTTTAAAAAATCCCATAAGCGTCTGCGATGCAGACAAATAGAAAATTATTAACACTTACAATACCAAAACCAAACCCGTTGCCGTCTAGTCAATTTCGACTCATAGTGACCCTGTACAGCATAATAAATGAATATATGCATGAAAGCAGAAAAACCATGACTTCATTTAACCTCTAAATCCAAGTCCAATCTTGATATGATTTCCCTGTGCATGTTGATAGTGTTTGCTCCAGAGAACTGAATATTACTTCTCTTCCTAAAAGACATATGTAGACCACGTGCCTGGCCCATGGCCCCAGGAAGACAGAGGAGACCCTGATCATAAATCAGCTGAGTGACAAATGAACTTGAGGGGTTACAGACAGTCAAAATAGGAGGAATGTCAGAATATCTCCACCCTGACATACGTACAAAGACATAGCCCCCATAGTGCACGTTACCCCCGGCATGACCTCAAAAGCATCAAAAGAGGCAAGCAGGCCAGTCAAGTGTAAAGAGGCAAGACCTTAGTCAAATCTCATAACCTTTTAAGCCTCAGTTTTCTCATCTGTAAAGTGGACGTGTGTATGTGGAGGAGGGTAAGAGGAATGTCCTTCCTCATAAAGAGTTGTTTTAAGAATTTAAATAAGATGATTTTTATGGAGCCCGTAACACATTGCCTGGCTCAATCATATTTAAAAAATACTCAAAAAGCATTTGTCATTATTATTCCTCCAACAATAAATAAGTTAGAAATATTGAAAAGACTTCAGGGCATAGTAAGAAGGAAAGGAAAATTGTTAGTGTTCCCCAAGAGCCTATTAACAGTCACTACATTGACCACAATCTATTATCAAATAGCCTGGGTTTAAAAATAAACAGATGCACAATCTGATCATATAGAAGTACTAAAGTCATTTATAGAGGAGGCAACCTGGTGAGTAGATCTTTCGTTAATGTTTCAGGCAACAAATTTTACCTAAATACAGAGTTCACATCAGGCTTTTTCAATGTGTCAAGGTTCTCTGCTACAGAAAAGTTAAGGAAATCTGTTTATGCTCTTTTTGTAGCAAACACCCACTAATCAAAAGTAAAAGACTCTCTCTGGCCCCGCTTCCCAGGTACTCAAAACTATTTCTCTGATTAATGATCCAGCTATCTGCAATAACTGCAAAGCCAACATTCCCCAGTTCTAACAGAGTCAGCTACCTCTGCCCAGGTGTTAAACCATGGCCCTCATCCTGGGGGGGTTTGGTAATTAGCAGCGTCAGCAGGTGTTTGCCCTTGCTGCTCTTTCTGGTATTTGAGCATACTTGTAGGGTCACTGTTGGTGGGGAGAAAGAGGGTGAAATAAATGATTCACCCCATCTCCAGCAAAGTTAGCTTGTTCGAGAAAGAAAAAGCAAACTTTCTGCCTCTGCATCAAGCACTGTCATTGTTCATTCTCTAAACCCCCAGCTAATTTTGAAGTTGGCTTTGGCACTCTCTCCTGCTCCCGTTTAGCAGCGTCCTCTCTCCAAACAGCTCATTTGGACTTTGCTGTGCTCTGGGCCTTTATGACCTGATTCTCTACAGATGAAAACTCCCTGTCTTGAATCTTGCCATGCTCTCTCAGACCCTGCTCCCTGACTTTCAACCAGTTCTAACCAGTTCGTTCCAGTCCGAACCCTTGCTGAGAATTTGCATTTCCACCCCAGATACACTGACTTAGAATCTACATTTTAACAAAATTCCCGGGTGATTCCTATGTATGATAAATTTTAAGAACCTCTGCTCTACTACTGGTTCTCAGAATTGGTCCCTAACCAACAACATTATCATGCAACTAACATGGCAGAGTTCCAAAGAGACGCAGAGAGTCAACTCTCACAAACTGGTATGACCGAAGTCCTACACACCCCTGAATATTGCAGAATTTATAATGCTTTGCTAAAGAAGTGTCATTACGCCCAAACAGCCAGAATATCACAACTGGATTTCATTGGTTTAAGAAATATTTTAGGGCAAAATGGGTTTCACGGAGTATTTAAGATTGCAATGAGGACTTCTGACAGATGGAAACAGGACTTGCATGATTAATTCCTCTCCCTCCAAGGAGCACCTTAAAAAAAAAAAAAATAGAAGACTTTTTTTAAAAGTATAAGTCTACAGCAAGAAACAGAGGATGAAAGCTATCAGAGGAGGATGGATTTTAACAAATTTCTATGAAATAGAAAGCAGATAGCTGCCACTGAGCAAAGGAAGTTGCCCCAGGAACACTTGCGGAAGGGACTAGAGTGGAAACCTGATCTGGCCTGCCCAGTAGAGCCCTCCAGAGACTCAGCACTCAGGGAAGACAAGAATTATGAAGGATTTGGGGAAAGGGACTGAAAATTGTGTATAAGGAATAGTGGGAAAGTCAAGGGGCTCATATCATTAGAAATACTTGGCACCTGACTAAGAACTAAGATCTGACAAAGAACTGGGTAAAGACAATATAGAGTGGAGCCCAACAAATGACAAGAAGTTTGGACTAAATGACCCTTAAAACCAAAAATCAAACGAGTTCCCATTGAGTCAATTCTGACTCATGGTAACCCCATTTGTTGCAGAGCAGAACTGCACTCCACAGGGTTTTCAAGGCTGTGACCTTTCAGAAACAGATTACCAGGGCTTTCTTTCGAGGCACCTCAGGGTGTGTTCAAATCACCAATCTTTCAGTTAGTAGCTGAGCGCAAAATGATCTTTAAAGAACTGTCTAATTACAACCAGATCAAGGTCCTTGTGGTATGAGATGAGACCTTAAAGGCTGGGATTTTCAGACTACCTTGGGGATTCATATCAGTCACAGAGCATCTATCTGGGTATCTAGTTGCACCCAGCATTGGGAGTCAGTGAGCGACTACATGAGTGTCCACTTTGTGCAAGAGCAGCCTAAACACTATAGACTAGGCAAGTGTAACCTATGCAGAAGAGAATACTAGAGCAGATGATTGAGACACTTAAGAGCCTACTTAGTATTGTGGGAAATAAACTTTTGGTGGCAGGTAATTCTGCCTTCAGGTAAACGTCTGTAGCCCTGAAGACCTTGCCTATTTTAGAATACATTCTTATCTCGAGGTCTATATAAACATCCTCTACATCTATTAAACAAGTATCTGTGCAGCTACTTATTGCCAGTTTTCTACTACATGTTGTGGAGAAAAAGAGATGCATCAGGTAAGGTTTGACTTCAATGTACTTACCATATAGGAGGGGTGATACTATATAGTTATGTCTCTGCATAACTGTGAGACTAGTGCCTTAAGAGAGGAAGAGGATGGCCTGGCAGTGAATAATGTTGAAATGGCAGATGTTTTGTTACATATATATTTACCACAATTAAAAAGAGAGAGAAATGGAATGTTTCCAGCTTGAAGGAGGTGCCATTGGGGTGCTAGGGTTGCCAGATAAAACACAGAACTCCCAGTTAAATTTGAATTTCAGATAAGCAACCAATAATTTTTTAGTACAAGACTGCCTCATGCAATATTTTTATTTGCTAAATCTGGCAACTATTAAACTTGGTTTTGTAGGGAGGGTAGGATGCGAATTGCCATGGAGGTTGGGGGTAAGGACATTCCAGGCAGAAGGGGAAATAAAAATAACGCAGTTATTTATTCAACTTTTAACCTCAAGTATCACCTTCTCGGAAAGACCTTCTCTGATCATCTCGTTTAAAATTGCAACCTTCCCATGCCTACAGTCTTTTTCTCCAAAGCATCTATCCCCATATGACATCTTGTGTGTTTCTTGTTTATCTCCCCCTTCTAGAATATTACAGTAAGAAATGTATGTTTTGTTCACTGCCGTATTTCCATGCCTACAACATGTGGCATAAAGTAGATGTGCAATAAATACTTGTTGACGGAAAAAATGACAAATGAACAAGTAAATTAATACACTAAGAAATTGACAGGAACTGATTCATTTTTCCCCTCCAGCCTAACAGTTGGTAAATGCTTAGTATTTATTAAAATATGAAAACATAAGACAACTCCAACCCTGAAGTAGCATGCAAACTAAATGGGGACAAAAGAAGACAGATACAAAAGAAATACATGATCATAAAGAAATATAAATGTAGCCAAGAATCACAAATAGTGTACACAAACCCTGCTTCATTTCTGCTGAGTCAGTGTTGTCACAGGGCCTTCAAAACTCAAGTCCGCGAAGACAGCATGGGAGATACAGATCTGGACAACGTCTTGCAAGCAGTGGAGGAGGCAGAGCTTCTGGGTCCCTTTGGGCTAACAGAGTAGTTGAATTCATTGCCCTCAGGACCCCTTTTCCTTTACAGGCCATGTCTCCTCAGAAGCCAAACACCACAGCCTAGCATCCTGCAGCTCATCTTCCTCCAAAGGAATTGACCAGCCTTGTGGATGGACTTCAGGGGTAATAAGGGGACCAAATAAATGTGTTTTGAGTGGAAAAGGATGATGTCTTGGAATTAAAAGTCAGGACACAATGTTTTTGCCTATCACTGGTGGTAGTCAGGGATGGTTTAGAGGTTTCTCAGAGTCAATAGATGCTGTAAATTGTGGCAATGCTGCTTCCCCCACCTCAGGAGAGGTCTACACAAAAGAGACATCTCCTACAAATAAAGTCAGGCCAGGTCCCTGTCAACCTGTCTTCTCGTGTAACATGCTCTCCATCAAGACAAATGCACATGTCTGTAGATGTTAATTGGCACTTAGATTTAAGATAGGAGAATCTTAGAAAGGAAGAATCTGATGGCCTGTTCACTTAATGGCTACCTCATCAGCAAGACCATCTGTCACTTAGTTAATACAATAAGGATATCACTAACGCTTTCTGAATGTACAGGTCACTAAAATGCTAAAAAAAAAAAGGAACAAGTGCAGGTAGATGTAGGTAGAGCTCTCTTTCTCAGGCAGTGGTGCATTTATGCCTTTAGCTTCCTCTATTTCTACTTCTTAGTGATATCTCAAAGGTCTCAATTGTCTGTTATTATATTGTGTTATTATATTGTCAATCACTTGGTCTTTTATTTGTTTGTAACATTTAGACTAGAAATGCCATAAAGAAGCAAGTGAGACAGAAAGAGAAAGGAAGAATAAAAGAGGAGAGGAAAAGAAAAACCTTAAGAAATAATTGAGTTGATGCCTCTACAGAAATAGCAAAGGATAAAAAACCAAAACCAAAACCCCACTACGGTGTAAGATCCTGCCATCTTAGAGCTTCCATACTCTTAAAACAATGGAAACTTAACACTCATGAAATAAAGCTTGAATTGAAGCACTCTGAACTATTTGAAGATCTATTCAACCATATATCCCAGAGCTGTTATAGAAGAGGGTCTGTCACATAGAGGCACTCAAAAAATATGTGAAGTGGACAAATGAATTGTTGGATTAATTTATATATCTTTGGTAAGGAATGTCTTACATGATGGTATTCTTACTTAAAACATAAATAGAACTAAAAATATAACAGAGAACTTTCAATTTTAATAAACCAGGAAACTGTAACACTGAGGATAAAAAAGTCTTCATCAAAGCCTTGGCTCAGAGTGAGGCTTGACACCTGTAAGTTAGTATCCATCACTGCCTGGATACTAACATCTTTGGGAAGAAAATAAGACCAGCTCCCAGTCCATCACTGATTTTTGGGTCAACCTCTAATGGTGTTTTCCTTCTGGGAGGACCGCTCATGTGTGCTCCATTCCCATGGAGCATACAGCCAAGAATGTCCTTCCCAGTGACAAAAATTGTTGGCAAAATTACACTGTTAAAATTTTGGCAGGAGACCAATGCCGTTCTTATTCTGATACTAGAGGCTCAACAAGGGCACAGAAACCTAAGGAGTTTTTTGTGTAGTTATTTCAGCCCTTACTCTTTGCAGCAATTATCTTAATTATAGACGTCAGGGCATCAATTAGAAGCCGGCAGCCCATGAGGTTCCAGTTGAGAGCAGATGGGAAAGGTGCATATGGAAGTTAAGCAGTATTAGGGGTTATTCCTGCCTCCTAGCCAGGAATTTCTGTCTACAAACCTCAGTGAGTTATGTCCTACACAATTCAATTTAAACATAAAATACTCTGTATGAGGAATGGCACTTAGAGGCAAAAGGCATCAGACACGTGTCAGAATGTTCCCTGCATGGGCTGCACTGCCTGCTGACAAAACCCCAGGTGACAGGTAGCATGGAGTCTTCAAAGTCATAGATAAGAGGAAGTCAGAGTAGCAGCTGTTAGAATGAAAAGAGAGGTAGGGAAATTAATTTATTTTAAAAAGGATTCAGAAACCCGGCACTGTGAGATCTGTTAAATCCTTCACCTGCTTTTTGTTTCTCTAATTTCATGAAAATAATTATTTTCTTCCAACATTCAACTTACATGTACTCTACTCTGTGCTGGTTATTCAGTCAAATAAAACTTTATTCAACAAATATTTTCTAAGCATCTCCTCTGTGCCAGACATGAGGCTAGGCATAGAGAATACAGAAATGAATGGGATGCAAACCTTGCCCTCCTGGAGCTTCCCAGCTAGGATAGGATTTCACACTCAATCTGTGGTCTCTGCATAAGAACGGAGGGGAATTCTTCACATTTCAGGAAATGCACATGGAGAATTAGGAATGGATTTGCTTTGATTCATGCAATTTCTGGCCCAGAACTTCTTTTTAACCAGACGTACACATCTGAGATACAATTAGATCCAGTCAATGATGTTGGTTGGCCATATTAACTAAGGGTTGCCAGGTGATACACTAGCAAGGTATATAAATTTCCTACCAGAAATGAAACCTAAGAGGAATTCTGGCAACATGGCACTCTAGGTAGAAGCACCATGCCTTCCCTCCACTGCAAAGATCCAAAAAACTAAGCCAAAGAGAGAAAACAGCAATCCTGAAATCCTAAACATCAAATGAAGAGATAAAGAACTCAGCCAAGCACCAAATGGAATAAGAAACTGACAGAGAACAGGGAGCAAGGAGACATACATGCAGAGGTCCCCTATCAGCTAATGCAGCACAGATCAGCCGTCTTGGACTTCTATCAGAGACCAGCAAATAGGGGGTATGAGAAAGCAGCTTCACGGAGCTTCCAGCAGGAGACAGAACAACCAGTAAACAGCAATGCACGCTTTCCCACCCCCCACCCTTCTTCACCCCCACTCGGCCTCCTCTGCTTCCCGTGGCCACAGTCTCTTGGCCAGAAAGCACTGGCTGCTTGGATTCCACCTGCCCGCACTGGACGACTCCCTGAGAGCCAATTGTTCGCTGCTGGTGTTGCTTTTTTCTGCTTCTTTTGATTTCTTCCTTACCTCTTACCACCTCCCCCTCCTTTCACTCAAATACCTGGATCCGTGCGCCATCTTTGCTTCTTCCTGAGGGACTGTAGAGCTCCGCCCAAGTGTGGAACTGCTTCCCAGTCCGTGCTGCTACGTTGGTGAGATCCCGGGGCTTTTGTTTGTTTGTTTTGAATTGTTTGTTTGTTTTCTTTTTCTTTTCTCGAGTTGGGAGCCCATTCTGGCTGGGCAGTGCTGTGCGGCTGGGGACCTACCCCCTCAGCACAGAGGGATCCCTAGGGCATTTCTTTTTTTGTGGGTTATTTTTTTTTTTTTTCTGTTTCTTGGGGGGGTTTTCTTGTTCTTTTTTTTTTTTTATATGTTTTGCTTTGTTTTCCCTCTTTTTCCCTTCTTGTCTTTCTTCATTACTCAGTTTGTCAACTCTCTATACCTTCCTTCACTTCCTGTCACCTGAATACCTGGCACTGAGTGACAACTCTACATCTTCTAGCCAGGTTGTTTCAACACCTGGGAACAACTTCCCCAGACCTCATAGCCACACTGGTGGGATCCCTGGGAACTTTATTTTTCTTTCTAATTTTTATTTATTCATTATTTTATTTTTTTCTTCTTCTTCCCCTTTTTGTTTTTCTCCATTTCATAGTCTCTCATCCCTCCACTCCAACGGCAAGCTCCCCTAGCAGTCTTCTTTGTTGTATGTTTTTGGCTCCTGTTCCTCTCTCCTCTCTCACATACCCATCTTAGCTCCACACATCACAATCTACCCCCTTAATCCTGCCTACCCGCACCAAGAACTTAACATCACACCACCAAGCAGCGCAGGCAAGGCCTACCAGAACCTGCACTGCATGGATTCCCAACCCACCCTGGTGGCTGTAGTAAGTGCAATAAACAACCCATCCCATCAACTCCTCTTCAGCTAGACCTGCCCTGCTGTACCATATCTGAGTGACTGACCCTGCCAGCTGGAGAAGGAGGTGAAAAGTATCCTGCCCACAGACAAGCAAACAACAAAGAACACACAGCCTGCCTGCTCAGACATAACCAAATTTTTTTTTAAATGATGAAACAATTGAATCTACAATCAATAAACAATAATAATAACTACTGAATGCCCCGAAGACAACAGACAATATGAAAACATTTACAAAAATTGGACAGGAAGGTTCCAGTAGACATCCAAAATAAAACACCAGATGACTTTCCAAAGAAAAGGCACTAGAAAATTCTCTAATTCAAAACTCTAATATTCAGAATTATCCAAGAGTTGAAGCAAAAAGCAGACAAAAATGAGGACAAAACAGACAAATTCATGGAAAAGGCAGACAAATTCACAGAAACTACAGACAAAAAAATGGAAGAATTCAGGAAATAATGCAGAAACAAAATGCCAAAATAAATTCACAACTAAAAGTTATACAAAAACAACAATTAGAATTCCAAAACATAAACAACAAGATTTCAGAAATGGACAGTGTCATACAAGGGCTGAGGAGCAGATTTGAGGCGGTGGAAGACAGGATCAGTGAAATTGAAGGTAAACAGTTGGATACAACTCTGTTTGAGGACAAATCAGAAAAAAAGAATGAGGAAAAATGAAGAGACACTGAGAGTTATGTGGGATACAATCAAAAGCAAAAATTTGAGAGTGATTGGAGTTCCAGAAAACGGGAAGAAAACAGAAAACACAGAGAGGATCATGGAAGAATTGCTGACAGAAAACTTCCTCAATATCATGAAAGATGAAAAGCTGGCAATCCAAGAAGATCAACGAACCCCACATAGGATAGACCCCAAAAGAAAATCAACAAGTCATATCATAATCACACTCACCAAAACCAAAGACAAACAAAGAATCCTGACAGCAACTCGTGAAAAACAAGAAGTCACAAACAGGAAAAACAATACGACTAAGCTCAGATTATTAGGCAGAAACCATGAACGCAAGAAAGCAATGGGATGACATATATAAAACCTTGAAAGGAAAAATTGCCAGCCAAGAATAATATATCCTGCAAAGCTCTCATTCAAATATGATGGTGAAATTAGGACATTTCCAGATAAACAGAAATTAAGGGAATATGTAAGAACTAATCCAAACTCACAAGAATTATTAAAGGGAGTCCTTCGATCTGAGAGAAAACAACTTCAGCCAATAGGCTGAATCTAGGATGCAGGATTGTACCAGCCAGATACCAATCTAGGAAATGAACTCTCAAGGACTATCCAAAACCAAAAGAAATACAACAGGGAATAAAAGCAGTTAATCTGTAAATGAAAACAACATCAAAACAATAAAAGAGGGAA
>NW_004443941.1:27895355-27982207 GCF_000243295.1 Trichechus manatus latirostris | reverse complement strand
AGCACAACTTGTACAAGGAAAGGTCATGGAAGCTCCATAGACACATCCAAACTCCCTGAGGGACTGAATTGCTGGGCAGAGAGCTGTGGGGACCATGGTCTCGGGGAACATCTAGCTCAATTGGCATAACACAGTTTATAAAGACAGTGTTCTACATTCTACCTTGGTAAGTCATTTCTGGGGTCTTAAAAGCCTATGAGCACCCATCTAAGATACTCCACTGGTCTCACCCCTTCGGGAGCAAGGGAGAATGAAGAGAACAAGATATAAGGAAAAGATTAGTCCAAAGTACTAATGGACCACAGCTACCAAGGCCTCCACCAGACTGATTCCAATACAGCCAGATGGTGCCCAGCTACCACCACTGACTGCTCTGACCGGGATCATAACAGAGGGTTCTGGACAGAGCTGGAGAAGGATGTAGAACAAAATTCTAACACACACACACACAGAAAGACCAGATTTACTGGCCTGAAAGAGACTGGAGAAACCCTGAGAGTGTGGTCCCAGACACCCTTTTAGCTCAGTGGTGAAGTCACTTCCCAGGTTCACCGTTCAACCAGGGACTGGACAGCCCCATAAAACAAAATGGGACCAATCAGGCACAGCAGTCCAGGGACAAGGACTAGAAGGCAGAAGGGGACAGGAAAGCTGGTGATAGGAAACCCAAGGTTGAGTAATGACAGTGTTGACATGTAGTGGGGTTGTTAACCATTGTCAAGGGCAACATGTGTACTGTTTAATGAAAAACTATTTTGTTCTGTAAACCTTCATCTAAAGTGAGAATAGCATCACAACTGGAAGAACATAATCGATGTCACTGAACTGTGCATGTAGAAATTTTTGAAATGCTGTGTCTTTGGCTACATATATTTTCACAAAAAAAAAAAAGGTCGAGAAGGGAGAGGGTTGACATGTCGTGGAGTTTTTAACCAATGTCATAAAACAGTATGTGTACCGACTGTTTAATGAGAAACTATTTGTTCTGTAAACCTTCACCTAACATACAATAAAAAATAAAAAGAAATGAAACCTAAGCCTCTCCAGGCCTCATGAACCTGTAAGTACAGATGGTGTCACAGAAGCAGAAATAACCCATATCTTACTGACTCCTTCTTGCACCTACTTAAAAAGTGTCAAAGCCTCCCCTACTTATATGTGGGAACAAGCAAAGGGTATCTCTTGGGATCAGGAGCCAGTCTGTGAAATCCACATTCTGCTACAATCTTCTTCACTGCTACCCTTCCCTTAATGTCCACTTCATGGAATGTGTCTTTTCTATCACTGATACTATACTCTAATGAGAATATTCATGTCCATAGCATATGCACCCACTGTCCCAAAGATGCCAACTCTTAAGGTACTAAAATGGCTCTGGGAGCGATTGGACAATTGTCTCACCTCTACCTATGTTAAACACCTTATGTGTCCTCATGTCTCAGACAGCTCTCATGGAAACAAGTTCTTCAGTTCCTTCCTGCGGTTTCCCTCTCACCATGGTACTTGACACAGTGGGCTTTGGGGCCAGGTTTCCATTTCACTTCCTCCCATTCCTCTTCCCTCCCCACTCATTGAAATAGACACCTGTGTGCCTCTCATTGTCAGCCTCCTCCAAAGGATAAGACATACCGAGACATATCTGAACCTAGTGACTGGCATAGCTCAGATTTAAACTAGAGAACTGCTAAATTCTGGACATCTTGTGGAAGAGTCAGTAAACATGAATTTGATTTGGTTCATTTATTCTTCAACATATACTTACTAAAAACATATTATGTGATGGGTAATGGAGATATATTGATAGTTAAATTTAAAAAAGACCTGGTCCCTGTGCTTGAAGAACTAGTAAACCAACAAAAAAATATATAATTACAGTCATGTGCCACATAATGTCCCTTCTGGCACCGTCCAATCAAATATACATCCATGGTCCCATAAGGTTATAATAACCCATTGCTGTCGAGTCAATTCTGACTCATAGTGATCCTATAGGACAGAGTAGAACTGCTCCATAGGTTTCCAAGGAGCACCTGGTGAATTCAAACTGCTGACCTTTTGGTTAACAGCCAAACTCTTAACCACTACACCATCAGGGTTTCCAAGGTCATAATAAAGATCAGAAATCCTCATCAGAGAACATGAGGTGGTGGATGTAACTGGACCTAGCAAACACAACAGCTTCCAGCATGCAACATGCGTATCTCATGTATCTTGTATACAAGGTGATTGTGCTGCCAGGCATATAATGGTACAGTACATATATAACCTGTAACACATAAGTCTTCATAGTCAGAATAAACACCTATGTTACTGGATTATGTATGTACTGTACTGTACTTTCTATCATTATTTTAATGTGAACTTTCCCTGCTTACAAATAAAAAATTTTCTGTGTGTTATAAACTGAATTGTGTCCTCCCCCAAAATGTTTGTCAACATGGCTAGTCCATGATTCCTAGTGTTGTGTGATTGTCCACCATCTTGTCATCTGATGCGATTTTCCTGTATTGTAAATCCTATCTCTATGAAGTTAATGAGATGGGATTAGTGGCAGTTATGCTTGATGAGGCAGGACTCAATCTACAAGATTAGGTTGTGTCTTAAGCCAATCTCTTTTGTAATATAAAAGAGAGAAGCAAGCAGAGAGACATGGGGGACCGCATAACCAAGAAACAAGAGCCAGGAGAATAGAGCGTCCTTTGGACCCAGGGTCCCTGTGCTGAGAAGCTCCAAGACCAGGGAAGATTGATGATAAGGACCTTCCCCAAGAGCTGACGGTGAGAAAAAACCTTCCCCTGAAGCTGGCACCCTGAATTCAGACTTCTAGCCTCCTAGACTGAGAAAGAATAAATTTCTTTTTGTTAGAGCCATCCACTTGTGGTATTTCTGTTATAGCACCGCTAGATAACTAAGACACTGTGTAACAGTGTATAATATACTCGTAGACAGCAACACATCTCTTGAATGTTGTATTGTTATCTTCTCTGTTTAATTTTCTTTCAAAAATATTACTGTGAAGTGCATCATGGCTCCCAAATGCAACAAAACCAGTGTTAGTGATAGCAGCGGCAAGAGGCAAAGGAGAAGTATCAGTCTGGAAGTGAAACAAAAGGTACCCCATATAGCTTCCCTAACTATATAATATGATGTTCACATAACATCCAAATCAGATAATGTCCTATTTCACAGTATGTGTTATGGAAGTTAAGCCATGCATGACTGTACTAATTAAGACAAAGTGCCATGAAGGAAATGAATAGTGATAAAAAGGAGAGCATCATAGGCCTGCCAGAACACAGCCAAGATCATAGAGCCAGTTCAAGAGTTTTTGACAATGCTGTATTCTCTCTTATGTGTTAGCTAGAGCAAAGCTGTTGAGTTGGAACAATATGCAGTTAATTCTCACAACTCAACAGGCCCTACAGAATGTAGCACCCAGTACTAACTCATTTTAATGATAAGCCAAAGATCACTGTCAGGTCATTGAAGGGGGTTTGGAATTGCTCTCAATCTTCTTGACTCAAAAGATTAGGCTGTGCTCACCGTGTGTGAGCTTGAGGTGTTAAGCTCTTCTATCTTGGTGCTGTCTGCAAAACTGATAATGTCCATAATTGCATTATCCAAGTTAGCAATAAAAAATTAAATGCTAATCCAGTAGTATCCGCTGACAGTGTTTACCCAGGTAGATAGATACTAAGCCAGTAACTACAATAAAAACCACTTCTTGATATGGAATGAAATAAAATCCACTAAGGTCCAAATATGTTGTATAAGCAATGCTTTCTTCTTTATCACAGTGCTCTAAGGAAATGAAAGACTTCTGACACGACCAGCTCGTCACAGAATGACTGGAACAACCATGAGGCGGTCCCAGATCTTGCTTATATTTACCAGTTAAAGTTTCTATTCTTTTATGATCTAAAATTAGAATCATAGGGTTATCCTGATACCTTTTTTGTGTCAAAGGTTATATTTGCTGTGAATTCAGTTACCAGAAGCTGTTCACACTTAACATCACTTCCGCTTTGATTTTGCATTAGGCATTCAGTATTTTCCTGAGACTTTATGTAAATTGGTTACTTTAAAAAACTAATAACATATCCCAATGACTTTAGTTACAGTTTCAGAGACTGGTTCCCAGTGTGAGTATATTGGCTAAAACACATATAACTTTACATTTAAAGAGCACCCTGTCTTTGTTAATGTATGGTCTATATGCATTTAGTACTCTGCCCTATAATGTGTTAGACAAATCAACCTGCGTGCTCTTCAGTCACCAGCTGTAAATGCATTTATTAAAATATATCACATTAAATCAATATTTCAGTGGATGCTCTCCCTGATCTGGAAAATCTGAATGCTTAAGAATTCCCAAAGTTTATATGATTGTTCTAGATATTTTATGCCACTTAACAGCTCCATGTCTGAATAGACAATAATATATTGTTACTATTGCAGTGCTCATAGTATGCAACAAAATATTTCTGAGCATTTCAGTGCAATTACACAATTATTGTTAAATTGTCAAATATCAATTGATCCTTTATCGATTAGCAAAATCCACGATCAAATTAAAATTTCTGATAAAGTGTTTTGATGGTGTCTGTTTCTACCTGAAAACAATTTTTCAACAACAGTTCAACAACAAACTGTTCAACAATAATTCAACAACAACAAAGAATGAACAATGCACTTTCAAAGAATGCACAGCTAGTATAGAAGCTAAAAATAAAAATAAAGATATATGTATAAAAGTATCATACACATAATGTGATACTAATGTAATGCTGATCATTGAGACAAGAAAATAAAAATATAATCAGAAATATAATTGGTGCTTTATCAGATTATATAGCGTCACAGTGACTGCTGTCTCCCTTTTCCAACAGCAGATGGGAGAAAAGCCCAGACAAGATAAATCTAGACCAAGGGTGGATTATCCAGTATGCAACATGAGCAAGGGGCTTACCTTGCTTACCAGATCATCTGTAATGAAGAGTTTCACATTTTTTCACCACATCAAAGTTTCTGCTTCTAGGTATGGCTGGCATCTGTCTCTCTCCCAAGCTTACAGCACCTTCATACAGAATCAAAGTCTCTTGTCAAATTTACAATCCCTAACAGGGGTGGATTACCCGATCAGCAAGGTAAGCAAGGGCTTTCCTGTGCTTACTTACTAATCTGTAGTGAACATCTTGATGTGGTGAAAACCATGTGAAATTGTTCACTGTATTAGTAAGTAAGCACAAGTAAGCCCATATTTACCTTGCTTATTGGGCAATTTATCCCTGATCTAGACAGACACAATAAAATAGGTATAGAAGAGAAATTTCTCAACATAATAAAGAGCATCTATGCAAAACCAACAGCTATCACTGTTTTTAATGTAGAGAGGCTGAGAACATTCCCCATGAGAACACGAACAAGAAAAGGACACGTTTTATTATCGCTCCTATTTAACACTGTGCTGCAAGTCCTAGATAGAGCAATGAGGAAGAAAAAGAAATAAACGGCATCCAAATTGGTAATGAAGAAGTAAACTGCCACTATTTGCTGACGATATGATGCTATTCACAGAAAACCCAAAAGACTCCACAGGAAAACTACTGGAACTAGTAGATTCAGCAGAGTAGCAGGATACAAGATAAACATACAAAAATCAGTTGGATTCCTATATACCAAAAAGAGAACGATGAAAAGGAAATCAGGAAAACAATACTATTTATAATAGCCCCTAAAAAAAAAAATACTTAGGAATAAATCTAAGCAGGGATGTAAAAGACCTATACAAAGAAAACTACAAAACAGTACTGCAAGAAACCCAAAGGGATCTATATAATTGGAAAAACATACCATGCTCGTGGTAGGTAGACTCTATATTGCAAAAATGACAATTCTATCCAAAGCAATTTACAAATACAAAGCAATCCTGATCCAAATACCAACAACATTCTTTGAAGAGATGGAAAAACTAATCATTAACTTTATATGGAAAGGGAAGAAGCCCCGGATAAGTAAAGCACTATTGAAGAAGAAGAATAAAGTAGGAAGACTCACACTATCTGACCTCAGAACCTACTATACAGCTACAGTAGTCAAAACAGCCCAGTACTGGTACAATGACAGATACATTGAGAACCCAGATGTAAATCCATCCACCTACACTCACCTGATCTTCGACAAGGGCCCAAAGCCCATCAAATGGGAAAAAGACAGTCTTTTTAACAAATGGTGCTGGCAAAACTGGATATCCATCTGCAAAAAAAAGTAAAACAGGACCCATACCTCACACCATACACAAAAACTAATTCAAAATGGATCAAAGACCTAAATATAAAGCCAAGAACTCCAAAGTTCATAGAAGAGAAAATAGGATCAATGCTAGAGGCCCTAATGCATGGCTTTAGCAGGATAAAAACCATAATGAACAACACACAAATTCCAGAAGATAAGCTAGATAACTGGGATCTTCTAAAAATTAAACACTTATGCTCGTCAAAAGGCTTCACCAAAAGAGCAAAAAGAGAACCTACAGACTGGGAAAAAAAATTTGTCTATTATGAATCAGACAAAGGCCTAATCTCTAAAATCTAGAGGAAAATCCAGCACCTCCACAACAAAAAGACAAATAATCCAATTTAAAAATGGGCAAAGGAAATGAACAGACCCTTACTTCTCCAAAGAAGACATTAAAACGTCTAACAGATACATGAGGAAATGCTCGCGGTCACTAGCCATTAGAGAAACACAAATCAAAACCACAATGAGTTACCATCTCACCCCAGCGTTACTTGCACGAATCAAAAAAACAGAAAATAACGAATGTTGGAGAGTCTGCAGGGAGATCGGAACTCTTAAGCACTGCTGATGGGAATGTAAAATGATACAACCATTTTGGAAAATGATATGGCACTTCCTTAGAAAGCTACAAATAGAAATACCATATGATCCAGCAATCCCACCCCTAGGAATATATCCTAGAGAAATAAGAGTCATCATACGAATAGATATATGCACACTCATGTTCATTGCAGCATTGTTCACAGTAGCAAAAAGATAGAAACAACCTAGATGCCCATCAACAGATGAATGGATAAACAAACTATAGTACATACACACAATGGAGTATTACACAACGATAAAGAACAATGATGAATCTGCAAAGCATCTCATAACATGGATGAATCTGGAGGGCATTATGCTGAGTGAAATAAGTCAATCACAAAAGGACAAATATTGTAAATATTGTAAAATATTGTAAAAACTCATGAAAAGGTTTACACACAAAAAGAAACAATCTTTGATGGTTATGAGGGAGGGTAGAGGTGGGGATGGAAAAACACTAAATAAGACAATAGATAAGTGGTAACTGCAGTGGCGGGTAAGACAGTACATAATTCTGAGGAAGCCAGCACAGCTTGTACAAGAAAAGGTCATGGAAACTCCATTGATACATCTAAACTCCCTGAGGGACCAAATTGCTGAGCTGAGGGCTGTGGGGACCATGGTCTCAGGGAACATCTAACTCAATTGGCATAACATAGTTTATAAAGAAAATGTTCTACATTCTACTTTGGTGAGTAGTGTCTGGGGTCTTAAAAGCCTGCGAGCGGCCATCTAAGATACTCTACTGGTCTCACCCCTTCGGCAGTAAGGGAAAATAAAGAAAACTAAAGATACAAGGGAAATATTAGTCCAAAAGACTAATGGACCACATCTACATGGCCTCCACCAGACTGAGTCCGGTAGAACAAGACGGTGCCCAGTTACCACCACTGACTGCTCTGACAGGGACCACAACAGAGGGTCTTGGACAGAGCTGGAGAAAAATGTCAAACAAAACTCTAACTCATGAAAAAAGACCAGACTTACTGGCCTGACAGAGACTGGAGAATCCTCAAGAGTATGGCCCACGGGCGCCCTTTTAGCTCAGTAATGAAGTTACTCTCAAGGTTCACCCTTCAGCCAAAGATTAGACAGGTCCATAAAACAAAACGAAACTAAAGGGGCAAATCAGTCCAGGAGCAAGGACTAGAAGGCAGGAGCGGACAGGAAAGCGGGTAATAGGGAACCCAAGGTCAAGAAGGGAGAGTGTTGACATGTCGTGGGGTTGTTAACCAATGTCGTAAAACAATATATGTACTGTTTAATGAGAAGCTAGTTTGTTCTGTGAACCTTCACCTGAAGTACAATAAAAAACAAAAAACTAATGAGAGCCTCATTTCTCATCTGTGCCAGAAGTATTGGACAGCATTGATCTGATGCTTCACTCTCAACTTCATAGAATCAGTCTACATTTCTATTTTATAGTTCTCAATTATTTTTCAATATTTTAATTGCCATTACTTTGACCTAATCACGCATTTTTTTTTTTTTAGGAAAGCATATTACCTCTTAGCTGTATGGATGAATGGAATGAAAGGAAGAAAGTATTATATGGCAAAAAGACTGCAACCTCTGTAGCCCAAAAGCTTGGTTCAAACCCTGGCACCACCTACTACCTGAATAATCATAGGCAGCTCATTTAAGCTCCATGAGCCTAAGTTTTCTGATTCCTAAATTGAGGATAAGAGGATCTTCCTCGGAATATGGTTGTGGGAATTAGAACTATTATATACCAGCACCTAACAGCGTGACTGGTGCACAGTAGATGATCCATAAATTATACCACTATAATGTATGTGAAAGCACTTTGTAAACTATGGAGCACTATATAAATGTTATTTACAGCATTACCTCCCATTGTGGTACTTTATTGTTATCTAGACTTATCATAATTATATAATGTATAGAAAAGTGTCCAGGAAGAAGCCATAGTAAACCCTGGTTCTACTGCCACAGTAACTAAAAAGAAGGAAAGAGTACCATGGATACTTGATTGCTTTTTGTTGTATTTATTTGCCTTGTGGATGATCAAAAGTCTCCTCCCTTTTGCCACCTAAATGAGTCCTGGATGATTTAACAAGTCTTATACTCCGAGTGGAGCCCTGGCGGTGCAGTGGCAAAGAGTTTGGCTGCTAACCAAAAGGTCGGTAGTTTGAATCTACCAGTCGCTCCTTGGAAACACTATGGGGCAGTTCTCCTCTGTCCTATAGGGTCGCTATGAGTCCAAATCGACTAGACAGCAACAGGGTTTTTGTTTTTGTTTTTGTTTTTATACTCTGAGTAGTCCCAAGGAATTGTCTAATTATATGACCATTATATGACCATTATAATTATGTCATTATATGACCGTCACACCCAAGGCTGTGACTTCCACTGTGGCCTCCACACATCTTCTCTGGCCATGCTGATGGCCTTGGTGTAGGCCTGCTCTTCCCAGTCCTCAGTCCTCTCTAAAGATCAGAAATGCAGCCAACAGAGGACTGAGACTAAGCTTCACTTAGGGTTGCAAATAACCAAACCTGACTCCAACTAGCTTTTCAGGAAAGTGCTCAGACCTCAGATAGAAGTGGAATCAGAACCGGATCTATGTTAGGAATTCAGAAGATATATCCTCTCCATTTCTCATCTCTGCTTCTCTCTGCTTGCCAAATTCATTCTTCATTCTTTATGATCTGGTTTCTCTGTTTCTCAACTCATAGTTACCAACTCCCCTCTTCCCCCTCCCCATCTCGTGCCAGCGCTCAGTTTTCACATGTCCCTCAGTTCTGGCCACACATAGAAATTAACTGGCTTCTCTGAATTGGGTGTGGACCCTGTCCTATTCAACCCTAGTGGGAAGGGGATAGGAAAGCATCACATGCTATAAACATGGGAGTCATTTCTGCACCTATAGATAGGCGGGACATTCTCATGAGGCATGATGATTATAGAGGTTTTCAAGTGTACCTTCATGGAGTGTGGTTTGTACAGGTACTGTATGTGAGGGTCCAGAGTATAGACAGAGTCCCTGGGTGGTGCAAAGGGTTAATGCACTCAGCTGCTAACTAAAAGCTTAGCTGTTAACCAAGGAGGCTCAAGTCTACCCATAGGCACCTCAGAAGAAAGGCCTGGCAATCCTGGCAAAACTCAGCCACGGAAAACCCTATGGAGCACAGTTCTACCATAACACATGTGGAGTTGCCATGAGTCAGAAATGACTTGATGGCAACTGGTTTTACTGGAGAGTATGGAACAATTCTACTCGAAGCCAACTAACAATAACAATAAACAATTAGGTAATATCAGAATCAATCAAATCAAGTTATGCAGGTTTTAATATCTTCAACCACCATCCCACTCCTCTGACCAATGGCAGCTTAGGTTTTAAACCATCAGTAAGTTGTAAGACAGGTACCATTTGTCTTCATTCTACTTAGACCACCCTCTTTCTGCTGTTAAGTCACTTTGTTAGCCCTATTTCTGATCTTAGAGGAAGACTACATAGTAGAAAGACCAGGCCTGCTTCTGAATTCTGACTCTGTGACCTTGGGCAAGTATCACTATTTCTCAAAGCTCAGGGGCCACACTTGTAAGATAGGGCTGGTAATATCTACCCTGCCTGCTACTGGGGTTATGAGGATGGCATCCACAGATATGTGTCAAAAACATTTTGAAAACTGTGAATGCATTTTATGAACAGCAATGCAGTAATGTGGCTAAGAGCTGAGTCCCTCTGATGTGGATTTACATCCTGGTTCTACTATTTATTAGCCTCATTTTGGGCAAGTTACTTTTCCCCATTGAGCCTCAGTTTCTTTATCTGTAAAATTGGCATAAAAACATAAATATAATAATATTAATACCTTGTAGGTTTATTATGAAGATGAAAAGTGATAATGCAAATAAAGTGCTTTGCACAGTGTCTGGCATGTAGAGGGCATTTGAAATTTCTTAATTATTATAAGATATTAGTAATACCCATGGGAGCCGCAGATTAAACTTTTGGCTTCTGTCCAAAACATAACAAATTTTCAGTTACCCTTTTCACTAGAAAATGAGTGTGGCCTTTGCTCTTACCCTACAGTAGCCTGTTTTCCTATCTCCTTTCCTGTCCCTTTGCTTGTTAGACAGACTCTTTTCTCTTAATCCAGTAGATACTTGGTCTTTCTGCTTTTGTTTATGTCATCTCTGGGCTACTGAGTTCTGTCTTGGCTACCAGATCCTGTTTTCCAGGCCCTTTATTTTAATATCAGTCATGTTGGTTCTTGCCTATTGTTTTATTTATCTCCTCTATCAATTATTCACTTATTAATCAATAAATAGTTATTGAGGACCTACTCTGTGCCAATGTTGGTGATACAATGCAAGGGGAAAAAGATATCTTCCCTGTTTCCACTGTCTGGTGGGAAGACACATGTGATGAGTGATTTTTTATGCAATAACCCATGTGCTTTTTCTCTGTGGCCCTCCTTCTTTTGGGCAGTTAGGCATGAAGCATCCACTACATCAGGGAAGTGTTTGGACACAGAAAAATTCTTACTTCAGTTTTAAAAGCTGAGATCCAGGTGTAAGTTTTTTTTTAATTAGCCAAATTGATGACTAGGAAGAAACACCTTTTCTAGCCTTCCCTCTCCTACCAACTCCACACCACAAGATACAGTTCCAGGACCTGGAGGAAGGGTAGAGAGAAGGGAAAGAAGAGGGTGAAGGATCATGAAGAAAGAAAGTCAGGGGCCTAAGGCCAGGGGATCAGACTCAGAGGGATCTTGCAGACAAGGGGGAGGATGTTAATATCTATATTCTGCCCATCTTCCTTGAAAGAGAAACACCGTCTGTAGCCAGGACCAGGGAGTAAGACGTGAGACCCCCCACCACCACCACCATTGCAGCAGCAGCACAGAGCCTGTGACCATCTAAGAAATGAATACACCATTCCAATGACCTTGTGAGGACTACCTCTTTCTTATACACACGTACACACACACACAGACACACACCTCAAATGGAAAGTGAAATCCTAAAAATATAAAGTGGTCGAGGTATGAAAGGGAAGAATGTCCTTGGCCAGGCTTGGTGAGATTTTTGCCGCAAGCTGAGGCAGTGATTAAACATACTTCACTTACACAGGCATTAATTCAATAATCATGCTAATATATAATTAGAAACTGAGGTCAGTGCTCTGAAGGAAGAAAACTTTGAGAGCACTTAAGCGAAGGACCTGACCTAGACTAGCATCACGATTGGCTTCCCCGATGAAGTGACACTTGAACTGAATTTTCTATGATAAGTAGGAATTAACTAGATGGAAAGAAGGGGAAAAGAACCTGAATGGCAATGAGCCTGTCTTGACGGGCACCATGGTGTATTCTAAGAGTTAGACAAATTCAGTGTGGGTGCAAAGGGCAAGGGAAAGAGGTGCAAGGTGAGGCTGACAGAAAGTTCTAGATTATGCAGAGACTAGTAAGTCATACTAAGGATTTTGTCCATTGGCTCAACACAAATGAAAAGCCATTGAAGGCATTTAAGTAAAGGGGTAAAAAGGTTACACTCTGGTTATAGTGTAGAAAACAAATGAAGGTGGACCAGGGTGAAAGCAAGCAGGCTACTGCAGGGATCCAGTCAAGAGCTAATGAGCAGAGATGAATGGGTTTCTTCTATTCCAACTTGCTTCTGGTCTTTCCTATCACTTAGGATCTCAAAAAGTTTTGACCTTGTGAGTGACTTCATTCCCACATTCTATAGATAGTTTTGTTGATGTTGTCTGTTTGGATTTTTTTGTTTGTTTTTTAGTATCTTAACATTTTAATTCAGCCCCATATCACTTTACCTTAAAAAAAAAAAAACCTTTCCTGTCTTCACAATATCATCTATGTATTTATAACAGCCGTCTTGTATTTTAAGATGTGCACAAAAAGAACTTAACATCTCAGATTTATACTTACCCATAGTCCCTGACTCCGGTTTATTCTGGGAGATCTCTCCTCTTACTCAGTCTCTTATTATTCTTTGAGGATTATCCTTGGTTCTGAGTGCTACACTTTGAGGATCATTAGAAAGCAAGAAGGTGTCCAGAAGATAATGACTAAGATAGTGAATGAACTGTAAATCATGACACAGGAGATTTGCAAAAACTGGAGATGTTTAATCTGACAAAGAAAAACCTTTGGGATTGAAATGAAATATGCCTTCAAATGCAGGCATTCTTTTGTTTTCCTCACTGTGTCACCAAAAAGGTGAGAACTAGGACTAATAGGAAGATAATGAAATGGGTGTAGATGTCTTCTTAAATAGAGCAAAAGTTCAATCTTTTTCTATTTATTGTCTGAAATGTAATAGTCAATCTTGGAATGCAGTGAACTTTTAATCTTTGGAGATATTTAAATAGACTCTGGACAGCCACATGTCACACAGGTGAGCAGAAACAAGCATAAGATAGAGCCTGGGATTCAATGATCTTCAAGGTCCATCATCAGCCTTCCGCCAGTATCCCTACTGTTCCAGCAGCAACACTAATGGGAGAAGGGGGGATGGATTTGGGCTTTATTTTCAGCTCCCAATTTCTGAGAGATGACCACATCCCTAAAAGTGCTAGGCTGGTGTTCATAAAGCATGTATGTGTTTAGGTAATTACACTTTTTCAAATGTCCACCTTATTTTTGGTTTTATTTTATTAACCATTGGTTTCAATTATCTAAATCTCAGAAACTTCCATTAGCATGGATTATCATTTAATGAATTATGGTATTGGCAAAGAATATTTAAAATATCATGGACTGCCAGAAGAGTGAGCAAATCTGTCTTGGAAGAAGCACAACTAGAATGCTTCTCAAAAGTGAGGATGCCAAGGCTTAGTTTCACATACTTTGGACATGTTATCAGGAGGAACCAGTCCCTGGAAAAGGACAGCATGTTTGATAAAGTAGAGGTTCAGCAAAAAAAGGGAAGACCTTCAAGGAGATGGATTGACACAGTGGCTACAACAATGGGCTCAAACATAGCAACTATTGTGAGGATGGTGCAGGATTGAGCAGTGTTTCATTCTTTTGTACATAGGGTCACTATGAGTCAGAACTGACTTGACAGCATCTAACAATAACAACCTGTTTAAAAAGAAATCATTGAGTCAATTCACACTCATAGCAACCCTGTAGGACAGAGTAGAACTGCCACATAAGGTTTCCAAGGAGTGGCTGGTTGATTCAAACTGCTGACTTTTTGGTTAGCAGCTGAACTCTTAACCAATGTGCCACCAGGGCTTCCCAACAATATCATTAAATAAATGCATACTCCCTGCTGCTGATTTGTATGAGACAGTTACACTTAAATTGGTTATCAAATTGGTGAAAAGAAATTGCTATTTTTTAAAACATTTTTCATACAAAATTTGTCAGGGCAAAACTATATAGACCACAATTTCTTTTAAAAGCCCAAATTTTTATGTGCTTTAGATAATCAGATTTGGTGATATCTATTTAAAACCTGGCACATCTAGCAATTAAGACATAATATCTGATGATGAGGAAATTCTGATTACATGTTTCTTTCCCAACACCTAGGCAATTTAGCTTTAAAGGAAAAAAGCAGAGAGGAAACTGGTCATCCTGACATGACCCTAATGCTTAATTCAGTCATTGTCTTCTACCTTTTTCCCTGTCTCCCCAAACAAGAACAACAGTGCTAATTATTTCTTTTTAGATGCATGGAATCTCCAGTACTTAGTTCTATAGAGAGAGATGGCTTAAACAACCTGATGAAGCAGAAACTGGCCAATGGTCCTGCCCGCCCCCTTACTCCATACATACATGCAAGCTCATATTTAAAATCCCCTCCATTGTCTCCTACTCTTATTATCTTCATTCTAATCATTGTTTGAAAGAAAAACACCCTGCTTTGTTATTATATGTCGCTCTCCTTTTCCTTTTACTTTCATCTCTTAGCCTCTCTTCCTTTCCCCTCGTGTGTGTGTGTGTGTGTGTGTGTGTGTGTGTGTGTGTGTGACTCCTTTCTTCCCACAGCCCTATTTTACTCTCATGATCAGCTAAGAGGTGCTAGAGGGAGAATAACAGGCAGACAGGCAGTAATGGACCAGAAAATATTTGGACAATGACATGTCTGTTTTAACTTTGGATACAGTAATGTCTGAAACTTTTGAGTGCTTATATTTTTAATTTTTTAAGCTGTGTCTTTAAATGTCTTCAGAACTTGGTTGACTATGGTGTTTTTCAAGTATAATAAGAATGTGGACTTTAGAGATAGATAAACTTGGGTTTCAAAGAATTAACAATTATAAAGTCAGATAACACAAGTATTAGCAGGAATATGAGAAGACAAAAGCCATAGTGCACCGTGTGGGAGTGTCATGTGGTAAGGTCATTCTGGAAACAACGCGGCAGTACTGAGCGAAATTAAGTAAACATGTTACATATTGTCCAGCAATCCAACTCCTAGGCATATACTCCATATGCCCATGGCCCATAGTGTGACATTTGTGAAGATATTCACCAAGACATTGTGATAGCAGGGAACTGGAGGCAACTTAGGCATCCATCACTGGTGAAAAGTTGTGCAAAGTATTGTGGATTCGTATTACAGATTACTAACTGGCAGTCCACAGGAAGGAACTGAAATGATATGCAATATGAATAGATATTATAAACCTAGTTGAGTGAGAAAAGTAAGAAACAGAATGAAACCTATCATCAAACTACACATACAAAACGGAATCATACGTTTTACAAAGATTCACATATATATATATACGGACATAGACATATGTGTGTATTAACACATTAGAATGGATTTCTATGGCTTAGGAGTAGTGAACCTAGGGAATGAAGGAAAAATAACAGTAAAATAAAATAAGAGAGGAACATTTTAAAATCAGTGATAATATTCTAACCATGACCTGGTAAGTGCGACTCAATTAAACTTGAGGCTTAATAAATTTTAAAAATATATTGTTATACAATCAAACAAAAGAAATATATGTGTACCATAAAAACCAAAAAACTCATAAGGGCATAAAATAATCACTTCCTGAAATCTTTCTATATGCTAGGTCATTAGTTTTATATTACTATGTAATAAATTACCACAATCTTAGTGGCTTAAAACAACAAGTGTTTATTATCTCAGTTCCTGTGGGTCAGGAGTCCAAGCTTGGCTTAGCTGGGTCCTCTGCTCTGGGTCACACAAGACTGCAATCAAGGTGACAACCAGGCTACATTCTCATCTGAAGGTTCTGTTGAGGAAAAATCCACTTCCAAGCTCATTTAGGTTATTGGCAGATTTCATTTCCTTGTGGCTATATGACTGAGGGCCCCAGCTTTTTGTATGAAACCACCTCAGGTTCTAGAGACCTCCTGCAGTTCCTTGCCATGTTGCCTTTCTCAATACGGACACTTACTTCATGAAGCCTGCAAGGAGAATCTCAAGCTCCAATCTGCTAACAGAATCTTATGTAATATAACCTAATCAAACATAACCATGAGAGTGACAGGCTGTTACCTTTGCCATGTTCTATTGTTGAGAAGCAAGTTACAGATCCCACCTGTACCTAAGGGGAGGAGATTAGATTACACAAAGAGGTGAACACTAGGAGATGCAAATCATTGGGGGTTACCTTAGAGTCTGCCCACTAGGTAATGTTCTAGACAATGAGATTACATCAATGAGCAAAAGAGAAAAAAAAAAACCCTCTGTCCTCATACACAGTACAATTTAGTGTATATATTCCCCTTTTTAAAATCAATAGGATGGGAGTATACATAATATTTTTTGTCTTGCTATCTCATCTTACCTAGATCATCTTGGATAGTTTTAATTTCAAGTACTTAAAAAACTAGCTTATTCTTTATAACAGATCCATAATATATTTAACCACTATCCTGTTGATGAGCTCTGAGGTTATTTCCAGTTTTCCCATATAAAAATGCTTTAATAAATGTCCTTATATGTGTATCATTGAGTTCTTGTGCAGGTTTACCCAAAGGGTTTATCTCTTCAAAGTCAAATAAAAATTCTAACCTGTTCTAACTTTGGTTCTGTCTCCTATCTGTTATGAGAGATTGGGCAAGTTACTTAGTCCTTTGTATTTCATGTCCCTAATTTATTACAGTGATAATTTAAATGAATTCATGTTTCAAAAATGCACGGAATATTGTGTCCAGTGTGTGGTAGACACTTCACATATTACTTTGTACATTTCATCAAATATTTCAAGAAATATATCCAAAACAGGTCCCTTTTTGGTATCTTCAAAATAGGATTAGAGAAAAGGGGTGTTTATAGAAGGATAATAAAGAGACAGAGATAATTAAGTATGAAACAAGGGTAAGAAATAATGCCTATCTTTGCTCCCTGGTCAACTTAGCCCCTCCATGTTTCCTGTAGCCTAATCCTGTCAATTTGTCCTGATCAAGATCTATCCTAATGTTATACTGAACTCATCGCTCTCTCTTTATTAATTGAAACTTGTACCCTCAAGTCCACACTCTCTGTGTCTTCCAAGGTGTCATATAGGCAATATTTTTTACACTTAATATAACTTAATGTTAATGTGCCAGTGGGGAGTACCATGGAACAGATACACCTAAAGGACAATGTTTTTACTTAGATAATGTACCTAACCTAGAGGTAATATTGATATGGTGCAGCTTTCTCGCCAGGTAGGGAAGATGCACTAATGAAGTGGATATTTGAGACAAGGGAAATGCTTAGTTATTGCTTCATTTCATACCATTGAGATGATCCCCTCGCAAAGCTTACTCTGCCGAAAAGGGCTCAAGAGTCTACGGAGATGCTAGGCATGACTGTGTGTGATCCCCCAGGGGAAGAACCCCACAGTCCTCATAAAACATGTGATTTTTCAGGCTTCAACATGTTTCTTTATCAAGAAACAGCCTTTCCTTAGCTGTAAACTCGAAAAGAGAAGAGGGAACCAAGAGGATTTTCTTTCAAATCTAAATAAAAGGTGAATTGAAGGTTTTTCCTAAGGAGGGTAGTAGAATCAAACCCTTTGTGTGCAGGGTATATTCTCTGTCACCCAAAGGAAAGGAGAACAGCTTTGCCAAGGAATGGAGTTCTTTTCCTGCCTTTGCACCTGCAAGCATAGGGATCTGTGCAGAGTGACACCTAGTGGTCTCCAGAACTCATTTAATAGTAAGAGTAATGAACTTGAGCCAAAGACACATATATGCATGTTTTCCATAAACTGTGAATAAGCTGAGCTGTTAATTGGTTTTGATTTCAATACCACAAGTTTTTAGCCACATACTCCCTCATTGCTAAATTGTACAGAAATATAAAATTTGAGCATCGCATAGAAGTCACCGAGCGGGAAAAAAAAATGATTCCCATGTGTGAGAGAAAGGACTTTGCTCACATCTGGAATCCAAAAGGCAGCAACAAAGGACGGTATCCAACCCAACAGAGTTTAAAGGACTTATGGCTTCTGCAGGTAGATTCTCCAGAACCCATTCCCACTAGGTCCCATTCTGCCTTTAACCCTCATCTGGGTGAACATGTCTAGTAGCCTATCTATACTCCTGTTGGACTAGGGAAATTAGGGGGCTGAGAAGAGTGTAATGGACAAAGAGAATGTCAAGTTATCCTGGTGATCTGTTGCTATCCATGAACAGTTTAAAATTCCTCTCTGGTGCATTGAGGGAAGGGCTTCTATTTCCTCCTCTTATCAACAGATTCTCTCTGAAGTGGGCCCCCAAAAATTTTGGATTTGACCTCCTAAGGCCTGAGTTGACAAAAGACTTCTTTTTAGAAAAGAGTCAAAACAAACCATAACCAATAAACAACTAAACTTTTGGCCTAATTTATTTAGGAAAGATGCAAACTTAAAATTAGAAGAAGCCATCTAGAATTTATCAAATGACTATCTTCTTATAAACATCATCCTGAGGATAAAACAAAAGTCAGATATAATAAATATGATTGAGTTTGGACACCAAAATTGGTAATAACAGTAGATCCTGAAAAATAATCCATAAAGGAGAGAATCTGGTGAGAGTTTAAAGTAGCCAAGATTCTAGAGAAAACCTGAGAGAATTCATTGGTTTTTGCAACTTCATCAACTAAAGATTGTTGTTAGGTGCCGATGAGTTGGTTCTGAATAATAGCGAACGAAACACTGCCTGGTTCTGCGCCATCCTCACAATCACTGCTACGTCTGAGCCATTGTTGAAGCCACTGTGTCAATCCATCTCCTTGAGGTCCTTCCTCTCTTTTGCTGACCATCTACTTTACCAAGACTGAAGTCCTTCTCTAGGGAGTGATTCCTCCTTATAATATGTCAAAAGTACATGAGACAAAGTCTTGTCATCCTCACTTCTAAGGAGCATTCTAGCTGTGATTCTTCCAAGACAGATTTGTTCCTTATTCTGGCAGTCCATGGTGTATTCAATATTCTTCGCCAACACCATAATTCACATGCATCAATTCTTCTTCAGTCTTCCTTATTCATTGTCCAGCTTTCACATGCATATGAGGTGACTGAAAATACCATGGCTGAGTCAGGTACACCTTAGTCCTCAAAGCGACATCTTTGTTTTTTAACACTTGAAAGAGTTCTTTTGCAGCAGATTTGCCAAATGCAATACATTGTTTGGTTCCTTGCCTGCTGCTTCCATGGGCATTGATTGTAGATCCAAGTAAAATGAAATCATTGACATATTCAGTCTTTTTTCCATTTATCATTTATCATATATATGGTATGAGATAGGAGTCCAATTTCATTTTTTTGCATGTGGGTATCTAACTGTCCCACCATATATTGAAAAGATGATTCTTTCTCCATTAAATTGTCTTGGTGCTTTTGACCAAAATCAATTGACCATAGATATAAGGATTTATTTCTGGACTCTCAATTCTATTCCATTAATATTTATGTCTTCTGCCCTTATGCCACACTGTCTTAATTACTGTAGTTTTGTAATACATTTTGAAATCAGTAAATTTAAGTCTTCCAATTTTCTTTTTATTTTTCAAGATTTCTTTGGTTATTCTGTGCCCCTTACACTTCCACATGTATTTTAGGATCAGGTTATCAATTACTGCAAAAGAGTCAGCTGGGATTTTCACAGGGATTACAATTCATTTGGGATTATTTGGGATTTATTTCCATCTTAGCAATATTAAATCATTCCATCCATTACCATAGGATGTCTTTCATTTATTTAGATCTTCTTTAATTTATTTTAACAATGTTTTGTACTTTTCAGAGTACACATTTTGTACCTCTTTTGTTAAATGTTTTCCTAGGTATTTTATTATTTTTGATGCTAAGTGGAATCTTTTTGATGCACTTTGGTAAGTGGAATTGTGTTCTTAGTTTAATTTTCAGATTGCTTATAGGTAGTGTATAAAAATAATATTGATTTTTGTATATAGATATTGTATCATGCAAATTTGCTGAACTTGCTCCCACACCACTGGAACAACATCAGGAGGCAGACAATGCCCACCAAGTATTCACTTAGACACCTCACTAGAGCAGTGAAGAGTGAAAGGGGCTCACCCTTCCTGCTACTTCCCTGCCCACCGGACAAGTGGTGAGAGCTATCATGTCCACAGAAGAGCAAGCAGTGAAGCACGCCTAGGCTGCTTTCCCTGACATATCAAAACAAAACAAAAAAGCAGGACAAAAAATGAACACACCATCAAAAAATAAAGAAAATAATACCTTAATGTCTTGGAGATAGTAGACAATATCAAAACATATGAAAAAGCAGGACAAGATGGATCCAGCAAGTGACCAAAACAAAGAATCAGATAACTTTCCAGTAGAAAAAAGGCAGTGGAACTACCTGATATGGAATGCAAAAGACTAACTTAGGGCTCTCCAGGAGATTAGGAAAGAGACTGAGGAAAACACAGACAAAACCATGGAAAAAATAGACAAAATCATGGAAAACACAGACAAAACCAACGAAAACGTCATGAAAATCAAGGAAGACACAGAAAAAGCAATCGAAGACTTCAGGAAAATAATACAAGAACAAAATGTCAAAAATAAATGAACAATTAGAACTCAAACAAAAACAGCAACTAGAAGTCCAAAAGACAAACAACAAAATTTCAGAAATGGACAATTCAATAGTCGATTTTAGGAGCAAATATGACACAATGACACAATGGAAGAGAGAATCAGTGAGATTGAAGACAAATCCATGGATGGCACTTGGTTGGGGGTAAAAATCAGAGAAAAGAATGAAGAAAATCTAAGATTTATGTGGGAGGAAATCAAGGGCAAAAATTTATGCATGATCATAGTTCCAGAACAGGGGGAAAAAAGGAAAACCTAGAGAAGATTGTTGAAGACTTTCTGCAGAAAACTTGCAAATATCATGAAAGATGAAAAGCTGACTATCCAAGAAGCTCAACAAACCCCATATAGGAAAGACCTCAAAAGAAACTTGCCACAACAAAAGACAAAGAAAAAATCCTGAGAGCAGCAAGAGAAAAACACAAATTCACATAAAAGGGGAAACAATAAGACTAAGCTCTGATTACTCAGCAGGAACTATGCAGGCAAGAAGGCAATAGGATGACCTTGGAGAAAAAAACTGCCAACCAAGAATAATATATCCTGCAAAACTGTATCTCAAATGCAATGGTGAAATTAGAACATTTCCAGATAAACTGAAATTAAGAGAATTCATAAAAACCAAACCAAACTTACAAGAAATATTAAAGGGAGTCCTGCAGTTACAGAACCAGCAATATCAGACACTAGCCTGAGTCTAGGACACAGGACACCATCAGCCAGATACCAACCTAGGTTAAAAAAAAAAAAAACTCTCAATAATAAAACAAAACTAAAAGACTTAAAACAGAAACAGAGAAATCAAACTATAAATGATAATAATATCAAAACAATAAAAGGAGAGAATAAATGGTGTAAGCATAAAACTTTCAAATGGAGATTAAGTCAAGGCAATAACAAATAATAAAAGACTGGTTCAAACTTAGGAAGAGAAGGGTAAATTTCAAGGTAACCGCAATGGAAGTTAACAATCCTGCTCATCAAGATAAAAAAGAAGAAAAACATAAAGTCTCAGTAAACACAAAATGTATAATAATAAAAGAAAAGAAAATCCACAAACAAAAGGAACTCAACACAGGAAAGTAAGAGGAACAAAGAAAACGTCAGCACCACAAAAAAAAAAAGTACAATATGACAGCAATAAACTCATATCTATTGGTAATCACACTGAATTTAAATGGCTTAAATGCACCCATAAAGAGACACCGAGTGGCAGAATGGATAAAAAACATGACCCATCAATACGCTGTCTACAAGGGACACCCCTTAGACACAAAGACATAAGTATATTAAAATCGACAAATGGAAGAAAATATTTTAAGTAAACAGTAACCAAAAAAAGAGCAGTGGCAATACTAATCTCAGACAAAATAATCTTTAAGACAAATCAGTCATAAAAGATGAGGAAGGACGTTATATAATGATTAAAGGGACAATCCACCAAGTAAACATAATCCTAATAAATACCTATGCACCCAACAACAGGGCTCCAAAATACATAAAACAAACCCTAACAGCACTGAAAAGAGAAATAGAAAGTTCCACAATAATAGTAGGAAACTTCAATACACAACTCTTGGTAAAGGAGAGAACATCTAGAAAGAAACACAACAAAGATACAGATCTAAACGCCACAATCAACCAACTTGATCATGTAGATATATACAGAACACTCTACCCAACAACAAAAAACTATACCCTCTTCTCCAATGCACAGGAACATTCTCCAGAATAGACCACATTTTAGGTCACAAAACAGGCCCCAATAAAATCCAAAACATCAAATAATATAAAGCATTCTCTCTGATCACAATGCCATAAAAGTGGAAATCAATAACAGGAAGAGCAAGGAAAAAAATCAAAATACATAGAAACTGAATAATATCCTGCTTAAAAACAACTGGGTAGTAGAAGAAATCAAAGAGGGAATAAAAAAATTCCTAGAATCAAATGAGAATGAAAACTCACCGTACCTACACCTTTGGGACACAGCAAAAGCAGTGCTCTGAGACCAATCTATAGTAATAAATGCACACATCAAAGAAGAACAGGTCAAAAGCAAAACGTTAGCCCTACAACTCAAACAAATAGAAAGAGAGCAGTAAAAGAAGGCCTCAAGCACCAGAAGACAGGAAATAATAAAGATTGGAGCAGGAATAAATGAAATAGAGAACTGAAAAACAACAGAAAGAATCAACAAGAACAAAAGTCGGTTCTTTGAAAAGATCAACAAAACTGACAAACCACTGGCGAAACTGACAAAAGAAAAGCAGGAGAAGAAGCAAATAGCCCAAATAAGAAATGAGATGGGGGACTTTACAACAGACCCAACTGAAATAAAAAGGATCATAACAGAATATTATGAAAAATTGTACTCCAACAAATTTGAGAGCCTAGAGGAAATGGACAAATTTCTAGAAACACACTACCTACATAAACTACACAAATTGAGATAGAAAATCTGAACAGATTGATAACAAGAGAAGAGATTAAAGGCAGTGGGGGGAGAACTCCCAAAAAAAAAAAAAAAAAAACTCTGGCCAGGATGGCTTCACTGGAGAATACTACCAAACATTCAGAGAGCTCACACCAGTACTACTCAAACTATTTCAAAGCATAGAAAAAGAAAGAATACTTCTGAACTCATTCTATGAAGCCAGCATTAGTCTGATACCAAAGCCAGGCAAAGACACCACAAAAAAAAAGAAAATTACAGACCAATATCTCTCATGAATATAGATGCAAAAATTCTCAACAAAATTCAAGCCAATAGAATTCAGCATCATATCAAAAAATAACACACCACGGCCAAGTGGAATTCACACTAGGTATGCAAAGGTAGTTCAGCATTAGAAAATCAATCAACACAATCCACTCCATAAACAGAAGAAAAGAAAAAAATCACGTGATCATCTGAATCAATGTAGAAAAGGCATTTGATAAAGTCCAACACTCATTCCTGATAAAAATTCTCTGTAAAATAGGAATAGAAGGAAATTCAGCAACAAATAAAGAGCATCTATAGAAAACCAACAGCCAACATCATTCTCAACAGAGAGCCTGAAAGAATTCCTCCTGAGAACAGGAATAAGCCAAGGATGCACTTTAGCATCACTCCTACTAAACATTGTGCTGGAAGTTCTAGCTAGAGCAATAAGCCAAGAAAAACAAATAAAGGGCATCCAAACTGGAAAGGAAGAAGCAAAACTATCCCTATCTGCAGATGATATGATACTATACATGGAGAACCCCAAAGATTTCACAAGATAACTACTGGAACTAATAGAAATATTAAGCAGAGTAGCAGGATACAAGATAAATGTTCAAAAATCAGTCGGATTCTTATACGCCAACAAAGAGAACTTTGAAAAATAAATCAGGAAAACAATACGACTTATAATGTAAAAAAAAACCAAACTCGTTGCCATCAAGTCAACTCTGACTCATAGTGACCCTATAGGACAGAGTAGAACTGCCCCATAGGGTTTCCAAGGAGCAACTAGTGGATTTGAACTGCTGATCTTTTGGTTAGCAGCCATAGCTCTTAACCACTGCACCACCATGATGGTTAAGATTATGTGTCAGCTTGGCTGGGCCATGATTCTCAGTATTTTGGCAGTCATATAATGTTGTGATCACTTCCCTGTTGAGATCTGGTACATGGTCAGCCCCATGATGGGATCTGCTGTGAGAAGCCAATCAGTTGAAGGGGAGTTTCCTTGGGCATGTGGCCTGCATCAAGTGTGGGTGGATGTTCAGGCAGGGCTCTGGGGCTTTTGCTCATTCTGGATCCCGCAGCTGGCTCCTGTCTGTCTGACCTCCAGTTCTTGGGACTTGAGCTAGCAGCCTTCCTACAGTCTTGCCTGCAAATCTTGGGATTCGTTGATCCTCACAGCCTGTGAGCAAAAGCCCTGCTCGCCAGCCTGCCTATCTTGTGTTTGCCAGCCCCTGTGGCTACTTGAATTAAGAGAAGTTTCTTTCCTGACCCACACACTTGGGACGTTACAGCATCTACAACCATGTAAGCCATTTCCTTGATCTAAATCCCTCCCTCTCTCTATATATACATATATACGCTTTAATGCTTTTGCTTCTCTAGAGAACCCAGCCTAAGACAGCCACCAAAGATAAAATACTTAGAAATAAATCTAACTGGGGACATAAAAGACCTATACACAGAAAACTACAAAACACTTTTCAAGAAACCAAAAGAGACCTACATAAATGGAAAAACATACCATGGTCATGGTAGGTAGACTCAACATTGTGATAATGTCAACTCTACCAAAAGTGTTCTACAGATATAATGCAATCCCGATCTACATACCAACAGCATTCTTTAACAGGATGGAAAAACTAATCACTAACTTTATATGGAAAAGAAAGAGTCCCTGGATAAGCAAAGCATTATTGAAGAAAAAGAATAAAGTAGGAGGCCTCACACTACCTGGTCTCAGAACCTACAATAAACCACAGTAGTTAAAACGGCCTGGTACTGGTACAAGGACAGACGCACAGACCAATGAAACAGAATTGAGAACCCAGATATAAATTCATGCATCTATGGTCAGCTGGTCTTTGACAAAGGACCAAAATATATTAAATGGGGGAAAGATGGTCTTTTTAACAAATAGTGCTGGCAAAATTGGATGTCCATCTATAAAAAATGAAACAGGATCCATACCTCGCACCATGCACAAAAACTAATTCAAAATGGATCAAACACCGAAATATAAAACCTAAAACTATAAAGATGGCTATGGATTGAATTGTGTCCCCCAAAAATATGAGTCAACTTGGCTAGGCCACGATTGCCAGTATTGTGTGATTGTCCACCATTTTGTCATCTGATGTGATTTTCCTATGTTTTGTGGATCCTACCTCTATGATGTTAATGAGGCAAGATTAGAGGCAGTTATGTTAATGAGGCAGGACTCATTCTACAAGATTAAGTTGTGTCTTAAGCCAGTCTCTTTTGAGATATAAAAGAGAGAAGAGAGCAGACAGACGGGTACCTTGTACCAAAAAAGAGGCACTGGGAGCATAGCGTGTCCTTTGAACCTGGGGTCGCTGTGCTGAGAAGCTCCTCTACCAGGGGAAGATTGATGACAAGGACCTTCCTCCAGAGCCAACAGAAAGAGAAGGCCTTCCCCTGGAGCTGGCACCCTGAATTTGGACTTTTAGCCTACTGGACTGTTTGTTAAGGCCATCCACTTGTGGTATTTCTGTTATAGCAGCACTAGATAACTAAGACAAAGATCATGGAAGAAAAAATAGGAACAACATTAACGGCCCTAATACATGGCATAAAGAGAATACAAACTATAACTAACAATGCACAAATACCAGAAGAAAAAGTAGACAACTGGGAACTTCTAAAAGTTAAACACTTAAGCTCATCAAAAGACTTCACCAAAAGTGTAAAAAGAGAACCTAGGAAAAAATTTTTGGCTACGATCTATCTGACAAGGGTCTAATCTCTAAAATCTATGGAATACTTCAACACCTCAAAAACAAAAAGGCAGATAATCCAATTTAAAAACGGGCAAAAGAATGAACAGACACTTCAACAAAAAATACATTGAGGGAGCTAACACGCACATGAGGAAATGCTCTCTATCATTAACCATTACAGACATGCAAATCAAAACTACAATGAGATACCATCTCACCCTGACATTACTGACACTAATACAAAAAACAGAAAGTAACAAATGTTGGAGAAGTTGCGGGGATACTGGAATTCTTATGCAGTACTGGTGGGAATGTAAAATGGTAAAACTACTATGGAAAATGATATGGTACCTGCTTAAAAAGCTAGAAATAGAAATACCATATGATCCAGAAATTCCACTCCTAGGAATACACCCTAGAGAAATAAGAGCCATCACATGAACAGACATATGCACAGCCATGTTCATTGCAGCATTATTCACAATAGCAAAAAGATGGAAAAGACATATAAATGTCATCAACAGATGAATGGATAAACAAACTATGGTACATATACACAATGGGATACTACACAATGATAAAGAAGAATGATGAATCTTTGAAACATCTCACATGGATGAATCTGGCAGGCATTACACTAAGTGAAATAAGTCAATCAAAAAGGATGCATATTGTATGATACCACTACTATAAAAAAACAAAAAAAATGTTTGCACACAGAAAAAAACAATCTTTGGTGGTTATGAGGGAGGGGAAGGGTCAGGAGGGGAAATCACTAACTAGATAAAAGACAAGTGGTAACTCTGATGAAAGGAAAGAGAACACACACTGTAGGGGAAGTCAGCACAACTTTACCAAGGCAAAGTGGTAGAAACTTCCTAAAAAAAAAGTCCATTGCCGTCAAGTCAATTCTGACCCATAGCAACTCTATAGGCCAGAGTAGAACTGCCCCATAGGGTTTCCAAGGAGCGGCTGGTGGATTTGAACTGCCGATCTTTGGTTAGCAGTCATAGCCAACTTTGCCTTGGGCAAGTTGTGCTGACTTCCCCTGTATTATGTGTTGTCTTTCCCTTCACCAAAGTTATCACTTGTCTATTATCTAGTTGGTGATAGAAGCTTCTTAGACACATTCAAACACCTTGAGGGACTTAGTTACTGGGGCTGAGGACTGGGGACCATGGTCTCTGGGAACATCTAGGTCAATGGACATAACATAGTTCATAAAGAAAATGTTTTATATCCTACTTTGGTGAGTAGTATCTAAGGCCTTAAAAGCTTGCAAGCAGCCATCTAAGATACAGCTATTGGCTCCATCACATTTGGAGCAAAGGAGAATGAAAAAAACCAAAGACACAAGGAAAATATTAGTCCAAAGGACTAATGGACCACGTGAACCACAGCCTCCACCAGCCTGAGCCCAGAAGAACCAGATGCTGCCCAGCTACCACCACTGACTGCACATGGATCACAATAGAGGGTCCCGGACAGAGCGGCAGAAAAATGCAGAACAAAATTCAAAATCAAAAAAAAAAAAAAAGAGCAGACTTACCAGTCTGACAGAGACTGGAGGAACCCCCACAACTATGGCCTCCGGATGCTCTGCCAACTCAGATCTGAAGCCACTCCCGAAGTCCACCTTTCAGCAAAAGATTAGACAGGCCTATAAAACAAACTGTAACACCCGTGAGGAATGTGCTTCTTAGTTCAATCAAGTATATGAGACCAAATGGGCAACACCTGCCTAAAAGCAAAGATGAGAAGGCAGAAAGGGACAGGAAAACTGGACTAATTGACACGGGAGACCTGGGGTGAAAGGTAAAGGGTGAGAGTGCTAACACAATGTGGACATTGCAATAAATGTTACAAAACAATTTGCGTACAAATTTTTGAATGAGAAGCTAATTTGCACTGTAAACTTTCACCTAAAGCACAATAAATTTTTTAAAAACATAGATCAAAAACCTAAATGTAAGAACGATAGCTATAAAAATTTCAGAAGAAAACAGGAGCAAATCTTTACCACCATGGGTTAGGCGGTGAATTCTTACATATGATGCCAAAAACACAAGCAACAAAAGAATAGTAAATGGGACTTCATCAAGATCTAAAACTTTTGTGCTTCAAAGGACATCATCAAGAAACTGAAAAGACAATCCACAGAATGAGAGAAAACATTTGCAAATCATCTATCTGATAGAGGACTTATACGCAGACTATATAAGGGACTCTTAGTACTCAACAACAAAAAAGACAAATAACCCAATTTTTAAAATGGGCAAAGAATCTGAATAATCATTTTCTCCAAAGGAGATATACAACTGGCCAATAAGCACATGAAAAGATGCTCAACATTATTAGTCATTAAAACCAAACCCTATTGCGGTCAAGTCGATTCCAATTCATAGCGACCCTATAGGACAGAGTAGAACTGCCCCATAGGGTTTCCAAGGAGTGGCTGGTGGACTCAAACTGCCAACTTTTCGCTTAGCAGCCGAGATCTTAACTACTGCACCACCATTAGTCATTAGGGAGATGCAAATCAAAATCACAATGAGATACTACTTCACAGCACTAGGATGGCTAGAATCAAAAAGTCATGTAACAAGTGTAGACAAGTTTTTAGCGAAATTCAAACCCTCCTACATTGCTGGTGAGAATGTAAAATGGTGCAGTTACTTTGGAAAACAGTTTAGCAGTTCCTCAAAATATTTAGCATAGAAGTTACTATGCTGTTGTTGTTGGGTGCCGTCGAGTCGATTCCGACTCATAGCAACCCTACATACAATAGAACGAAACACTGCCTGGTCCTACACCATCCTCACAATCAATCACTGCTATGCTTGAGCCCATCTTTGCAGCCACTGTTTTAATCCATCTCATTGAGGAACTTCCTCTCTTTCACTAACCCTCTACCAAGCATGATGTCCCTCTCTAGGGATTGGTCCTTCCTGATAACATGTCCAAAGTAAGTCAGACAAAGTCTCACTATCCTCGCTTCTAAGCAGCATTCTGGCTGTACTTCTTCCAAGACAGATTTGTTTGTTCTTCTGGCAGTCCATGGTATATCAAGTTACCATAAAACCAAACTCATTGCCACTGAGTCAATTTTGACTCATAGCGACCCTTTAGGACAGAATAGAACTGCCCCATAGGGTTCCCAAGGAGAGGCCGGTGGATTCAAACTGTCAACCTTTTGGTTAGCAGCCAAGCTCTTAACCACTGCACCACCAGGGCTCCAGTAATTCCACTCTTAGGTATATACCCAAGAAAATTGAAAACATATGTTCACACAATGAGTTTTCATTGCAGCATTATGTATATATACTACAATGTGGATGACCCTTGAAAACATTATAAGTGAAAGAATCTAGTCACAAAAGGCCACATATTGTATGATTCCATTTATATGAAATGTCCGGAATTGGGAACCCCGTAGAGACAGAAACAAGAGTAGTATTTGCCAGAGGCTGGAGGGAGCAGGGAGTGGAGAGTAACTGCTAACAGATATGAGGTTTCTTTTTTGGGTGATGAAAATATTCTGGAATTACATAGTGATGATGCTTTCACAACTTTGCAAATATACTAAAAGCCACTGAATTACACACTTTAAAAACAAATGGTGAATAATTAAATATCCCAAATCATTCTCATACTTGTGGGCATTTATCAAAGTTTGCCCTAATATATAATTATTTCTGAACATACATAGTCTCCCCATATACATTATATGGTATGTGAAGGCAGGAATAATATATTATTCACTTTTGTATTAAGCAAGATATTGTACATAGTAGGAGATAAATAAACACTTGAATACACTGATATCCCTGAAACTTCAAGCTCTCCAACACTTATGTTTCCCTAAGTCTTCAAGATGGCATGAGTTGACTCCAAAACCACCAATCCAGCCTCTCCCACTCACCTTCTGAGATCTTCAGCATTTACTTGCCAAATAATCAGAATCAAGAGCTTGTTTATGTCACTGCTGACTTTATTCCATTCCTCGTTTGAAGAGTTACTTTGCTAGAGTGTTTTTCATCAGGATTCTCTGGTGTGCTCATCTTCCAGGTCTCACAGACCCTTCCTGACCAAGAATCCACCTTTACTGTCCCTGTTCCCCTCCACTTCTTCTATCTTATACCTGTCCTCTTGCATCTCTTACTTTCTAAACGTAAAATCTATAGCCAAACAATAGGCACTTTCTCCAATTTTGTAGTCCTGGGAGAAGGATGTGGCAGTCTGCTTCCATAAAAATTACAGCCTTGGAAATCCTATGGGGCAGTTCTACTCTGCCCAATGGGGCAGTTCTACTCTGCCCAATGGGTTCGCTGTGTGTCGCAATTGACTCGACAGCAATCGGTCGGTTCCGTCTAGTGCCAAGCTGAAGGATACCTTCACCTGTTGCTTTGGCACTCATTAAATCATTTGTTCATTCACTCATTTGTTCAACAAATACATATCTTGTACCTAGTATATACCGAGCTCTGTTTCGGTTGCTGTGATTACTTTTTGTTTATTCATTGATGTGGAAATGAAGTGTTTGTTTGCTCATGCAACTAAAGGAATTTATGTCACATAGGAAAGAATGTTAGAGGAATTTGTGTTTGAACGTGCTGATACCTAGTCATAAACCAGCAGACCACTGATAATAATTTCCATATTTGAAGGATCTTGGAAAATGAACCAGCTCCTCTTCCTTTACTATAGGCACTGGGACTTTAATCAATTCCAATTTCAAATCCATCTTGCAATTTAAACAAATTACCATCTGTTGCTTGAGTTGTACTAGTTACGGCTTCAGTCTTACAGTTACCTTCACAGCTTAAGTCAGAAAAGAAAAAAAAATGCTGAGCATTAACATCTTGCTTGTATATGTATTCATGCAGTATGATGTCTGGCAGCTCTCCAGAAAATTTGGCCTAGTTTCTGAAAGTCTCTTCAGTCTGTCATATTAAAAGATGCACAATAATTTAATCAGTCCAAGAATTTGATTATCTGCACCTATTTTTTTCTTTTCTTTTTAGTAGTGCAACAAAACCCTTCCTTCATCCCCATGTTAAGACGGCCCTAGAAAAGCTGGTGGGCTGTATAATGATGCTGAGTTCAGTTAGCCCAGGGAGGTCAGATGCTCCAGGTGTGTGGTTTCCGGAGTGGCAAAGCATCAGACGGGCAGCCTCTCTGAGTCCCCAGCCCAACAGATCCAGTGTCAGAAGAGCCAGCATCTGAGCACAGTGCTTGCTCAGGCCTGCCCCTTTCTCTCACTTCTCCTCAAACAACTGTTAGTTCTGTTTTGTAGCAGCCACTTGGAGAGAAGAGGAACAGAATTTTTTTTTTAAATGATCAAGTCATACTTGGTGTTCATGTACAGCTGTCTACTTTGCTGTCATGACTCTCAGATTGTATGTTTGATCTGTTAGGAGCTGGCTTTCCTCCACCCACTCAGATCTCTCTCCAGTCTGATAGCTTTATGACTGTACCTGAAGATTCAGGAGTTTCTAAATCCTGAAAACTAATTCAGTCAATTTTAGAACTGGAAATCCCATTACAGCCTTGTTACTCAAAATTTAGTCCATGGACCGGGAATATCAGCATCACTTGAGTACCTGTAAAAAAGACATAGGGGCGATGTTTGACCTCCTCTTACTTCACAAGGGGGAAGGAGAATCAAGATTAACAGCCCAAGGCTGGTTCCTATGAGGCGGAGGTCAGACATGCCTTCTCTCTCTGCCATCTTTACCAATTCTGACACCAGCCAGCCTTCCCATAGCACTCTGTGCTTCTCTGCTGGGTTTGATAATTCATTGCAGTGGCCACACAGAACTCACAGACCATGCTCATGATTATGGGGTTTATTAGGAAATAACAGTTACAATTCAGGCTCGGGAACACTCTGGATACAGTTCTTCCATCAGGACAGCCTCTTCCTAGTGGTGCTCTCAGGCACACCTCTCCCTGACCCTAGGCCTATCCCCAAAGGCACTCGGCTTTCTCTCTCCCTGGGCAAGGAAGCCCACCATGCTGTCTCCTGCTGCTGGGTCTGTTGCCACTGCTTCTCACCGTCTTCAGGGTTACAGCTTGCTTGCTCTCTCTCTCTCTCTGTCTCTGTTTCCTGCTTCTAGGAGCTTCTCAGCCCCAGGATCCCCAGTCCAAAATGATATGCTCTGTACTCCTGGCTGTTCTTCCTTGGTGGTGGTAGGACCCTCCTGCTCTGGAATTGACTTTCTTTTAAGGCAAAACTGACCAATCCCCTTGGTAGGCCGCAATTATCCCATCACATAGCCCTGCTCAGTCACCTGGGTGGGAACTACAAGACCATGGCTAGAAAGGCCACACAAGAGTAATCAATCACACTGCGGTACTGGTAGAAATGCAGATTATTAGGCCCTATGCCAAAACTATACGAAATCAGAATCTCTGGGGGTGGGACCCAGGAATCTGTATATTAACAAGTCATCCAGATGATTCTGTTGCTCATTAAAGTTTGAGAAGTCCTAGCATGCTTGTTATCCAGTGCCATTCTTAACACTCAGACCACTTGTATAAGCCTGCTCATCTTTTTCCCAGACTCTCTGGCCTGGATTCCAGTTCCATTGTTTCTTTTTCCTGTCACTTTGTGTCTTTTAGCTTCGGTTCTTGATTTCAGCCTCCAATGACCTGTCTGGACCGGACTGCAAATTTGTATACTCCTTCCTGCTTTCACTCACTTTTCTGGGTTCAGTCTCTGACCTGTTTGCTTATAAAAGCCCTAAGTCCTTCCTACTGCCTCTTTTTGCTTCATTTCCAACCTACCTTGCTGCCTACAGCTCCTCCTGACCTGCCTACAGAGAGTGAATCTATACATTAGAGCAACCAGGGCATGATGCTCATTAACACAAGCCTCAAAACTGCTCTCTGTGCCATCTGTCTTTTCCCTTGGTGCCTATCTTCCACACAGCTGCCAGTTATCTTCCTAAGGAACAAAACTAACATTGTCAGTCTCTGCTTAAAAACTCCTCTAGACTTCCAATTTTCTGCAGGATAAACTCCAAACTTCTTAGCATGACATCCAAAGCCCTCAATAGCCTATAACTAATTTATATCCTCAGCCTCACCACTGTTGCCCATCTCACCCTCAGCCTTACATTTCTGCCTACTCACTTGTCTGACAGTTCACTTGTCTGACAACTCACTTGTCAACCTCGGTGCCTTTGCACCTGCTAACTCCTCTGCCTAGATGGTCCCTGTCCCTGCTTTTCCAGCAGACAAATGTCTACCAGTCTTTTAAGATTCAATTCAGTTGTCATCCCTTTGGTAGTTGCACACATTCTCCTCTGGGCAACTTGTTCACGACTCTTATTTTGCCCTTGTGATGTTTGTTGTGTTTGAATTCTCAGTTTATACATCTCCTTCACAAACGGTAAGGTGTTTGTGGGCAGAGATAGCATCTCATCTTAATTGAAATACCCAGAGCCTAGCACAGTGAGGGCACATTGTAATAACTCAATAAATACTATAAATATTCAAATTCTTAAGAAGTGTGCCTCAAAGAATATTTTTGCAGATCAAGTCACTTTATCACTATATTAAGGACCTTTAAAAGGTATGTAAAGTAAATCTGTTTGTAAATTGGAGAGTCATTTTGTAAAGAATTGCTTTGTTTAATATCAAATATCTAACACCTAAATTCTCTTTGTAGTAATTTCATATGTATGAGTTTCCTAATATGGTAGCATGTCTATAATTTCTCCAAGAATATCTGCATTTTCTACTGTCTTTCTAATTCAGGAAGTTCCTTGCCAAAATCTTCTGAGTACTTTAGGGTTTGTTTTATTCCAACTTCTCGTAGAAAAGGTTTCATGGAAAAGACAAGAGATGGTGTGCGGATTGTGAGTTTGTAGGAACGTGCGATTTAAAAAAAAAATTGTAAAGCTTAATTTTTAATGTATGCAATAAAATTGTGTAGGTTTTTCTGAACAGAGACATTACAAATAATTTAAGATACCACTAAATTTAAGTTTTCAGAGAAATATTTTGTGTCACCTAACAAGTATATGCTATTTTCATATGTGTTTTCACTTGAGCCAGCCAGCAAGCTGGTGGTTTCTATTTTGTAGATAAAAATCATCTCACAGTCTCTGTGACTAGTGCCCGCTAGGGCTATGCAGTGCATGACCTGCACAACTATTCTTGGTGGTCTTGTTGTAAAATAAAGGGTCTGCCCTTCATCACAAAGACTGTTTGTAGTGGAGCAAGGAGGGGACTCTAGTTCCTAATTGGCCTTCCCTTATACGAATGGTTTAACACTAGCTACACATTAGAGCAATTAAACAGGAGATATGACCCGAACGTATTTTTTAAAGCTCCGAAGGTAATTTCAATGCATAGCAAAGATTGTGAACCAATATCCTGTACCAATAGTTCTTATTAGGGCAGTATCACCCCTTAGATGATTTATGGGGTGGTTTTCCATGGCTACCATGATGGTGTGTGGTCAGTGCTCCTGGCATCAGTAGATGGGGCACAGGGATAATACGAGCCCTAGTGGTGCAATGATTAAGTGCTCAGCTGCTAACTAAAAGTCTGCAGTTCAAACCACCCGCCCTCCTCCTTGGCTCTGCGGAGAAAAGACTTGGCAATCAGCTCTCATAAAGATAACAGCACAGGAAACACTGTGGGGCAATTCTACTCTATCCTAGGGTTGCTATGAGTCAGAATCAACTCAACAGCACACAACACACTTTGTGAACCAGTCCCCTAAACAAAGAATAGTCTTGTGACCTGCATCATTTTTAAAATGTCTTGCTAGATTTTTCATGTAGCTGAAAAGAATTGCTTATCATTATCTCATCCTGGACCTTATTCTGTTTTACATATAAACACAAAGTATTTTTGTAGAGTTTTAACATATACTGAGTTTTTCAGGAATGCAACAATCAAGTAAATAGAAGATTATTCTTTTTTCTGTTCAGAACTTTACCAAAAGCTCTTGGCCATTTTAGGAAGGACGTATCCCTCAAAACAATGCTATTCTGGAGTTGAAGCCACCAGCATAACACACCTGTATCAGTTTGCATTTGTAGCTGTTAAATTCATGGGGATGCTATGTTTAGGTGCACACATATGTCTACTTTGCTGTTTTCTAGTGTAATTGTGTCTAAGCAATTATGTATTGAGATACATAGTACTTTATTACAAATTTCTTTCTCTTAATTTCTCCTTTTATTTTAGAGAATTATATTGATTTTTTAAATTCTGTGTATATGCAGGTTAAGTTGCTTCTCATTAAGTATAAAGAAAGTAAAGGAGGACTTACAAAATATTTGTTATTAAAAGGGGCACTGGGGCCTGAAATGGTTCAGAGTAACTGCTGTAGGTTATTGTTTTAGTTATCTGGTGCTGTTATAACAGAAATACCACACGTGGGTGAGTTTAATGAACAGAAATTTATTTTCTCACAGTTTAGGAAGCTAGAAGTCCAAATTCAGGGTACTGGCTCTAGGGTAAGTCTCTCTATTCGCTCTGGGGGGAAATCCTCATCTCTTTCAGCTTCTGTTCCTCGGTTGCCTGGCGATCTTCACGTGGTGTGGCATCTGTCTTCCCACATTTGTGCTTCCCTGCTTCTGTGCCTAATCTGCTCCTTTTATTTTTCAAAAGTGATTGGCTTAAAACACACTCTATGCTGTTATGGTCTCATCAACATAACAAAGAGAACCCTCTTCACAAATGGGATTGCATCCACAAATTTGGCGGTTAGGATTTACAACACATACTTTTGAGGGACACAGCTCAATCCATAACAGTTGTACTTTCTCTTTTCAAATTGTTGCATCATAAAAATAAAATAAAATATATAAGCCAGCTCCAGCTTATATACTTTTCCTGAATTGAAGTTAAACTCAAAACCTTATTCCCAATTCTTATTTGAAGCTAAACTACAAGTGTCCTGAAGACAATACGTACAGGTTTGAGTGAGAATTTGTCTACAACCTGGCACAATAGAGCACATCATTGTGCCATTGAAAATATCTTGAGTTGTCGGTTATCTTAATCAGTTTTTTGTTGATTTTTCTTAATTTTTTTCTCAATTAACCTTGGTGAATCAATACGGTTTTAATAAAACTTCTTTGCCTATAATACTGTATTCTCCATTCCACTTCATCCTCCCACTGTCATGCTCATACCTTGACCTTGTCATCACCAGTAACTGTAACTCCTCTGAAATCTGTTTCAAGCATTCTAGTCTCTGCTCACAGTCTTCTATCTCTACAGCTCTCTTACTCTGGAATATCCATCCCAGAAATTCATTAAGACCTCCAATCCATTGGCCTTGCCGCTTTCTCACTATTTCTTACTCCCCTTATTGTGCCCTATTCCTCCACCTCACCACTATGTTCTCATGTTTCTAAGCTTGTTCTCAGCCCAGGACCTGGCACTAGCTGCTCTCTCTGCCAGGAATGCTCTTCTGCCTTCTACCTGAATAACTCACTTCTTCTAGTCATTTGTATTTCAGCATAAAGATTGCCTAAGAAATCTTCTCTATCCCATCTAAAGTAGCCACTCAAAACCAAATGGGACTAATGAGGCACAGCAGTCCAGGGACAAGGTCCAGAAGGCAGAAGGGGACAGGAAAGCTGGTGATAAGGAACCCAAGGTTGAGTAAGGATAGTGTTGATGTGTTGTGAGGTTGTTAACCATTGTCATAGGGCAACGTGTGTACTAACTGTTAAATGAGAAACTATTTTGTTCTGTAAGCCTTCATCTAAAGTGAGAATAGCAGCACAATTGGAAGAGCATAGTCGATGTCACTGAACTGTGCATGTAGAAATACTTGAAATGGTGTATCTTTGGCTATATATATTTTCACCAAAAACAAAAAAAAGGTTGAGGAGGGAGAGGGTTGACATGTTGTAGGGTTGTTAACCAATGTCATAGAACAATACGTGTACTACTGTTTCATGAGAAACTAGTTGTTTTGTAAGCCTTCACCTGAAGTACAATAATAAAAAAAAAAAGCCACTCAGCCTGTATGAGATGACCATCACATCATTCTGTTTTAACTCTCTGCAAAGTGCTTATTGCTAATAAGATTTTTTTTTCTTGCTAATTTGTGGTCCATCTCCATTCATCTCAGTGTAAACTCGGTGAAAGCAGAGACTTTGTCATGTTCATTGCGAAACTGTGCCTGACAGAGCAGGCGCTCAATAAATATTCATAGAATAGAAAACAGAATGACAAGAGGAAAGAAAGGAAAGAAGGAAGGTGGCACAAATTGTTAACTGCTTGGCTGCTAACTGAAAGGTTGGCAATTCAAACCCACGCAGTGCCTCCACAGGAGAAAGACCTGACAATCTGCTCCCTTAAAGATTAAAGCCTACAAAACAGTTCTACTCTTTCATATGGGGTTGCTATGAGTTGAAATTGACTTGACGGCACCTAACAACAACAACAAACATATAAAGTATCATTAAAGCAGCATTTCCCCCACATTTTAAAAATAAATACATGAGGAGGTATGAAAAAATAATAAAAGTAATGATGATGATGTGACAAGCTTCTGACTTCCCCGATTCAATTAGCAAAAGCTGGCAATTTTCCTCTTTACACCATGACGATGTCTTCTTTATAATAACATTTTTTATCTTGTGTTGCAGTTCTTTATTGAAATAATTGTCTCTCCTGATAACCTATCATCTCCTTGTGAGCAAGAAATGTGTCTGATTCACATTTATAGCCCTAGTGCCTGGCACAGGACCTGGAAAATAGTAGAAGCTCAATAAATACTGAAAGAATTTATCAGAATATAATGTTAGGAATAGAAGTTGTGATAAAATTCCTTTCGTTTTTTATTGCTGTTCCTGGTACAAGTCATTGAAAAAGAATGCAATAAAGCATACACTTATAGGTATAAGATAATATAGCATGAATATTAAGAGCATGGGTTCTACAGCCAGGCTATCTGGGTTCAAATCCTGGTACAACCAGGTGCAAAAATTGGTTGCACCACTTTCTGGTACAATCACTTCCTAACTAAGTGACTTTGGACAAATTACTTAAGCTCTTTGTGCCTCAGTTTCTTCATCTGTAAAATAATCACAAAATCTATCTCGTAGTGTCTTATAAGAAACAAGGGAGTTAATATATGTATATCAGTTAGCTTTTTGTTGCAGACCAAACTGTCCCAAAACTTAATAGCTTGAAACAACAATTAGCTCATGATTCTTTGGGCTGGCAATTTGAACCAGGCTCAGTTAGGCAGTTTTTCTCCTGGTCTCAGCTGGGCTCATTCCTATGATGTCAGTCAGTGGCAGGTCAGCTATGGATTGATTGGTCTCAGATGACCTTGCTCCCATGCCTTACAGTTGGTTTGGGTAACTGGGTATGTATCTCTCGCATGTGACTGTCTAGCCTGGGCTTCTTCACTTGGCGGCTGGGTTCTAGAAGCAGGAAAAGCAAGGGCATACACCAGTGCCCAAGCACTTTTGAAGCCTTTTCCTGTGTCACATTTATTAATATCTCATTGGCCAAAGCAAATCATATGGTCAAATGCATAGTCAAGAGCTAGAGAAATAGAGTCTACTTCTTGATGGAAAGAGCTGCAAAATGTTGTGGTCGTTTATGAAAAATATACTACAACACAATAAACCCTTATAACACTGGCTTGCACATAGTAAGTGTTGTAGAAGTACTAGTTAACACTATGTGGCAATATTTGTATGGGCGCTTTTTAACCCAGCCCCTTACTGCACTTACTCAAAGTGAAAATTAAAATCAATTACACAAGTAGACGAACAGAAATAGAATCAGAAAAAAAAGTTATCACACAGTTTTATTATATGCAAAAAATGGCAATTCTATAAAATATCCAAAGCCTAAGTCCACTTACAAAGAGTTGTTTAGATGTCTATATTTCAGTATGCCTTAGGAGGCAGTAAGTAAAGGGTGTCAGATCATGGACTCTGGGCTGCAATTTCCTAGGTTAGAATTCTAACTTGCTACTTACCAGCTGGATAACCTCAGACAAATTACCTAACCACTCTAAGCCTCAATTTCTGCATCTGTAGTATTGAAGGAAGTATAAATTTCAACTCCTGAGGTCCTTGTGAGGATTACATGAGGCATAATATATAAGGTGCTTCTGGCACATACTAAGCATCTGATAACTGTTAGCTATTACTCTTCTTAATTTTCTTTAGAGTGAAAGATTGTCTAGTATAGTTCTGAGACTTTCAACTTTGGTGGTACACTGGAATTACTTGGGGAACTTAAATATATTGAAGCCTGGCTCCAACCAGGGATTTTGACGTAAACCGAGTAAGGCCTTTGCAAGGCGAGTTCTGAAAGTGCCAGAGGTAGTTCTCATGTCAGCCAAGATTAAGAACCACTGGTATAGCTGAAGAGGATGTTAGAGATGATCCAGGGTAAACGCTTCATTTCAAAGATGAGGAAACTGAGGCCCAAAGAGGTGATAGGATTTGCTTAATGACCACCAGGTCAATTGTGGGGAAACTGGAAACTAGCATCCAGGTGCGCATGGCTCCTTCCCTTTTTATCCAGCCACAGGCAGAACAGGCTAACCCAGGCCAGCCTGGCTGAAGAATCAGGAGATAGAAAAGCGGAAATTGGACTCCGTTACGTCTACCTGATGCTAGCTTCCATGCTCCTAAATTAACTTAAAAAAAAATTACGATTTTGTTCTCCCTTGATTTTACAATCTTTCCCCTACACTCTTGGTATGATTCATAGTAAGATTCAGATTCTGCCTGTTGGTGTGAATTAGACCTTTATTTTGTTTATTCAGTTTTCCTCAGAGATAAAATTCCATCTTATATATATATCCATGCAAGCTCAGAGCTCAATTTCAAACAGAAAAAGCAGTTTTCTTCCTTCCTTTTGTTTCTCCCTCCCTTTCCCTCTTTCTTCCTCTTCGTTCCCTCCCTTCACCCTTAAGGACATTGGTCTACCTTCCTTTATCATTGTGACCAATCCCTTGTTGTTATTGTTGTTGTCGTGACCTATGTACAACAGAACTAAACGTTGCCCAGTCCTGTGCCATCTTCACAATCATTGCTATGTTTGAGCACATTGTTCAGCCGTGTCAGTCCATCTTGTTGGAGGGAATTTCTTCCTCCATTTAAATCTTTGCTGCAAATGGTAGCAGGCAACCTCCCCCTGGTGTCAGGAGAGAAGAAGAATTTGGTGACTATTTTTTGGTGAAAGGCTGACGGATCAGGGCTCTGAGGAACTGATGGATAGCTGGTGGTGTCAGGAATCTCTGAGGAGCAAGCACAGTATTGAAAGAAAATTTCTTTTTTTTTTTTCTCCCCAGCTTTAGCTTTTACAAATATTAGGTCTTTGCCATTTTGTCTGAATTCCTTATTACCAAGATTGAAGGAAACAAATTCAATGAGCAAGAGAAAGTGGGTTATACAGCAAGGTTCTCAGGAGCCTGGCCTTTTAAAAAAGAAATTTATTACATATTTTTATATGAACAAAGCTGGATACCAAACTGACTATGCAATATGATCTAATTTTCTCATTTTTGTTTAAATATGTGTGTGTAATTATTACTGAGTGGTGGGATTACAGAGACTATTTTTAATAGTTGCTGATCTGTAGTTTCTGATTCTTCTGTGATGACTATGTATTACCCATGCATCAAAGGAGCAATAAGATCCTTATTTTAAAAGCAAAACACATGCTAAATATTGATCATAGAATACATCCCTGCAGTCACTTTTTCTCATATTTATCATTCTCCAGATTGTTTTCATATGATATTTGGGATCTTCAGAGTGTTGTGAAATTAGCTAGTTCTTTGTTCACTTATTTATTCGTGTGTGAGTGTCTGCACACGCACTCAGGTCTGTTGTATTTTTGGCCTTTATCCCAACCCCCACTTACAACTTTAGGCCAATTTGTCTCATTTCCCTGGCCTTCTCAGCATTTGTGACATTTCCAATTCCATCTGCAGATTTAATTAACGTGCTGCTTATTCACTCTTCCACATCACTGATAACAAGAGACATAAAACTGGACCCAGTACTGACTGCTGTACCACCTAGATACCTCCTACAACTGGACGCATCCTTCTGCTTTACCTAGTTTTCAAGCCAAGCTGATTGAAACTGATTTTGCAAGTAAAATTCACTCAGACATTGCATCAAATGATTTATGAAGTCCACGCAGCCGTGCGGTGTCCCATTAATCACAGACACTACAATAATCTATTTGTGTGCAGCAGTCCTCATAAATCGGAATAAAATAAATTCCACAAGTGCATCTTCAGCTTTTGTGTCAGGGCACATGGTATTATTCCGGGCGCCAACCATATAATGCGATGTTAGCAGACTTGCAGATTCCTGAGCTTGGTCAAGCAAGTAAAAATATGCATTCATTTACCGATGCATGCCAAAGCTAAAGAAATTACAGCTTGTTCATCCACTGGGTGAGAGACTTTCCTTAGGGCTCAGCTCTCTCAATTTTTTTATGAAAGCTAATGTAAATAATGAACAAAGCATATAAGGTACAACAATAAAGTGGTAAGATTATTTTCTGAACATTTGAGAATTATACCTTCATATAAATGTTGAGCACTTAAGTGTCATCACTACATGGAGACTATGCTTATTTTAATGCTGTTATGAAAAAATTTTGAAAATTTTCTTTTGGGATTGATCTGTTTCATATAACAGTAGGATGTCTTTTGTTATGGCAAGTTCACTTCATTTATGAATATATTTCATTTCTTAAAAACAGTCCAAAATTATTGCAAACCATGTTCAGTAAAGATTGTGAATGGTCCAGCTAGGTAATCGTTATTTTTTTTCAAATTGTAAACAGAATTATTGTTTTTTCCTATTTATAAAAAGAATACTTACTGTAAAATAAAAATGAAACAACATAAAAATACATTGAAGAGAATAAAAATTGCATGAAATCTTAACACACAAAGATAATCACCGTTACTACATTGGTGAATCTCTTTTCCAAAATTTTATCAATATGTGTATTTTGTGTGTAGAAAGATAGATACAGAGATAAATACAGATATAGATAAAATGCAGTAAGAATAAAATTCTACTATCAATGTTTTATTATTATCTGCTTTTTAAAAATCAACAATATATTGTGGATATCTTTCCAATACAATAAATATAGAACCACACCATCATTTTAATAACTCTATAATTTTCCATTTCCACCACCCATGTGTCAGTTTGTCATACTGTGGCAGCTTGTGCTTGTGTGCTGCTATGATGCTGGAAGCTATGCCACCGGTATTTCAAATACCAGCAGGGTTATTCGTGGTCGACACGTTTCAGAAGAGCTTCCAGACTAAAACAGACTAGGAAGAAAGACCTGGCAGTCACTTATGAAAATTAGCCAATGAAAACCTTATGGATTACAGTAAAATATTGTCTAATATAGTGCTGGAAGATGAACGCCTTAGGTTGGGAAGCACTGCACAATAGCTGCAACAATGGACTCAAACATACCAATGATCATGAAGACAGTGCAGGACTGGTAATGTTTTATTCTGTTATACATAATGTCGCCATGTGTCAGAGCTGATTCAATGACAATTAACAACAACAATAATTTTACATTACATGGATTTATTTAATAAACACTCTATTAATGGATATTTAGTTTATTTTCAACTTTTTGCAACTATGAACAAATCTATGATGAACATTCTGGTTGCTAGATATTTGGGGCCTTATTCACATTTTAGAAAAATAATTCTTAGATAGGAAAATATATTAGAATAAGTATTCTTCTTAGGAACAAGAATGTTCTTATTAGAATAAACTGTTAAAATTGGTACTTCTGGATCAGGGGATATGTCCAGTTAATGTCTTGATATATATTGCCAAACTGCCTTCCAGAAAAATTGTAACAAGTTATACTATCATCAGTAGTTCATGGAAGTATCAATTGCCTCGTCTTTGCCAATTCTAGATAATGACAATCATTAAAAATGTTTGTTAATCTGATAAACGAAAATGTTTTCTCATTATTTTAATTTGCACGTCCTTGATACTGTTTGGCTGAACATCTTTCCATACATTTATTGGTCATTTATACTTCTTTCATGAGTTACCTATTCTTTTATATTTCTGTTTAGGGCAAGGATGATCATCAATTTTATTGATTTAGAGAGCTATTTTTATACTCAGGTAATGTTTTAAGGAGCCCTGGTGGCACTTGGCTGCTAACCGAAAAGTCTGTGGTTTGAAACCACTAGCTGCTCCAAGGGAAAAAGATGTGGCAGTCTGCTTCTGTGAAGATTTACAGCCTTGGAAACTCTATGGGGGAGTTCTATTCTGTCCTACAGGGTCGCTATGAGTCAGAATCTACTCGACAGCAACAGGTTTGTTTTGTTTTGGTTTAATGTTTTTAATCAAAACCATGGTATGTGCTTAAAGAGTTCAATTTTCTTATACGCTTGTAATTGCCTCAGAGGTTAGTTCCAAAAATAGTCTGAGAAACGGAAATGTTCTTAGAAAATGGGTATATTTTCCCAAACTGACAATGTTAATGCTTTAAAAAGCAACACTCATCAGAATATCCAATTCTTGGATATTTGTTTCAAATAAAACCATTAAAATCCATTAGGTTTGGTTAAGAGCTTGTGCTTTGGAATCAGATTGCATTTCTTCAAATCCTGACTCCTCTATTTATAACCTAGGTAACCCAAAACATGTTACTTAACTATTCTGTGCCTAGGCTTCTGCATGTGTAAAACGAAGATAATAATAGTCCCTACTACCTGGTGGTGCAGTGTTAAGAGCTGCTAACCAAAAGATTGGCAGTCTGAATCCACCAACTGCTCCTTGGAAACCCTATGGGACAGTTCTACTTTGTCCTATAGGGTTGCTATGAGTCAGAACTGACTCGACAGCAGTGAGTTTTTTGGACATAGAGGTGTTGGAGGATTTAAATGAGAGGATGCACATAAAAGTATTTAGAATAGAGTTGGGAACATTTTAATAAATGCTCAATAAATAATGTTGTTGTTGTTGTTGTTAGGTGCTGTCGAGTCGATTCCAACTCATAGTGACCCTATAGAACAGAACAAAACTGCCCCATAGGATTTCCAAGGAGCAGTTGGTGGATTTGAACTGCCAACCTTTTGGTCACCAGCTAAACTCTTCACCACTATGCTACCAGGGCTCCCAATAAATAATAGTTATCATTAATTGCTACCACTGTCTCTTAGTTTGTCATACTGTGGTGGCTTACATGTTGCTGTGATGCTGGAAGCTATGCCATAGGTATTTCAAATACTAGCGAAGTCACTCACGGTGGACAGGTTTCAGTGGAGCTTCCAGTCTAAGACAGACTAGAAAGAAATGCCTGGTAATCTGCTTCTGAAAATTAGCCAGTGAAAATCATATATAGTGCTGGAAGATGAGCCCCCTTGGTTGGAAGGCATTCAAAATATAAAGTGGCCATAACAATGGACTTGAGCATACCAATGGTCAATCATGAAGATGAAGCAGAACCTGGCAATGTTTTGGTCTATTGTACATGAGGTTTCCATGAGTCTGAGCTGACTTGATGGCAACTAATCACAACATACTAATTACAATATTATTTGTATTCATGACCCTCTCAAGCCTAGACCACCAGGTTTACTTTAAGGTACTTTTTTTATTCATATTTTATTGCTGTATTTGCAGATAAGCTGTCCTTATGACATGTCTAAATTCCTCAAATTTATTTTAGGAGCTTAAAAAAAGCGTTCTAGAATGAGGAACAAATCAGAAACCAAAGGGAACTTTCCCTTACTCCCTTGGTGGGCTTTTATAATATAGTAAAAGAATAGAATAAAGAAAGATGCCTAAATCCTTGGATGGGTCTGACAGTGACATATCCATTTTATGCATCGCCTAAGCAGGATTTAGATAGCTGAAGAGCAGGACAGGATGAGTTGGATGACGAGGGGCTGGGAAAGGCCTGGAAGCTCAGTTGGTCAGAAAGGCTTTATTTCTATAAGAAATCTCAAGGCAAAGAGCAGACATTATTGGGTAGAGTACTAAAGGGAGTCTCCAGTCTCAATAGGCTTGTAATTCCTCCCAAAATTTTGATGCCTAACAGATGTTAAACAACACTATGTATTTATACATAAGTTATCACCTGAGGAAATACAGTTTCAGTGAAAAACTAGAAGCTTTTCAGGTCCTAACCATGTGGCAAAGCAAAGAACATAAATAATACAATGGAAAACCTAAGGGTAGGTTTAACCTGTTAAGCTCAGGCACTGCTAATCATTTCTAGAATTTCAAAATCTATTGTGACTTGTTTGATTTTGCACCATACCTCATTACTCATAGCTATGGTATTTGGTAAAGTCGCCAACTAGTTTCTTGCTTCCATTCATTGTTCCTCTGTTCCTCTGCTGCTATAATTTTGATTTTTCACCAAATATAAGTGTCATCACTTGTAAGCAACATTATTTTATACACCACTAAAGCTGCTGACCAAAAGGTTGGTGGTTTGAACCCACCCAGAGGCTCCACAGGAGAAAGATCTGGCAATCTGTTTCTGTAAAGATTACAGGCTCTAAAACTGAATGGGGCAGTTCTAATCTGTCACATGGGGTTGCTACGAGTTGGAAATTGACTCAATAGCACCTAACAAAAACATCAAGAAAGAAAAACACAACATCCAATTAAACTATGACACACCATCAGTTGTAGAAGACATCTCACCTTCAGAGTTGTTAAAATATTTTAAAAGTGTGTCTTAAAATCAGTTAAATATCTTTATAAAATAGGAATCTGATGAGGTCACTTTGCTCTAAAATCTCCAAAGATTCCCTACAAGATGAGGTCCAAACTCTTTGCTAGAGCATTTTGGGCCTTCACAATCCAGCCCAACCTTACTAGCCTCATCAATTAACATTTGCCACTGGGCACTCAGATGCTTCAAACCTACTTTTCTTTTTCCCATTGAAAAATCACATTCTTTTCCTTCCTTCAACAACATGTACTGAACACCTGCTATGGACTAGGCCTCCTTCTAGACACTTGTTTTCTTTGCTTGGAATCTCTAACGCTCCCACCTCTGCCCTCTAAACCAGGTAAGTTTTATTGTTCCTTCAAGATCCAACCTAACTGTATTCTCTTTTGTGAAAAATTTATGAGAAACTTTCTCTAATTTCCTCACGTAGATGTAATTTTTAAAATTTCTAGCACACTGTGTTGAAACTGTTGATTTACCAGTACCAGTTGCCCACAAGCACAAGAAGAGTGACTTATTTGTGTCATCAGAGCAGTGATGAGGAATGTAGGATTCAGCTTCCTAGCTTCAAAGTCCCTATCTTGCCTAGTAGGAAATAATATACCCTAGTTGGAAAGACAGACACAAAAAGTAACATTACAGGGAAAGCACAGATGGCTAGGGAGCCCAGTGATTATGAAGATTTGATCCTCACTCAGGCCAGAAGGACCCCTGGTTGTAGAACTATAAACTAGATCCTTTCTTGCAAGCTTTGAAAGTAGCAAACATTTGGTGAATATCTGACCCTATTAAGGGTTAAAGAAATCCCATTATAACAAATGCCAGAAGACTTATTGAGCATCTAGTATGTGCTCGCAATCATGCAAGTGCTATTTTCCTAAGTAACTGATGAGAAAAATGATAGACAGATTAAATGACTTATTCAAAGTCACACAAACAGTGATGAACACAGTTAGAATTTGATCCCTGGTCAGTCTGATTTCTAAGATCATGTTCTTTCCATTGGAGCACATTATGGCATAATGCCTTATCATCCTTGAGGACTTTCCTAGTCAGTAATTTGTTGAGGTAAAATTGAATGATATTCTTCCTCAAACACCTATGATTGGTGTGGCTGGTTAGCTCCTCTTCCTGACAAAATCTAAATGAGAAAAATGTCATGGTCTCTGAAAATAACCAGCTGATGATGGAGACACTCTTGGAATCTCTTTCACATAGTTTCTTCCTACATGGTTCCATGCCTTATACGCTCAATCTTCCATTGTTTCATGCTAGTCTCAGACAAATAGTCATTTACATAGTCACAGGCCACTGGCAACTAGCATTTGGTCAGTGAATTCAATTTGCTGCAGGAACTTTAGTTTGAGCTTGAAAAAGTTGGTGAAGAACAACAAACATAGCCAATAAGATGATCAAGACACATTAGACTATCAAAGATAATTACTGATAAAGAATATGGGTACAATGACCTTTGAATACAACATCAGATATCAAAACATTCTTCAAGTTCAAGTGATAAACAGAGGGAGGTGCTGATTTACTGCCCATAATAAACCTACGGATCAGGATGCAATGAGAGGTAATACTGGTGAAAAGGCTCCAAAGGGGAATGCATATGGGGAGTATTGCAAAAGTGGCTTGGAGAAGAAGTAATAGATTCTAAAGAACTTGGAAAAATGGGGGAAAAAAGGAGGGCTTGAAGAGCTTCATTCCCTTTTGAGTACACAGAATCTTGGTAACCTAAAATAAAGCCATGGGCAGAGACAGACTGAGACTGTGGAAATTCAGGACATAAAACTCATTGGGTAGCATAATGTAAATGGCCACCCTGCCATTTGAGAAATGGAAAGTCTTGGTATTACTTCTTTTGATTGCCACTAATCAGAAGTAATAAAATGTTAAGGTTTTCTTGGAACATTGTAATATTGAAAATATTTAGAATGTCAGGACTGGTAACCTAATCATTATACATTCATTATACAGCCAATAAACAAATGCAAGTTAGTTATAAGTGCATATCAAAATTGAATTTTGTCTAAGAACGTATAATAATAGCTAAGGCCTGATAAACAGCTAATGTTATTTCTGTTTATGCTAAACTAGTATGGGCTAGCTGCTATAACAAATAAGACCTAAATCTGAGTGACTTATCACAGTGAAGATTTCATTCCTCACACTACTCACAGTCCACTGAGGTTCAGCAAGTTGTGTGTATATGAATGTGTGTATGTGTTGGGGGGTCTGCTTCATGCAGTCATTCAGGAACCCAGATCCACCCATCTAATGGTTCCACAATCTTCTTGGACCCCAGAGTCCTCAATGATATGCCCTGAATCCAGCCAGAAGAGAGGGAGGAGGGAACATATGGAGGACTATAAAGAGGTTTTAGAGGTCAGACCTGAAAAGACCCCTACCACTTCATCCATATTTCATGGTATCATCTAACTGCCAGGAAGCTGCTGGTGTTGTCTAGCTGTGTGTCCAGAATGAAGAGAAAGAACATCAATATTTTGGTGAGCCCTATCATTTTTGGCCAGAAATAGGTAATGAATTCTCATTTCAGTGACGAAATAGCTACATGATGTGTAGGATGTGATAAAATATTAGTATTCCAATGAGCATTATTATACCAGAATTTATATTCAAATGAGTGATGTCCCCTTGTCAGCAGTTACTTGGAGAGGCAGTATGTTTGTTCCATGGGTACCACTAATGCCTTTTTTTTTTTTTTTTAACTATTTTGACATTTTCTCTAGAGCATGTTTTGATTCTTTTAAATATTCCTAGCAGTGGCAAATCTTTATTCCTTGAGGATGAATTTGATAGAGATTATAAAAAATAAGTTAGAGACAAGGCTGGTGAATGAAGAAAATAATCTACCTGAGTTATAATATGTTGTGTCCTCTAGAACTATTAAACAATGAGGCTTATATTCTCATTAGATTTACACAAGGGCAATTCCAAAATAAGCATTATAAGAACATTGAGCAATGATTTAATTGTTGAAATAAGTGCAATTGTATTTCTTAACATAGATGCCATATAGATTTGGGGGAAAGTGACTATAATTTGCATCTATGAAGCTTTAGGCTTTTGAAACCATATAGTAGACCAGGCAATTGGGTAGACAAACTAGAGAGGTGGGTGGCATTGTAATAGGTGGAAATTCTTTCTTCTCACAGTAATACATAGCTGGGTCTTCTATTCTCAATTTTCTTGCATTTGCTTTTTCCAGCTATCCAGGAAAATGCCTGCAGGTAGAGAAAAATCAACTAAAATAGCCTCACCCATTTATTCCCTTTAATTAGATCAGCTTTATAGGCGCACTCCTTCCTTGGGAGAATTTTTTACTTGAGTATGTAAGACTTTCCCTTAAAAATCACACAGCGTATAATCTGCCAGGTTACATGATTTGGTAATTTGTAAGGTTAAATCATTTGCTGACCCAAAGCTAAAATCTCCTAATGTTGAACATTTTTAAGGATCAAATGAAATAATGAATTTAAAAAAAAAAAAAAAAGCTTTACAATGTAAGGTGTGTTTGAAGCAACAGGGAAGGTTTTTAACTTGAAGGGGAAAACACCCCTACACAGGAGGACCAGCACTTTCACTAACTGAGGAAATGTGTGCAGAAGATAGAACTTCCCAAAAGGCGATTTGGCATTCCATGTCAAAATGGGTATACCCTCTGATTCACAATTTACAATTCCAATTTAGGAATTTATTTAAAAAATAATTGGACATATCTTTCAAGATTTGGCTAGATGGGAATTCATTGTAGCTTTGTTTTGTTAACAGTGAGAAACGTAAAAAAAAAAAAAATTTTTTTTTTAAACCTAAAGGCATTAGTTAAATACAATGTGGCATATCCATTCAGTGGAATGATAAATTCAGTGGTAAAAACGATGCAGCCTTGATCTCAAAATCAATATGGCATGTATAAGAGAAAAGGCAGTTATAAACTAGGACACATATCCTATTTTATATTTAAAGGGGAAAATAAACCTTCAAGGATATAACACTATCAGTGGTTTTATCTCCGTGGTGGGATTATGAGTGCTGTTTCTTTTTTTTTTTTTTCCTTACTGTTTGTATTTTCTCATTTTTCCCCCCAATGAGCATGTACTTACAAAGAGCATATATTAATAGTAGTATTGCATAGCTTGGATTCTAAAGCCAAACTGCCTCGGTTTAACTTCCAATTTTGCCACTAGTAGGTGTGACACTGGGCACATTATTTACCCTTTCTGTGTCTCAGTTTTCCCACCTGTAAAATGCAGGTAGTTATAGTACCTACCTCACAAACCCAAACCTGTTGCCATTAAGTTGAATCCAACTCGTAGCAAACTGCCCCATAGGGTTTCCAAGGAGCAGCTGGTGGATTCAAACTGCTGACCTTTTCGTTAGCAGCTGAGCTCTTAACGCTGCACCACCAGGACTCCCCTGGGATTCCAGCAAAGATTAAATGTGCTAATATATCAAGGCAATTACTAAACATGCGCATAGTAAACACTACATAAATATTTGTTATTCCGTAATTAGGAAAACAATGGAGCTATTTTCACTTTGAGAAAAGCACTAATCACTATTAGAACTTTTCATGTGCAAATTAGGGCAGAGGACAAGAAATTGTCATAGGTACACAGAAATCAATAAAACTGAAAAGAAAAACAACTTGCTGTTACCCAACTTCTCTGAAGGAGGCAGTTAAATACATAGGACTTTAAGGCAGAAATATGGGTTCCAAACCTCGTATCTACACACAGAGCTCTGAGACCTTGGCAAGTCACTTAACCTTCTATGCCATAGATTCCTCAAGTGTAAAATGGAGTTAACACAAGGCATTAGAGGTGCTGTAAAGCATTGGCTTTATAGGATTGTTCTGTAGATTAATTAAAATTACCCATTTAAAGTGCTTAGTACCACCCAACACACTGCCATCGAGTCGATTCCGACTCATAGCAACCCAATAGGACAGAGTAGAACTGCCCAACAAGGTTTCCAAGGAGCGCCTGGTGGATTCAAACTGCCAACCTTTTGGTTAGCAGCCGTAGCTCTTAACCACTACACCACCAGGGTTAGTACAGTGACTAGCAATTAGCAAGTGCCCAATAAAGTTTAGATATTATTACTATTGTTATGATTATTATTAATTACTACCCTTTAAAATTAGCCTTAGACTGCAATGGGTCTGAGGAACATTCACGCAGGCTAAAACCCCAAGACTAAATAGACTGCCAGAGTGAAATCAACAATTCATAAAGTTCTGAAGACAAAAAAAGCAAGTATCTCGGCAGGCAGGTGTTGTATAATAATGGGTGCTGAGATATCAGATAGCAGGGATTCCAGCTCAGGCATAAACCTGAGGAGATACTCACTTAGAAGGACTCTAAGGCATAGTGGTTAAGAGCTCTGCTACTAACCAAAAGGTGGGCAGTTCGAATCCACCAGTTGCTCCTTGGAAACCCTATCGGGCAGTTCTACTCTGTCCTACAGGGTCACTATGAGTCAGAATCCACTTGATGGCAATGGGTTGAAAAGGAGAATGACCATTTCATCCACACAATACCCTATATAGTATTCTTGTCTCCATTTCACAGAGGAAGAAACAGATTCATAAGAGATAAATATCTTGTCCAAAGTTGCACAAAGAGAAAGAGAGAGAGAGAGAGGAAGAGGATCCTACGCCAGGCTTTAAAAAGAACTGTGTTCTGTACAGAGTCCCTGGGTGGTGGAGATGGTCAATGAGCTGGGCAGCTCACTGAAAGGCTGGAGGTTTGAGTGCACTCAGTTGCCTCAGAAGAAAGGTCTGGGGATCTACTTCTGAAAAACCAGCCATTGAAAACCCTAAGGAGTGCAGCTCTACTCTGACACACATGGGGTCGCCATGAGTAGGAATCAACTCAGTGACAACTTTTTTTGTGTACGTGTGTGTTCTGTGCACCTGCTTTGCTGCCCAACTAGTCGCTGTGGAGCCATACACAGGCGGGGTGAAAAAGGCAGGAACCCTGTTAGTGAAAGTGAGGTACTAAGTGGTGGTAATGTTGCCCAAGTACCTGCTTCAGGGCCTGAGATCTGACCTCCCAAACTGGGGGTTCCCCTATGTTACTGAAATGGCCTAAACCCATATAGTTCAGGGAATACCAGCCAAGGAGAGCTGAAAGATGGGGAAGGAAGGGGAAAGGAGCCAGACCTGTTTGCCCTGGTTTCTTTATCTAGCTAATATACATACAACATTTTATAAAGCAATGAGACTTTTTCTCTTGCGGAACTCAATTCTAAAAAGGTATCAGACTGAAAAGTCAACTTCTACATTTTTCATTTCCAGGAACAGAAGACACAAATAGTATGTACATCCTAGAGAGTGTGAATACAGTAAAGAGGCTAGACTAGACACTGTGTCAGGGAGGAGGCCTCCAATACTCCCTCGCATTCTGTCAGTTGCCCTCTCATTTCCATTTTGTTAGGCCTGGAACTGGGCATTTTGATTTTTGGACGTTTTCAATAATTTAACAAATTCCTCCCATCCAACCCCTCAATGGCCAATAGAGGGCAGGCCACCTCTTCTTCCAGGACTCTATCAGCTGTCTATTCTAATGCCCTTTCCATTCAGATCAGACCTGTTTTTTTTTTTCCCCTCCTGTTTGGAAGACTCCTTTTAACTGCTTATTTTAGAGGTATTTACTAAAACCAAGAGAGAGGGGCCACAGACCTTCTTTGAATATCTTTTGTCTCTAACTCTTCCCTCACCCTCTTCTTCAACTCATTCATTCATGCATGCATTCTCATAAGTCGTGCTCCCTTCAATGAGCTGACAATCTAATGGGGTTCAGAGCTGTTTAAGGAATTACTTATGAGATTATAAATATGACAAGCAGAGGTACTCACTGTATAGAACAGATAACGGAATAAGCTCAGGAAGGTTTCTCAGAGAAGGCATTAAGCCAAATTCCACGTATGGCTCTCTTTCATTTGTATATGCCATTTGGGACCCATGTAATTCTTCTCAGTCCACTTCCTCTCTAATTCCTAGTTGTCACCATGTTGGGTCCACCCAACCTCCCTCTGTACTCTCAGTCTGGTCTCTTGAGGATGAGTGAATACTTATGTGTTTGAGCTTCAATGTCAATGCCTTGGCATCTGGCTACCGCCTGGATCAAAGAGAAGAAATAACGATTTCATAACGGAGCTCCTAGTTCACGCAGTTTCAGATAAGCTAGTAGGACCTCGCAGGTTTCTCATTTGCCACTAGTTACTAGCTTCAAAAAATCTTGTTTTTTCTATTACTTTTATGACTATTAATTTTATAACAAAGAACCACATGAAACTTGAATATTCTGAGCTGATACACTCAATTTAGTCTCAAGAATTTCTCCAGCCCATTCTAACTGTACCTTGAATTCCTCTGAAAAGTCAGTCTTTCTCACCTGTGTCTACCTTCCTTCCAGGTAGCTCTACCACTGGAATCCCAGGAACGACAGATGGTGACCTCTGCATTGTCGCTTTTATTCAATCTCCAGTTTTCCCCCACCCTTAATACATCACCTTAAAACACACATACACACACACAAAAGCAAAACCCTGACAATGATTATTACTCCCCTTTCCCAAACCATAGTGGCTTTCTCATTTCTATATTTTTGTCCATCACCTGACCTTGGCTTTTCCTGTTGGGTCCAACAGTGTTATCTGCTTATTTTAATAATGTCTTTATACTTGTGTCCAAACAGAAATAGATAACCTCCTCTGCAAGAGTGGAAGGAGCCTTTTAACACAGCACATTGATGACAGTTTGTTGGCAAATCCCATGGTGAAGTGCTGGTGCCTCGTTGGGGTACAAGAAACAACCATTTTCAACAGTGTTTAACCTGGTTAACAATTGTGTGTTCTACTTTTCTTGAGTTTTGCTAACGGAAAAGCTAGTATATTTTAAATGATTTTACCACTTAATACTTATAGAGCCTTAGAGTGAGGGCCTTTGGAAATTGTCTAATCCGACCTACACAATTGCAGAAACTGTCTCTACAACATCACTGCAAACTACTGATCCCAAAAGCAATTTAAGCTCCTCTAGAAATGGGATGCTCACTCCCCCTTCCCATTGTTGAACATCTTCCCAATGACCCTCTGATAGTCCATGATAATTAATGAGCCTCTTCTCCCTCCTCAGGACAAACAAATATGATTGGAGAAATGTTTACGTTCTGATGCCAGTGACTCGGGAATATCTTATCCATAACTTTGGCTCTTTGCTTCAGGATTAGAGTGCTTAAACCAAAATATTCATCATAAGTATAAATGTGTTCTGCAAACAGAGGATTCCACAGGCATGCTTGTTTCCTTTTTCCTTACACTGCTAGGCTATTAATTTTTGGTTCATTTGTCACCATTTTCAGGATCCATTCGACTGCCACTTTCCTACAGCCAGACCATCTTAGATCAGAGGATTGGCCATTTCCACCTCACTTCTGCCACAGGATCTGATTTTTTTTTTTCACAGATCCAAGTCACTTTTGTCCAAGTGACTAATTTTATTGACCCCAGTAGACATCCTGTGAATGGAGGGCCACTATAGAGACGATCATTGCTTCATAAAGCTTTCGAGAACCTTTTCTGACAGTCACTGAGGAAAAACAATCTCGCCACGATGCATTTTGCATCACTTCAGCTTCTTCTTTACCTGGTTTATCACAAAGGATATTTACCACACATCTTCTTTATTAGTACATTCACAATACATCAAAAACCCACCACTTCAGTCCTGGAGCCCGAGAAAGAAAACGGCAATGTCAGGTGACATTAATGCTGCATGAGATATACTGGTCTAGTGTCATGTCAAGACTTGTAATAATCTAGTATTCGGCTTTACTCAAAAATTCCGCTGTTACTTCCCAGTCACCCCCTTCCATAATACAGCACCTTGGCACAGACAGCAGAGCGACAAAACATTCAACGCAGGATGTGGACCATTAAAATTCAACTCAAGCTACAGCGACCCTCAGCAGCCCCCCACCCCCCGCGAATATTTACCTAGACCGTTTAAAGCACTTAATTAATTCACCAGCAGCTTCGCTGGAGACGTCTCGGGCTCCCTGAGACTCCATTACATAATCTCTTTCACAAAGTCTATTCCTAGCTCGAGTGAAGATGGATTCTCATCCAGTTCGCGGAGGTTCCTTACAGTTCTTTCCCTTCCCCAAGGTTTGATCCGGTGAGCGACCCAGTAGAGGCTGCAGCAAGTCCTGGGCCCCGAGCTTCCGTCACTCTCGGAACTCAGAGCTACCCCCGAAGGTGCAGCCGCCCCCCCACCCCCACCCCGGGGCTCCCAGGCCAGCTGCGGCGGCACGGTGCCGGCGGGTGCTCGGGACACTCGCTGCTTGCTGGGTCCGCCCGGAGCTCGGAGCCCCGGCTGCAGCCCCCCGTTCAGGGACCGGCGAGGCGCGCGTCTGCCCGACTGCAGGCCGGTTCCGTGCGCCGCACTCCGGGAAGAGGAGGAAGGGAGGAGGTGGAGGCGTGCGAGGGAGGAAGGGCCCGGCCGCCGCCAGAAGGAGGGGGCCGGCCGGCCGGCGGGGAGCGGGCAGCCAATGAGCGGCGCGCGACGCGGGGGGGAGGGTTGGAGGGGATGAGGTAGGATCGGGGAGGGCGCAGCCCGAGCGGCCGAGGCTCCAGCCATAAACAAGCGCCCGGAGGAGCCGCGCAGGAGTGAGGCGAGCGGGGCGCGCTGAGCGGACGCCGCGGACCTTCTGCTGCGCCACCGCGCCCACTCGGCGGCTCGGGAGGCGGGGACCGGCCCGGGGCTGCGCCGCCGGGAGGAGGACAAGGAAGAAGCACCGCCAGCCCTGCTATAGCCTAGTGCCGCCGCCGCTACAAGTTTGGGTTGAACCGGCGCTGCCGGGAGGAAACTTTTTTCTTTTTTCCCCCTCCCTCTTGGGAGGAGGAGGAGGAGGAGGGGAAGCCACCGCTGCCGCTGGCGCCAACGCTAGTGGGCTTGGGGTCGGCGCGGCCGGCAGGGGGGGCGGGGGCCTCGCCCTGCGAGGGGAGGTGCGCCCCGGGGGCGCCGAGGGAGGCGGCGAGGACCGCGGGCTGCTGGTGCGGCGGCGGCGCGTGTGCCCCGCGCAGGGGAGGGCGCCCGCCCCGCTCCCGGCCCGACTGCGAGGAAGCGGCGGCGGCGCAGGAGGATGTACTTGGTGGCGGGGGGCAGGGGGCTGGCCGGCTGCGGGCACCTCCTGGTCTCGCTGCTCGGGCTGCTGCTGCTTCTGGCGCGCTCCGGCACCCGGGCGCTGGTCTGCCTGCCCTGTGACGAGTCCAAGTGCGAAGAACCCAGGAACTGCCCCGGGAGCATCGTGCAGGGCGTCTGTGGCTGCTGCTACATGTGCGCCCGCCAGAGGAACGAGAGCTGCGGCGGCGCCTACGGGCTGCACGGAGCCTGCGACCGGGGGCTACGCTGTGTCATCCGCCCCCCGCTCAATGGCGACTCCATCACCGAGTACGAAGTGGGCGTCTGCGAAGGTACGGCCGCCCGCCCGCCGCTCGCCCCCTCCCACCTGGCCCGCGCCGCCCCCTCGGCGCTCGCTGCGCGGAACTAAGTTTGGCCGAGACTTTCCCGAGGAGAGAGGGCTCCGTGGGAGGAGGGCCACCGCCGCCCCAGAGAGAGCGCCTTCCCGCGCCTCTCTTCCCGCTCGCTGCTCCCCCAGACGCTCGGCTGGCCGCGGGCAAGGTTGGATTTTGTGGGTGGGGGAGGGCGAATCGGTGAATCTCCCCCGGCCGCGCAAAGACACGCACACATGTGGCCATTCCGGGGCTGTGGCTGGGTGGCCCGGCCTTGCGGCCCCGGGTGGGGGTGCGCGGGCGGCGGGCACTGCGGAGCTGCCCGTGGGCCCCTGCGGAGCTGCCGGTGGGCCCCTGGGGCGTCCGGCCGCCGCCCTCGCCGCACTAGCGCGGTGTGGAACCGTGTGATTCACACCGTCCACGAAAGTCCGTTTTCTGTTGACAAGAGGAGACGTGTCTCCAGCTCACACTCCTCTTGTGACTCGTATTATTTTTTTCTTGCTGTCTTCCTTCACCTTCTTTCTCCTTTTTCGCGTATAAATCAATTTCAGCCCCGGAATGTCAGCCCAGGGGAAGTTACATACGGTGGTTACTCATTTATTTGCCTATTGAGAACGGTCAAAGGGTTTTTCTCCTGAAAGGAAAAAGCGGGGGGGGGGGGGGGATTGCACCTAGCATTGAAAAGTGATTTCTAATAGTGGCTGCTTTTTAAGATCAGATACCCGCGTGTTTCCGATCTTGTTGTTAGTTCCTTCTTTTTGTTTGACAGCGGGGAATGTTCTGCTGGTTTCTCCACTACGCAGCGTGCTTCGCGGTGTTGAGACTGACGAAGGGAGAAAGATTGTGAGTGTACTCTCCCCCGTTGGGAGAGCTTCTGTTGGTGGATGTTGGCCTTAAAATTCTTGTCCGCCTACCTCGGCCTTGTGGTGCCTGGTCAGGTTTGACGTCTAGAGAGAGGCAGTGAGGTTTTTTTTTTTTTTCATCTAGCTAAGGGGTAGGACTCCGTGAGCACAGGGCAAAGTGGGATCTCCGCTCCCGCTGACGGTGGTGATGCTGTTCCAGGCATACTGGTGAATGAGCAGAGCGCAGCAGCCTTACCTACGGGGGAGCGGCGCCCTCTGCCCTGGGTCCCTTCCTTACTACTCATATAGCGAGCACCTAGGAGACCAGGGGAAGGTTCATTCTGAAGCATCCTCAGGGGTGTGTTTGTGCTTATTTTGTGTATATATGTTGGTTTGTTATACTGGAATAAAGGCAAAGGGGGTGGCAACCTTAAGGATAAAAATGGATCTCTTGAAAGGTTTCAGTTCTGTAGTTCTCTTTAAATGCACACCTGTGCGCAGATTTATTTACACCTGCAGTTTTTAGAGTTTGGACAGTTCTAGAAAATCCAGGAGGCCTTTCTGGTTTGGAAGCTAGTGGGCAGTACTGAGTGAAGGGACTTGTCCTCAGACGGAAGGGACGTGCACTGCTGCATCCTTAGGACATTAGGTTCAGAAGAGTTGATTTGCCTGAAATACAAAGGCCTCTGCCTGGTGTTAAGTCCTATGTTATAGCATGTCTTTATTCCTCATATGCGGAAAATTGCCGATCAGATTAACTTCTGATAAGATTTTATGTTTGGCTTTGGGAGTTCTGAATGACTTAGACTAAAGGAATGGTCTTTGAACTCTGCCACTTGGAGTACATTAACATGCTTAACCCAGCCTCCCATAAATCTGAAAACAAGCAATAAGGAAAAATGGTTAAATGCAATGGAAACTGCTGTACTCTGAGAAGGAGTTTTAGAGCTTCTGATTCTAACCCTTGTTTTGTTTCTTATTAACACGTTTCTGGTGAAGGAAATGTGGAGCTAAGGGAACATTTACAGTAATCAAGTGTTTTGGCAGCATTTTCTTGGGTCACAGTATGGAGTTATTTTGGCAGTTGTTGGTGAGCCTTTCATTCCTCTGAAATGATGTGATCCTTCATAGCTTCGTTTCTTCTGGTAACACCCCATGCACTTGGTATTAGCTTTGAAAGTGCTTGGAAGGCATGGTGACATGATTATATCTCAATTAGTGTTCTCTGGCAACACTTTTCATTTAGCAGGCCTGTTTTCAGCTACCAAAATTGCGTGTTTAGGACATTTGTTTTAGAGTTCTAAAAGCAGTGCTCAAGTTGTATTCTAGATCCATGAAACCAGAGAAAGTTACATAGCGTGCATGGTGGATGGTTGGATTTAGACAGATAATTTTAGTCATGTGTCTAAAATTTCAAATATTTTCACCTTACTACAAGGTTTATGAAAAAAAATAGGATGAGTAACCTTTTTTCTTTAGTTCCTCTTATGAAGAATTAGAAGAGTCTTTACATGTCAGTAGTTCTCTAGAAGGGGCTGACTTTTTCTTGTTTTTCTGTTACTTTGCAAGAAGTTTCTCAACGGCCTTTGTCTCCCTCAGTTTCCAGTTTTATTCAGAAATTCATGTGCTGAAGCATGATTATCGTAACTAACATGAAGAAGAATTGATATAGTTTATTCATGTGAAGTCTGTTTTGCTGCAATTTTTGCACTAAAATGACCCCTACTGGTTGTATCTGTTAATGAAAGCTTTTGAAAACTTATTTAATTGGCTACACTGAAAAAATATATTGCGTAGTATAGAAGTACTATCATGACTAATCTACCTGCTTTTGATGATGTAATTTGAAAATTACATCACTCTATTTGCCAGCTTGCAGTAGTTTTATTTGTGTTATTCCTCATACTGGCTTTGTGAAACAAAATTAATGTTCTAACTACAGTTCACAAAGTGAGTTAGATAAATCAGGGCAGAAATGGACCCGTTTCAACTTGTGGCTCAGTGCCTTAGGTTTGTAAAGCAGGTTGGCACATAGTAGGCACCCAATAAATGTACAAGGGATAAAGATGAAGAGTCTGTGCCATAGAAAGAACACTGAAGAAAAAATATTTTCTGAAAGAATAAACTATGTGATGAGTTGTGTCCTGTGAACTGTACGTCATGCACACTTGAATTTTTTTTTCAGGCTAATTTAAAGTTTTATTAAATGGATCCTGATTTAATTATCCTGCCTTCTTCCCTCTTCTCTCCTTCCTTTTTTCCTTCCTGCTTTCCTTTTGTATGTGTATGTGTGTATGTTAAGTGCATTTTAACAAATGAGCATGGAACGAGGTAGCTGAAGTTTTCTCTCCTGGCTCAGTCTAAAAATTGATTTCTAGCACAAATCCTTTTCCTGTTTCCATTCGTCTGGTAAGTCTTCTATTGCCCTTTGTAGCATCCTTACTGGCCTGTTTCTTGGCCAGACTGCCTACATCCAAGGAAATAGCCTAGAAGCCAGAGAAACTAGTTTGTATTCTGAACTCCTGAAGAAGAAGATAGGATGGGAGACCTCTTTGAGGGATCGAAGATAAAGTGTTACAGTACTACTAAAGTGGGATTTTCTGGTAAGAATATTTATTAGGACAGCTGAGAATTATATTTTGAGATGATAGGATGAGGCCCATTTTTTTTGATGTGGAATAGTACTGTTTGCTTCTGGAAGGGGCGGGGCGGGGTGAAGTAGTGGGGGAGCATGACCAGTCTTCTCTGAATAATAAAACGGCAGGTGATGGCTGGAGTTTGGCAGCTTATGCGACAGAGTGATTTGGAACCAAGTGGACACTGTTGAGTTGCTCTGCTCTGAGAACTTCGTCGCATTAGATCCAGGTGATTGCAGATAAGCAGCTTTTTGTCCAGGGGATATTTATTCAGTGGCTTCATCTTTACCAAGCTTAACTTTCCATGGCTTTCACCAGTACAGTCTAAAAACTGCCACTTTTAGAACACAAGCTGCCTTTTATTTTCACGTGTATTTTAACTTTCCCTTCCATCCACTTTTCATGGGTGATGAATAGGAGAACCAAGTATTTGTGAGTGGGTACTTACAGCAGAAGAGTCCCTGGGTAGGGCAAATGGTTAACACTCTCAGCTGCTAACCGGAAGGTTGGAAGTTCAAGTCCACCTAGAGGTGCCTTGGAAGAAAGGTTTGGCCATCTCCTTTGAAAAATTGGCCATCAAAAACCCTATGGAGCACAGTTCTTCTTTGACTTACATGTGCTCGCATGGGTCAGAATTGACTTGACAGCAAGTGGTTACTGGTTACAGCAAATAACAGGATGATCAGATTCCCCCCCCCCCCAAATGGTTGCCATTAGAAGGTTATAGTTTTGTTTTTTGTTTTTTTTTTTAACTAATCACAGGAAGACAGTCAGTGGAGCTGATGGCTTTTGGAAGTAAATGTGTGGAAGATCTGATGTGAGGCCCTAGATAGCAGGTTTCAAGAGGCCAGGTACTACATCAAAACATTTGGTTTGTGTACCAGCTGCATGGAAACTGTCCCCATTGCTCTGTAATAGGCTTGGAGTTAAGAGTGCATAGATTTTAATTTTTACTAATTAAACAGAGGAAGGGAAAGACAAAGCTAATACTTCTGTACTGGAGTTAGAGAAATTAAAATTTCCAGGGTTGCAGACTTTGTTTTTGAGTAATGTATTTCATTTTCCATCTCAAAAATCTTTAGCTAGAGTGAGCTCTTAGATGCCAGAGAGAGAAGCAAGCAGAGAGCTTATAAAATTACGTTAATAGGGTATGAGAAGAGAAACCAATATAAGTAAACAAGGAAATAATTAGTTCCTCCCAAAAGTAAATATTGACCAAACATAGGGAGACTAGTCACTGCACATATACAAATGACAGGACTTGGTGACCTTCACTTTGACTATCAAGCTTACAGAATTCTCACTGTTTCTGAGGAGTCTAGTCACATAAAACACTTGGCAAGAGTCTAATGAATTGCATATTATCAGGAAGGCAAGAATAGCAATTCTGGAAATATTTGCTTCCATTACTACACATTAAACAATGACCAGGAGAATGTATAAACAATATGTTGGCAATGCAGTTGTGAACAGTCAAGTTAATTTACGAGGAAAACTGTAACAGCCTTTAGCAATGGGCATTATATCGAATTGTAGGTGGTATTTAGTGATTCAGTGCAGGCTTCTGTGTTTTGTGTGGCTTGATTAAGTTGTGACGATCTGGATGAGTGAGTGAACAGCTTGGAAATGCAGTGTCCAGGCATTATAAAGTTGAGGGAAGTAGATAAAACATGACCCCTAAAAAGATAATAGAGTTCAAGGAATAAAGAATGATGAATGAGAGAAGAAAAAATATTGAATTCATCTGACAGCAACGATATCATCCGTTGAAGAATAATTCAAGGCATATTCCAGACATTAATTGTGAAATCCTGGAAAATGTGGGTGGGTTTAACATTTCTCAGTCTGTGGCACTAGCATGAGAGATGACAGTGCTGCCTTAGCATGTAAATATGATAGAATAGGTGATAAAATGAGTGAAAGGTAAATATGTTTGGTGAAGCAGGTTCCTCTATGTTCCCTATGGCACATTCAGTATCTGGATTTTGGAGACACCTCAGTAAATCTCATTTAATTATTTGAGGAAGAAACAGTAGATTAGCCAAGCACGCATGAATAATAAGCTAAAAGCCTGCCTTCTCAGAGGTTGAATTTTCCAAAGCTGCAGTTTTAAAGATCTGACTTGTCTTTGCATAGAAATCAATCATTCACTCATTGATCTTCAGTCTGTACAAGGCCTTCTGCTGGGGCACAGGGGCAGTTGGGGAGCTTGGGGACCTTTCAAACGTGTTCCTTACACTTTTTGCTCTCTTTAAATCAAGATAAGGAGGTAAGACAGTGAGGCTGTAAAAAGTCTGCATAGTAGTGTAAGTTTAAGCTGAATAGAAGTGATTCTATGAGTCTGTATTTGATTAATTGGTGAATGAAATATGTGGATAAAATTTTTTCTAGGAATCAAAGGATCTGAGATGATTTATTCAGGCTCTGATGGCAAGGCCTCCAAGGGAAATTAGAATTCGAACTGTGTTTAAATGTATGAGTAGGATCTCTATTTTTTGGTGGGGGAGGGCATCCTACTCATTCTTCTTAGAGCCTGTACAAATAAATATCATAGTTTTCCCAACATCTAAGAATGAAGTTGCTTTCTTAATGCTTTACTAGCTGTGGTTCAGAAGTGACAAGTTTCCTTTTCAGAGTGGTTTTCTGTTTGTTCTAGCTTGCTCCGCTAGGCTGATGGGTTGGCAGTGGACCGAGAGGTGTCCTTTTGTCAGTGTCTCTTGACTTCATGGAGCCCACTGGGCTTGCCCTGGCCAGTTAGCCTGTTCAATACACTGAAAACTTACGTGCTTAGGCAAGACCTTCTTGGTCTTAGGGACAGAGGTGTGGTTGAGTATACCTCAATTTAAGAATGGCTTCAACGTAAACACTGAACTGTAAATGTTCATTTTGGGCCTATGTGAAAAAAAAAATTCAAAAAAAGCTTTCGTTTTCTGTTACACAATGACTAGATCTCAATTTCTTACCTCCCCTCTCCACCCCCAGTTAATTCTCCACATGAAATACTTATATGTTGTTTGAAGAGTTTAATGGTTAGGAACTTGGTTTCTGGGGTCAAATCTTCATTCTACTTCTGTGAGTCTCAGTTTTCTCATCTGTATAGTGGGGTTAGTAGTAGGGTTGTTATAAGGACGTAATGAATGGATCCATGTGAAGCATGTAGAAGAGTGACTGGCAGATGGTAAATGTTTAATAACAACAAAGCTACTAACCCATGTAAGTGATAGGAGTTTATTCTCTTGTTCTGCTTAATCCTTATCACCCCAAGTAATTGATCGAGTAATTAAGGAGTTAGTGGGCTCCTAGAAACGGCGTGAATTATTACTGAGTATGAGCCCTGCCTTCGCACCCCAGCACCACAAATGCATTAGAGTTAAAAAAAATTTATGTAAGGCCTCTGAAGCTAATCACTACCTCTCCTCCTAATGCCCTTTTGTTATACCTTGTCTAAATAATTTCTACAGAATTTATGTATTTTGGGTAAAATAAGTAGGGAGGAATCTGCAATTTTTTTGTATTAAGTTACAGGAGTTCTAAATTTACTTATGTATCTGTGGGATGATATGTGTTTTCCTTAACATTATATTTTGGAAAAAGATTTTGCTCCTAGCTCCTGGAGTGTTCACACTGGTGGTCACTGCTGAATTTGACCTGGGCACAGTCCTAGTTGGCTTCAGCTAGGGAAACAGTTTGTATGGTATCTCACGCCTCATGGGCGGTTGGTAAAAACTAGGCAAAACCAAAGGTCAGAGCTTCAACAAATCTCTTCCTCTGCCCTCCTTTTAACCCTACTTATTTCCCTGCTGTCCTTTCACCTACAGATATTGAGCATCTGCTGTGGGCCTGGTGATAGGTACCTCTTAGGGTTGCTGTGAGGGGTAAATGAGATAAAAGTGGGTTTCTGGAATTTTCATGTGTGTGCAAATCACCTAGGGATCTTGTTAAATGCAAGTTCTGATTCAGTAGGTCTGGATCATCCGGAGATTCTGTGTTTCTAACCATCTCTCAGGTGATGCCAGTGCTCCTGGTCCTTGGACCACACTTCAGCAAAAAGTGAGTATGTGTAAAGCATGTAACACATGCAGAAATGTTAGCTGCTATTATAAAAATTATTTTTATAAATAAATAAGGTGTGACTTAGTCATCTAGTGCTGCTCTAACAGAAATACCACAAGTGGATGGTTTTAACAGAGAAAAGTTTATTTCCTTACAGTAAAGTAGGCTAAAAATCCAAATTCAGGGTGTCGGCTCCAGGGGAAGGCTTTCTCTCTCTCTTGACCTTCTCATCAGTGTTCCCCCAGACTAGGAGCTTCTCTGGCGCAGGAACCTTGGGTCCAAAGGACGCGCTCTGCTCCCGGCACTGCTTTCTGGATGGTATGAGGTCCCCCATTCTCTGCTTGCTTCCCTTTCCTTTTATCTCTTGTAAGGTAAGAGGTGGTGCAGGCCACACCCTAGGGAAACTCCCTTTACATTGGCTTAGGGATGTGACCTGGGTAAAGGTGGTGTTACAATCCCACCCTAATCCTCTTTAACATAAAATAACAGTCACAGAATGGAGGCCAACCACACAATTCTGGGAATCATGGCCCAGTCAAAGTGATACATTTTTTGGGGGACATAATTCAAACCATGACAGGTTCCTGCTTTCACAAAGCCCACAACTTAATGGTAAATAGTGAAACCTGAGACAGTCTATTCTAGCCCAAGAGGGTTACTTAAAGCCCTTAAGTAAGACCTGAGACTCTCCTCTCCTCCCTCCTCCTTCCTGCTCCCCTTGTACAAGATGTTTTAGAAGAAAGAAAATAGGCCTTGGGCCTAGACAAACCTGCATTCAAATCTCAGCTCTGTTGTTTTTTAACTGTGAGATCAGCTTGCTTAGTTTTTCTGGGTCTCAGTTTCCTCATCTGTGAAATTGGACTATTAATAGCTTTCTGTAAAATAAATACTATGTATGTATGTAGATTTTGTGGTTTTTTTTGTTGTTGTTGTTGTTTTTTTTACAGTTCCTGGTACCAAAGAAATTTTAAGAAAGATAATACTCTGATTTCTTAGTGGCCTCGTTTTCTCCTTTTTTTCTTTGTTATCTTTCTCTGTATGTAAGTTTAAGAAACCTGCTTTGTGTACATACTCACACTTCCTGTACACTTAGCCCAGCTAATAGGGGACTCAGAGAATTCTGGTTCCAAATGTACATTAGAGTGCAAAGGGCTGTGAAATACTGCGAACGACGGGCTGCGAGTCCAGGGACTCTGGGCCAAGAAAACATTTGTTGATTTGATGCAGGGTGACTGTAATCGCCAGCCCCTTTGGAGTTTCAGCAAAATGTGAACATTTGCTTGATTTTGTGGTTTAAATCCTCACTACCAGAGAGCTATTTCAAATCAATATTTTTTAAGAGGTGACATATTTTAATATTGGTGGCATATGGTTTCATGAAAGTGAATTAAATTTCATGTTATTGTTAGAATTTTTTGTGCATTTCTGGACATCAGCAGAGACATTGGAGACACCAGTGTATCCCCAAGGCAAGGTTGAATCACTGGGGCTGCAGAATGAAGCAGTAGCAGGCCTGGCTAGGTTCAAAGATCTGATGGGCTTGGATTCCCAAACCAGTGAGCGGGAGATGGTGTGAGGACTGGGATTTGTCTGCATTGCTTTTCTTAATCCCATGTGTTCTATCTATCCTTCATGTGGATTGATACTGTAGGTTTATGGAGGATTTTCATTGTGGTTACTCTGGAGAGTCTTTGTGTTACAGTGGAACGGCTAGAAAGGCACAATACCTAGAATTAAAATATTTCACGTTCTTGTCTCTTTAGTTCCTGGTGTAAGTGTTGTCTCACGTTTGGAGAGCAGAACAGCATGTTCTTATCTGTGTCTTCTCCTTCATGCCTGGAAATAGGTATCATTTTTGTACTGAAATATTAGTTGAGAACTCACAAGGCAAATGCTTTTTATTGGCTATTGTGGAACAAGGAGAAAGGATTTGATGACACAGTCCTTGGCCTCAGTAGTTTACAGCTTTTTTTTCTTCTTCTTGACAACCAAATCTATTGTCACACAGCAGAAATTGAATTTCTTTCCAGAAACTCTTTTAGTACCTATCACTATAGTACCTCTGTCTTTTATCAAGAGTGCTGGGATTCAAACTTGTAACCTACAAACCTACAAGCAGAGTGAAAAAAAACTTCAGAAATAATTTGAGGGTTTCTTTTAAGTATATGTTGGTCAAATAAAAAAATAATACCCAAATTTGAAATATCCTGGGAACGTTTGTCTTATGAACATATAAGAAAAAATTAAGTGTTAATTATATTTTAGGGTGTTGTCATTTTATACTTTAAGTTCTTGAGAAGAGAATGAAGGGTCTACTCTTGAAATTTTAGCTAAGACCTTAGCAACCAGCTACTCTGGCTGTGGCAAGGTAAAAAAAAAAAAAAAAAAGGTCAAGTAATCTAAAACAACATGTGTACTTCTGTTTCATGAGAAACTATTTGTTCTGTAAGCCTTCACCTAAGGTAAAAAAAAAAAAAAGAGATATAGGCTGTAACTGGAGACTGTCTTCTTTAGCATTTCAAAACAAAAACCATAAACAAACATCTCAGATTCAAAACAGAAAGGAATTTCTGGCTGGGACTAATGAAACCTGAGCCAGTAGAGTCTCAGCCTACAAGAGGTAACTTATTTAGCTTCTTCTACAAAGGCCACAAGCAAAACGTTTCACAGCTGTGATAGAACACACGGTATCTTTAATATTGGAGAGTAGTGATTCCTCTTTTAAAGACTCCGAACAATCTGCCAAAATGGCAAACCTACCTTGAAGAAGTTTAATGTGAACTAGATACTAAGAATTAGTTGGACCACTTAAATCCCTATAATGTATGAGGAATCTTTCTTACAGGATGTATGAGCTCTATCCCTTCAGAGTGTGTGTTTATAATCTACAGAGGCAGAACATTACGTTATCTTGTCAAATGTAGAACTTGAAAACTTTCACATTGCTTTCCTCACTTTCCATAGTTGGAAGCTTTGCTTTTTTAAAGGTATGGGTATTTACATTCTGAGTGAGGAAAAGGGGATGGTTTTTAGACAGTTTTATCTCGGAAAGCCAAAGTGGAAGAGTTTTTAAATGGTTTGAGGAAAAAAATGGGTATGCTGTGTGCTTTCCAGAACCACTGAGTTCTTGTATTTCAGGCAACTTTTAGGAAGATTTTATTACCATTATCTATGACATAAAAGTGAAAGGCCAAATAAAGTTCCATATTTTAATCAAAATAGCTTGTTTCAGAAAAAATGTAAGGCTGCTCAGAAAGGTAAATGTCACAAAATTCTTATATAGGAGAATGGCATGATAGAGGAGAAAAAATAGCTGTGACTTCGATCCATCTTCATCCCTTAGTATCTCAGTGACTTAGATGAAACTTCTTCAGCTTCTGTTGGCTTCACCTACCTTAATCTGTCAAAAGGGAATTAAATAGTTACTTACCTGAAGGCAGCGGAACTGAATCAGATGATATCTTAAGGCCCTTCTGGTCATAAGATCTATGTTTTTATGACCTAGAAGTGCTGGGCAAGAGTCAAATATTACCTTGTGTTTGTAGAGCCAGTGAAGGAAACAGTGGTAGTGTCCACGTGACTCTCTGCCAAGTGCTGTAGACAGAAGGGCTTAGAGGAAAAGATCAAACGTTTTCATAGTTATGTTTATTTATTGTGAGGCAGTGGAGGCACAAAACAGTCATGAGGAAGTGGGTGACATCTTTTAAATGCCTGCGATCTTTAAGCCCTAATTAACTGTGGCCTAGTTGGGATTCAAGGTACACCTGTGTGTCTTTTTTATGTCTGTCCTGTCCTGCTGCCTTTTCTCTTTCTCCGTTTTCTTATTCACTGCATTAATTGTTACAGCTGTGAAGTAGGTAGGTGACAAATACGTTACTGCAAAGGGAGAAACTTGAGCAAAGACAGGCCAAAACTTGCCCCAATTCACATGCTCATTTTTGCCTCTGACACCAAGAGAGAGTTGAGTAACTGCCGTTCTTCCTAATACTGCAGGCAGCAGCCAAATTCTTAGCATTCCTTTACCTTTGCTGCTGTTTTCACTTGCCAGGGAGTTTCCCACCAGACACGGGGCAAGCAGTTTTCTCAAGGAGCACACTGAATTTAAAGAGACATGATAGTGCTGATAGTGTGGAAAGGGGGGATCACTGGCTGAACGTGGCACTTCAGTGTCTCATATTGGGAGAGTGCAGTGATGAGGCCCTGCAGAGGGACATGCTGCAGGCACCGCCAGCTGCCTCACCCCCACGTGTCACTGAGCATGGGACCAGGAAGCTCTGTGCATGTATGTGTGACAGCAGACCCTCACTAAGTATATTTCTCAAGCACAGGCCAGCTGTGAAGTTCAGAAAGTTGTCTCTTGGTGTCTAGAATCACCTTTCCTTTGCATGTTGTCCAGTGGCAGGGCGTTGAGCAAGGTTAGATGGTATGGATCTGTGGCTGTGAAGCTTATTGTAATGTATATTATTATAGAAAGTGATGCTCAGCACAGCTTCCAGTGTGCGCCAGCTATAAACTTGCTTTGCCTTGTGGATATTACATTTTTGCCAAGAGCAGCCTTCCAGAATGAGGTGCTAGTTAATTCCAGTCGGGCATTTATTCATTAATAAGTCTGCTGAATGCTAAGTACGCCATTTGGGAGTATGTGACATGAGAAAGCGCAGCAGCTAATTATTATGTAGGCCTCTTGCATCGGTCGCACCTTCAATTCAATTACCTAAGCCACCAATTCCCAGCAATATGAACTAATTCAATTTTTAATTTTCTGTAATATTTTGCTTTTTGCCCTAAGATTTTTTTTTTGCTCAAATATGTAAAAGTGCTGTAAGTTTGCTAAACAACTGGGTAAACATTTTATATCGTTAGAAGAAAACACATTTAGTGGAGTATTGTGGCTTGCTCTGCCTTTCCTTTTTTTTTTTTTTTAAGATACCAAAAGTTAAATCCTGTTCCGGATCTTATCATCTGTCTTCCAGGCTAGATTTCTGGATAGCTAATAGTGGTGGCCGACTGAAATAGCCGTTGAGGGATGGGTAGTATTAATTTACTAACCTGAGCTTTTGCCTAAGATAGGTTCTCCTTTACTCTTCTTTAGTATATAAATAGGTCTTTATTTGGTTTTCTTTCTGCTTGCTTGGCGTGTATTAACATAAGAACCTTTAAGCTCTGGGGGCAGTAATGAGAGTCTGAATGCCTGGGTACAGCACTTCTCCCTGTGGAAGCAGGAAGAGTGTTCTGTGTGTGTTTGCTACCATCAGAGACAGGGCCAGAGGATCGATTGGGTACTTCTCTTGCCCCACGTCTCTGCACTGTGCTTTTGGCCGTCCTTCGCTGGTGAATCCCTGCCACGACCCAGAGCAGGCTGCATGCCAAGGGCCCTGGAAGTCATTGGAAAGGCATGCTTTCTTTCCATTTGCCTCCACATTCTTCCAGCATGGTCACATGCACCTCTCCATCTTTTGGTAATCCAGCTATTAACAGAAGCAGGTGCCAAGCATCAAATCCCCTGTGAGGAGCCCCTCCAATAATGATGCCCTGTTGGGTTGGTGAAAGAGGAGTTTTGTAGACATGATTAGAGGGAGAGTGTTTGCCAGGACATCACATTTCTTTGACACTAGAGTATGATCCTATGGGTTAGGAAGTGACACAAGGATCTTGACAAGGTTGGAGTAGACATGCTGAGGTAAAAGGGTTTGCCCCGGACTGCAGCATCAGCAGCTGGGCCCCTGAATGGCTACAGTTATAGAAATGTCTTTGAGAGACAGGAAGCTGAGATCATTTCTTCTTTCAAGATGTAGTGAACTTTGTCCGTTTGGATACCGGTACGTGCGTGTGTGCGTATTTTTAAGTTACTGAGGGCACGACATAGACAAGCAATACTTTGCATCGTGTTACAGGTATACTTTAGTAACAACTCCCCAGCTTGAAGCAGTAAGTGTAGTATCTTCTCTGTAGATATGGAAGTGGAAAATGACTTCTTCATAAATAAAGATTGTGCGTTGTTTTATTCATTACATTTGGGGGAAAAAAGTAATTAAAGTGCTTTGGCTTTTAAACCACCTGGTTAATTGTGCTATCAGTAAGTGGGCAAGTGGAAGCTCAGGAAAATTACTTATTTCATTTCTTGGTGATTGGGACAAAAGTTTTATTATCTCTAAGGTAATATAAAATGATTCATAGTAGATTATCATTAAACATAGTTTTTGACCATACATGGGAATTTTGGATTCAGTAGCAGATATGAAAAACAAAAGTTTAAGGTGAGATGTGGAAGACTTCTGTAGGGAAATAAGCAAAATAAAAGAAGCCAGAGATGTTTTCTGTTGGAAGGAGATGAAATTATTTTCAAAGACTATGCTGGGAAAAGGTGAGCCCTCAGCAACCAAGTTGATTGACTATCTATGCAGGAAATTGTATTAGAGCCTTTGGAGAGAGAAAAGGGAGAGAAGAGATTCCATGCCAACAGAGGGCTGAAAAACTTAAGGGAAGTAAAGTATTTACATGCTTTAATAACATAAACATCTCCAAAAGAAATATATAATTACAGCTACATTTGGCACTGAAAATAGTCTATATATTATATTTTTTAAACTGTGTGTGAATATATAAGCATATGTCCCTGAGTAAAGAATGTTTGGATGATAATATTTCTTGAGAGAGTGGAAAAATAGAAGGCTTTAGGAGCTAAAAAAAAAAAAAGAGTGAAAACATAAAGGATGACTACTGGTTAAGGAACAGTGAGCTTTTTTTCTTTAGGGGGGAAGTATTTCATATGTATAATTATTCCAACTCTTCTTCTTTTTATAATCTTGGTATTATAAGCATTTACCTTCCCACAGGGCTTTAGTAATTTGCATGTTATTACTAAAAGCTTATAGGTAAGTGAAAATTAGACTCCTAAATTCAAGACCTGACTATCTTGCTCCTGAAGTTTTAGGTTTTCCAACTTAATTCAAATTTGTCTTGGTCAAAGACCTTTGGAGAAGTCAGAAGAGGGTGAGCATTTTCTGAGTCGTTTAACCCATACCCCTAATATCTAGTACAACCAAAGGTTTGGAGGCAAGACCTGGAACTGGAAATTGGGTGTGGGGTGGGCTTTCAGAGTCCTCGAAGTTGTTTTTACATCCTTTAAAATGTGTTCTCATCCTTCGAACCCTACCTGCTTATGCTGCTGCCTTTGTGAGGCCTTCCTGCCCTGCTCAGGAAAAAGTAATACCATCTGCCCTAGCCCCCAGCTCCCATAAATAGCACTCTCTCCTTTCCTTGTTACAGCACTTTTCACACTGTGTGAGAGTTCACATTTCTGTCTCCCTGCCTCATTGTTACCCACTTGAGTGCCAGGATTGTGGGTTATCCTAGCACTTGGCACACAGGAAGAACTCAATGAACATTTGTTGACTAAATCTAGACTCAAGGTCATCCAAGATGTTATACAAAAAACTTTTCCATCGAAACTGTCTGCATTGTGGGGAACTGAGACAAATGCCACTCTACCTGTTAAGAGAATCCCAGTGCAAAGTCAGTTGAATCATTGCAGAAGGAAGCTCAGGCTGGTTAACTGAGCCTCTCTCCTTGAATCATTCTTAAAACTTTTTTTTTTTGGGTAATTTTTTGATGATGGCTTAGTTTCAGCTGTATTTATTTTGGCAGATACTGAAAGGTAATTTTTATTTTGGAGAACTTTCCTTCTTGCCAGTTGTTCGTAAAGGTGTCATCTTTCACCGTCTCTTCATCAGCTTGTAAGAATCTTTTCTCATGGATGGCTGCTCAGTAACATCCTCCTTGCCACCAGGGGTTTGTGGCTCTTAACAGTTGAGATACAGTGGTGATCAGCTGCTTGTAAATAGTAACTGATAAATGATTATGAATTATTTTAATAGACACGCTTCAGATGATCATCTGAATACTTGGTGATAATAAAGAAGACTTCTGTATTCTATGCAAATCCAGGATTGTGTCTCAAACATGTATGTTGTGACTCACCAGGAAGGAGTTTAGCAAACATTTATCAGATGTACAGTCTGTGAGTGCTGTACACAGTGAATGACAAAACGTGGTATTTACGGCATCAGGTGATCTCCAAATGTCCTGAGGAATTCAACTGTGCAGCTTCTTTGGGGAAGGAAATCCTCAGCCAACAACATGAGGGTGGAAGTGTGTGGCTGTGAATCATAAAAATGCCTTACAATGGTCTGAACAGGAAGTCCATAGGAATGCAATATAAGGAATTTAGGAAACCAAAATCCCACTTGGATTTGCTCCAAACTCTGTGACTTCAGGGACTAAGGAATTTTTGATGATGAATGGCTAGATCCCTAACTTGTTATTTAGTAGTGTGGAGTTGTTTTTCCTTTAGCACTAGTCGTGAACTCTGTATGTTTTTTTTTTTTTTTTTTTTAGTCTTAAAGTAGTTTACAGATTAAGACAGAATAAGATATTAAACCCTTAAGGATGCAGTAGAAAATGGCAGTCTTTAAGTTTGATACATTTAGCACCAAGCTTTTCAACTGCTAAAGAAGAAAGGTTTTGCCAGATAAAATATACAGAATGATAGGCGCATATACAAGCTTATCCTGTATGTAAGCTCACAACACCTGTAGCCTTTTATCACTTCAGGGGATGTGCCCAGGGAGCCCACGTTCTTAGGGCAGGTTTCGTTTTGCTGTCTTTGCTATAGCATGTCCCTTCCACTTTCCCACGTTTAGGATGTTTGTCTCATACTTGATGGTAACTGTTGAAAATGTGAGTGTCATGGTTGGTAGCTTTCCCAGTAGCTCATATGAGAGCCTTTTGTTGATCACCACTTGTTGTTATAAAAGTTTTGGGGATGGTAAGGAGGAGAAGCTTGCACTGTTGGCTAAGTATAGTTTTAACTATAGAGTTCTGATTGTTCATAATACTTAACTGGCAATGAAAGGTGAAGATTCTAAGCAAGGTGATTTTTTGAGGATCACTGATGATTTTACTTATAACTCTTTTAAAATATATTTTTAACTTTTATGTGCTTTCATTACTATTGAAAGTTTAAAAATAAACTCCCTGACTTCAGGGGCAAGTGCATTTTCCTTTCAGCGTTGCCTTCTCTGGCCTTAGTCAGCAGAAGGAGGATTTGACTTGATAGCAAATACTGTCTAAATCAGGGATGTGTGTATCTCAAAACCTTTAATTCCTCAGTTTGTTTTAAGTGGTTGGGGAAAGACTCGGAGCTGTTCTTGCTGCCTGGATAGTACCTTTTCCTTCAGACTTTACTAAAATAAATGAATGGAGGCAGAGGACTGGAAACATACTTGGAGGAGGGAGTGGCCCTATCAAGTTGTAAGCCAAGGTAAACAGTCTTTGTAACTGAAAAATATACTTCCTGGAAGGAGAGAACTTGCTGAAGTGCCTGTGAAGTATAACCAGCAAGTACCATTTTCAGCTCTACAGATAGCTGGCTTGTCCTGAGTCCCGAAAAGAACCTCTTAGAGCTATTTGGGGGAAATCAGCATTTTGACCCTGCCTTTGGCCCATCATGCCTACAGCTGGACTTGGAGACCACACTTGGGGAGAAAAAATCATGTATATGGTAGAGAAAGCAAGCAGATGGGGCTTTGTGATTGTTATTTGGAGAGAGCACTTGTTTAGACTTCTTTAAGCCACAACATATACCAGTGATACACATGCAGAAGTATAGAAATGAAGTGGTCAGTGACCTAGGGAAAGACAGCCTTGCTGAGGCGTCATTGGAGTGACGAAATGACACTGGGAAGGTATCCTTGAGTCTGTAGGGGATTTAGAGTTAATGAAAACATGAACGTTTTCTTTCTGCCTATTTTTCATTACAATGCAAAAATGTGTCATTACAGCAGATGACTGTGCACACATCACATAATTTGTGCATGCAGCCATATATACAACATGCATATGTGTAAGAAAATTTCCTCAGAGGATCATGTTCTTGTCCTAATGGTGTCTTTCTGTTCATTCTTCTGTGATTCTTCTTAATGGCCCTGTTGTATACTATTGATTCCAGTAGCAAAATTTACACACACATCTATTTGTCTCTGGCTGTGATTAATTAATTTATGTAATTAAATTCATGCAGATTGTCTCCAGAGCAGCTTACATAAAGCTGTGGGCATCTTGTTCCTGTCAGTAAGGTATTCACCAGGTTTGTAGTTGCTTGTGTCTTGCCCATACCATGTGTCAAGAAAGGTGGACCACCAAGAAAGGACTGAGGCAGAAACACGTTAGAACTTATGCAGATTCACTTGGAACTTAGTTGCATGTGGGAAAGGGTCTGGCCTTGTGAAAAGAGACCAGTGGTTACTCAGAAAGATGTTACCTAAATTCTTTCTCTGCAGTTTATTTCTTGACTGTCTTATTTCCCATACCAGCTATATGTGCTAAGGCCAAATATTGATTGGGCCCACTTTCTTCTTTTAAAGAAAATTATCATGAAGGCAACATAGCTTTATTAGACAGTTTGGGAAATAGAGAAGAGAAACAAACAAAACACCCTTGTTCCAAACATAAGAACTGGTCTTATTTTGCTTTTTTTTTTTTTTTAATATTCCTGTCTGTAAAAGGGAAGGCAGAAAGAAAAAAGTTGTTCCAGGTGAACTTGTAGAAGAAGTTTTATGTAGTCTTAATAGAATTTATTTTCATTGGGCGCCTCGGCTCTCCAAGGTGATGACTATGATTGTATCACCTCCCCTTACTAAGGACCTGACTCCAGGACTGGTCTGCTGACCTGTGCAACTGGTCCTTTGTTTCCAGGTCTCCCTGTGGCTCTTGGTTGTTTTGTCTTACGTCCTTGGTACCAGCAGGCCCTTTGTTGCCTCTAAAGACATTTAAAGCTCTATAATGGTGAAGTACTGATTTGTAGACTTTGTGCAAATAGCCAGCCCCTGGATAGAGACATATAATTTCTGTTGTTTTTTTAGTAATGCATTATTGGATTTCAAATATTTATTTAGTATGAAAAATGGATATAATTAACGAAGTCATAAATAGGGACTAGATACTAACTTCAGCATGAATTTGCAACTTTTGTGATTCGCATACATGTGCCATATGTTTTTGTTACCAAGGATTTTGTCTGAGGATTTAAAACAGTTTTCACTCCCACCATTTTATAAATTAAAACCTCAAATCTAGATGTTATTCAGCAAGGCATACATAAAATTAACTTCATTAAAATTTTATCAGGGAAAGTTTTTTTTTTCCTTGCAAAAAGTACATGTATTAGTATCATTGACTGATGTAATTAATAAATAGTTTTTACAGCTCAGATACTGGTTTCGTATTCAAAAGTATAATTAGCATTTGTTACAATATTTCAGATTTACTTCTGTAATCTTTATTAAAAAAAACAAACAAATTATTTCACTTAAAACCAATTGTACAAACAGTGTATAAAATCAGATCACCAGGCCTCAGATATATTTTATATAAATCGTAAGTGCTTTCTGGATTATCAAAAGGAAGGTAAAAATGTTGCTCACCTTTTTAATAGAAGTTGCTATTTCTGAATTGCAAATATTTGAAAATTTCTAATTCATATATGATACATACCAGTCAAATATTTAGTCCAGAAAACACTACACATTTACTTAACTGATTGTTGTTTGGAGAGAGTGCTCATTTAGATTTCTTTAAGCCACAGCATATAGCAAAGTGAAACATGGTGCACAACTGGAATTTAAGAAATTCTTTATTGCTTAGCATATTGACTTAAAATAAAGGGGCATGCTTTGTGCTGAAAATGTAATTTGTAGGTGAAATCACATCAAAGTGAACAGATTAACAGTGGATATTTGTGGAATTTTAGTTATACATAATGTGGGATAATCTTAACTAAACTCAGCACTGGTGTGTAAACTTTTAAAAAATTAATTGAAGCACAAAGTTTATTAGATATTTATATTCAACATCAATAAACAAATCCCACCCCCCAATAGGTATGCTGAAATTGTGTCTCCAGGATGAAAAAAGAGGTGTAGGTAAGCTGACCACCACAGGGAAGGAGTCTGTGAAGGGGGCCTGGAGCCTGGGACTTTCTTTGGCGCAGCATATGGCTTGTATCTCTTGTTTTTGTGACCAGTTTGTAAAACTTTATTTAAAAATGGAAATCAATAGAGTGTCTCTAATACTATACAATTAATCTTTTATCAGTTGATATTTATTATCAACCAAAACTGTTTTATGTTTTAAAGCTTTTAAGTAATGTAATTATGAATGTTTACACCAATTTTTAATGAAACCAATTTGCATCTTCCTTGGTGTATGGTAGACGTTGGAGCCTCTGGGTAGAGTATAAGCTGCGTGTTCAGGCGAATGTTTGAATAGTAGGTGAGTGTTGGTATACCATTGTGGGCAGCGTTTCCTTGCTTACAGAGTGGTGGAGTTCGGCCAACGCGGATGGGGGGGGAAGGAGGAAAAGTTCTCTTTTGAGAGCCCTGGGTTTATTTCTGGCTGTTGGGATGTGAGACTGTGGGAGAAGGCATAAATATAGTTTGAGGGAGATCGTAGACGCCAAGGTTTTTGCCGAGGTAAACACTGGATGAGTTTGTTTATAGCTGCTTCACACTTTTACGTCTCCGTGTTGCTGCTTCCAAGGGGTAAGCTTAGTGTCTGGATCTCATTTAGTGGGCATCTCAGGAGTCTCCTCAAGTGCACCCATCACAGTGATTTTGTTTCCTTTCTTTCTGAATCTGAATTCAAATAACTACCTGACCTCTTTTTTTAAATAACAATCCCCAAGGTTCTTGGGAGAAGGCAATTACGCAAATACTAACAGCACACAGCATTTGGGAGTTTGTAGCTCAGTGTATCTGTGCATCATTATCTCCAGTGCACAAAAGAAGGCAGAGCAGCAGCTCCTGAGCCCTGCCTCCAGTCTCTTTACAGGTTGGCGGCTGATTTCCCCTGTACAGGTTCTGAATCCCTTCTCCCTGAATATGCCTAAGGGCTCAGGGAGCCTACATCCAGTCAGCCGCTGCCCTCATCCATTTCCCAGTCCTGCACACAGGTGCTCTCTACTGTCAGGAACTTGGGTACACTGCCCAGCTAGCCCTAACCATGGCTCCCCTCATCACTGGGCGCTTACCTGCCTGTACCTTTGGCAGTGGTCTCATTCTCAATTCTCAGCACAGGCCTTGCTTCCTCAGCCCTATTGGTTGTTCCCCAGACTGTGAATCACCCTAGTCTTGGGACATTTCACCCGCCTGTATGGGTACCACACACACTTCCATTTGCCAGGGAATGTTAAGGATTCAGTCTCAAGAAAACCTGCCCAGAGAAAATAATTTCCTCAGGAGAAGTTTAAATTCCTTAAGGAGAAGCCACATTTTATTAAAAAGGCAGTATTGTGTGCTAGGGGAGTTCAGACTCTGAAGTGGACAGTCCAGCCTAGCCACTTGCTTGATGTGTGACCCTGGCCAACCTATTTGACCTCTGTGCCTCAGTGTTCGTCTGTAAAATGGGACTAATAATACTATCTACCTCTTTTGGGTTATTAGGAGGAATAACTTGAATAGTGACTTGTGCATGGTAAGCATGCAGTAAATGTTAGCTGTCAGTGTGCCTTGGTAGCTCATCAGCGGACACTATGGCTTATACATGATAGGTGCTCTTTAAATGTTTTGTTGAGTTAGTATGTATTTAAAAGGTGGTGAAATGATTTCCTCATCTCTTATCATAAAATAAAAGTAATATTTAGTTGGAATAGGACATAGTAGGCATGAAGACATTTACTCCCTGGGTGAGGGTGGAAAGGAGAACATTCCAGATTCTGTATCACTAACTACATACCTGTCATTTGTTAATCAGACCTGATACACCTAGCCCGTGAAGAGTGTTTTGATTAATATTTACTGACTCCCAAGGTAATTTTGAAAGGGTGAAACACCTTTATCAGGTGGTTTATTTCCAGTAAGCATTGTTATTGGAACATTTCAAACTCTGATATGTTCGATGGGTATATTAACCGAATTCTGCCCTTTCTATGTGAGTTCTCCCTGCATTCTAACTTACATTTGCTTCTCAGGTGGGAGGTGGATAGAAAGGTGATCTTTAATTAAATAGCCCTCAGTACTTACTTCTTTGTAGCCCTGTCAGTGTCTAGCATGGGGCCATGCAAATAGCAGTTGCTTAGTAAATAAGTGTTAAATTAATAAGTGATTGATGTTACATTTTTCTTCACATCATCAAGCTAGGAGGAGCTTATGAGGTGGTTTTGTTCATGATTTTCTCCCAGGCAGGCCTTACTGACCATAATTATTTCTCTCTTGCTGTTGGGATATTGAATCTGAGGGCTGCTCTCAGAGTTAATACTCATCTATTCTAAGAGGAACAAATGGTCTCCAAATGGTCCAGATGAGATGGTGGGGGATGGGGCACTGTACTCCTCTTGAATAAGGTGTTTGGGACGCACTCCGGTTGAAGATCGAAGCGCTACCAGAAGAAGGTGAGTCTTTTTTTTTTTTTTTTTTTACATTGAGAAAGTTTAGTTAAAAGTTTTTGCTGATAACATTCCATGTAGCAAGGACTAAAGACTGTATGTCCTGTGTTCTCTTAGTAGGGACTGTGATCTTGAGGAGAGGTGTTTTTGATCCCAAGACCTGGAGAAATTTGGAAAAGATAGTTTATAAAAAGTGATCATATGCTAAAGTTGACAAGCACACCAACCTGAAGTCCATTGTCAGTGTTTTGTAAGTGCTTCTTTTTATTCTAGAAACATTTATTGCTTCAAAAAACTGTGTAACAGGATTGCAACAATAGTAAGAATATTCCTTTTTCTTTGTAGAGAGATTAGAAGAGCTTTATTTAAAAACAAACACACACACAAACAGAAAAGCTTATCCTGTCTTACTAAATGCCATTTCTGTTGTCCATTGTCATTTTAATAACTCCCCCCCCCTTTTTTTTTTAGGCCTCAGTGTATTGCAGAATTGTTTGAACCATTAAATTCTCCCCTGGCACCCCACTTAAAAAAAAATAAATTTATTTCAATGAAAACAAGTGAGTGGTAAGATTATTTCACAGTCGTTTGAAGGAGCCATCGCTTTATAAAAAGAATATAAGAATATACAGATGCTTTCCGTCTTTCTCACATCTCTGTCACCAAAAATGAAATGGCCCATTTAAAACCTGATCTTCATAAAAGGAAGAGCTGTCACAGGATGCAGTTTTTATGGGCCATCTGATTGCTTCTGCTGTAGTTCCACACTCTGCTCATGTGCAAAAGTCAGGCGCTCTTAGCTCAGGCTTGACAACAGTGCAGTCTGCTGGCAGTACAGGAAGAGCAGCTCGTGGCAATAATGTACAGTCTTTACTGAACAGAACACTGAGCCATTTTATTATGAAGGGCAGTATGTACTTGGGGGAGAAAAGTCCAAATTCTAGTTAGTTCCAGATGATTCATCACACAGAAAACATATTCTCTACAGTGATGTTTCGGTCTTAGTAAATAAAGGACGTGCTCTGTGTTGAATTCTGGCTTGACAGAAAGAGGGTGATAATTGGTCAGGGAGTCTAATTTTTCAATAGAAGTAATTGCCTAGAATGAGATGAAACTACATGTAGCATCATTTTTTATCATCTTTTCTATAGACTTAGTCTTTGCTGTTACATTTGTACTCAAAGATTTATTAAAAGCAATAATTGGTCTGAAAAAAGGAAAAAAGGCATTTTGTTGACATGCAGTTCATAGATTTTGACCACTCAGGGTGTTCTCTCCATGGAGTTTCTTATAGAAGCAGAATCTGGCTAACAAATGCTGTTTCTGACTTTGTCTAGTACATGACTGGCAACCCTAAGTAAGGCCCCTCTTCATGGAGTCCCTTTCCACAATTCCTCCAGCACTGTTCCCACCAGTCAGGCATTTGATGAGCAGGCTGACTCCCATTTTTAGGACGCCAGTCAGGCCATATTTCCCCTGCTTCCTCATCCTCCTCCAAGGGAGGATGGCCACCTCGACTGTCCTGGGAGAGAGTAGGAGGCCCTGAGGTCACACTGAAGTCTACTTATTCACCTCTTTTCTGCGTACAATGACTCCTTTGGGCACAAACTCTTCCTGCCTCCCCAGCTCCTCCTTTTCGGTTCCAGTCGAGTGGAACTCTGTTTTTGGGATCAGGCACTGGGCACGGTATCATGATGCTCCCAGAGGCCTTCCCTGGGCCTGGGTGGGGCCAGAATTGTCAAGTCCCATCATGCTCTGGTTCCATGGGGTGACTTGCTGGGATGCACATCCTGGAGCCTATTTCATAAGCCTTGGGGACCAGCAAGCAGGAGGAGCTGTAAGGTCCTTGAGAGGCCAGGGCCTACGGGCCTGAGCTCAGCCTCAGAGTTAAAACCCAAAATGACACAGATTGAAGAAAGACACCAAGAGAATCCTTGAAATACTGAGTCTGAAAAAGAAATCCATCATTGCAAGAGGGAAGTTTTGCTTTGGGAGTTTAAAGTTTTGTTTCCTTCTGAGTGAACGTGACATTCTGTTTGTTATCCAAAAATCCATCAGACTGAAAATGACTGAGGTCAGAGAACTCTTGCTAGACCAGGAATCTGAATTATGGAGCTGAAGGGTCCTCAGCGAGCATCTCTAGGCCAGCCTCCTCATTTTATAGATTAAGGAACCAAAACCTATGAAAGTTCATTGTATTACGATTTTTAAAATTTCCACTGTGTCTGCAGTTATGGCCTCTTTTAGGTCGAGGGTCTTCCTCTTTCCCACTCTGGAGGTAGCTCTTGGGGCCCCTAGTGACCACCCCCCCACACACGACCTTACACAGAGCGTAGCCCCCACTGTTCCCTCCCTGTCTCCTTGCCCTTGCCCCCACCCCCTACTCAGGAATCTGTAGCCCTCCCCATGGTGGTGTGAAGCCACTGGAATGTGGCACTCTGACCCCTGGTGCTGAGTGTCCTGGATGGACCTGGCCTGGGAAACAGGAAGGACTTGGGGGAGGGGAGGGGGGAAGGAGGAGTGCCCTATGGCCTTAGGGTGGGACTGAGGGAAAGGAAGTACTGGACAATGTGACCTCCTCAAGTAGGTGCAGCAGAGTCCCACAACATGGGAACCAGGCAGGCATGGTGTCGCTGGGCTGGCAGCTGGTGAACAGGCAGGTTTCCTCAGGCCAAGGCCTGTAGCTGACGGCCTCTGGTGGAACTGGGCCCAGGACGGTGAGCCACCGGAGCAATTGTGGTGAGGAGGAAAGAGTTTGAACGGAAAATGGGAGGACCAGACCAGAATGCAGATGAAACTGTTGTAGGAGTCGATGAAGATAAACGTGGTGGAGGAAAGGAATATCCAGCCACTGTACGGTTTGGAGATGTTTCTCACCTCTCTAGAAACAAAAAATGTTAGACGGTGGGAAAGACCCTCTTAAAGAAACTTTCATTGCCCTGTTTTGAGACCCCACTGCTCTTTAACACATCTAGCCTTGGGAAGACAGAGTCATTGGAGTTCATGAAGGAACAGGGGCACATTCAAGTGTGAGGCAGATTGCTGCTTATCTGCTCCTTTCTGTTTTCAGTCAAGATCAAGCCAGCTCTGCTCAGTTACCTCCCTTGAAGAGGTTTTCAGAAAACCTGAGGCTGAGCCTCGGGGTGATGATGTTTCTGCCAGCCCTGCCTCTCTTGAGGATACCAGAACCTTGTTTACTCAACTTCCTCTTGATTGAAGCCTTTTGCAGAACCAGGATGCAGAGCATGGGCTTGGAACCACCTCATGCAAACCCTTGTGAAACCATGAGCAGATTATGCAGGGGGCTGTTGCCAAACTGCACGTGAGGTTTGCCAAGATGGCAAGCCAGCTTTTCATGGGAGAAGTTTAAAATTACATTCCATGCTCTTGGGAGAGAAAAAGAAACTAGAGAGGCAGAGTCTGTTTCTGAAACAACTGTTTAAGAGGAGGTAAATCCTAGCTGCTGCCGTACCTGAAGGGATTGTGTTTCCTCTGTAGCTAGAAACTCTCCGTGCTGAGTAAACTCACTCTTCCTGTGCCCAGGGTTGTGCTCCGTGGTCATGCTGCATCCTGTCTCAATTGAGGGTGCTAATCCCTTCCTTCTTCCTCCCATGGTATTGTACAAATCCCTGGGAATAGTGGCCTTGGCGCTAAGTAGCAATTTCTTAGTTATTAGACTAATTCATTGGGTTACAAACCAGGGTATTTGGCACCCCTTCCTCCACCTGATAGATACTAGATGAGGCCCAGGGGTATGTTGCAGGTAGTACAGCATCTAAGAAGTTGTGTCTTCGTTCTTGTGGTCTGCCTGAGAACCTAGTGATCGTCCATAAATTTGAGAATTTAGAACAACTGAATTATTAAGGAACACTTTAAGGGCTTATATACGTAAGTTTAAAGCTTTATGTCTGTATATTCTAATTTGAAAATTGGTGGTCCTGATTGTTAAATAGGGTATGGATTTGATCAGAGCACTCTCTGGAATTTTCTACATTTGATGGTTCTTTTTACATCCTATAACTATTAGTTCTTTAAATGTATGTGAAACTTATAAAAATAGGCAATAATTTTTTAACTTTTCAGGTAGAAGTTGAGATAGATGTATTTCCACAAATTGTGAATTCTATCATTTGAACAATTTTCCTATGGCTTCTCTTACACTATGAAGGCATTTTAAATATAAGAATGTAGCAGAATCATGATCTTGAAAAACACCTAACTAACTACATATGGGAATACATATTGCTGAAACATGTGGAAGAGGACTGGGTGATCCACACAGGTTTTGTTTACATTTCCTTTTTGGAAGCAAATTAGTTATTTGCTGTACATGTACCTGTATGCATGCATGTATTCTAATTTGAAATTCATGAATTTTTTTAATGTTGACACTGCTGCCTTTTAAAATACTTGAAATTTACCTGCTTCCTAGTTGCTGGTAGGCCTGAATTAGTATATAGTTTGTATATTTAGTGTATTATTTAGGATAAACTTTAGGATTAACTTTAATATAAAGTTAATATATTTTCAAAAATATGCTAAATACAAAGATAATTAGTGAAAAATTTGAGTAGATGTGAATCTTGGATACCTAGATTATTTTTAAAGCTGCTTGTTTTTCCACCTGATCTTACTGATAGGGAATGTTAATTCATATAGAGCGGTAACCTACTCTGCACCATTAGCAAGTGGGTATTGGGGGCCCACCATATGGCACGTACTCAGCTTAGTGTAGAGTGGTTATAGAAACAAAGAAGGTACTGTTTCTGCCCCAGAGAAGCTCAGAATTCAGCTGTAAACAAACAGTTACAATGCCTTGAGATATGTCGAGTACTGTGGGTAAGTGTGCTGGAGTTGGGGGGGAGAAAATCAAGTCAACTTCTTTAAAGAGAAGACATTTAATTTAAGCTGGGTACGGTAAGACACTAGCAATTTTTCAGGTGGTTGCTCCTACACGGAGGAAATGGAATCAGCAAAAGCCCATCAACTGGAAATGCATAGTGTGCTCAGGAAATTGATAGTTCTGTAAGCATTTATGGAGGGCCCACTATGTGCTAAGGAACACTGGTGACACAGTGGTTAAGCACTTGGCTGCTAACCAAAAGTTCTATGTTTGAACCCACCAGCTGCTCTGAGGGAGAGGATGTGGCACTCTGCTTCCATAAAGATTACCCATTGCCGTGAGTCGATTCTGACTTGTAGCAACCTTGTTTAAGACAGTGGAACTACCCGATAGGGTTTACAAGGCTGTAATCTTGGTGGTGCAGTAGTTAAAGTGCTTGGCTGCTAACAGAAGGCCAGTGGTTTGAACCCACCAGCTGCTTTGTGGGAGAAGGAGTCTGTCCTATAGGGTTATCATGAATCGGAATTAACTCGACGGCAGTGGGTTTGGATTTGGTTCTAATCTTTATGGAAACAGACTGCCACATCTTTCTCCTGCGGAGTGGCAGGTGGGTTTGAGCTGCAGCCTTTCGGTTAGCAGCCAAGCTGCTTAACCACTGCGCCGCCAGGGCCCCTTTCTGTGAAGATTACAGCCTTGGAATATCTATGGGGCAGTTCTACTCTGTCCTGTAGGGTGGCTATGAGTTGGAATTGACTCGAAGGCAACGGATTTGGTTTGTTTAGTTTACTACATGCTAGGTCCTTTGAAACTTGCTCTTGAACGTCGAGTAGCTAAAGCAAAAGGAAGAAATGATGAAGTAAAAGAACTGAACAGAAGATTTCAAAGGGCAGCTCGAGAAGACAAAGTAAAGTATAATGACGTGTAAAAAGCTGGAGATAGAAAACAATAAGGGAAGAACACGCTTGGCATTCCTCAAGCTGAAGGAACTGAAGGAAAAATTCAAGCCTCAAGTTGCAATAGTGATGGATTCTATGGGGAAAATATTAAACAATGCAGGAAGCATCAAAAGAAGGTGGAAGGAATACACAAAGTCATTATCCCGAAAAGAATTGGTTGACGTTTCAGCCATTTCAGGGAACTGATGGTACTGAATGAAGAAGTGGAACCTGCACCTGCACTGAAGGCATTGGCAAAAAACAAGGCTCCAGGAATTGATGGATTATCATTTGAGATGTTTCAGCAAATGGTTGCAGCGCTGGAAGTGCTTGCTTGTCTATGCCAAGAAATTTGGAAGACAGCTACCTGGCCAACAAACAGATCAAGAGGCAGTTGTTCGGACAGAACAAGGGGATACTGTGTGGTTTAAAATCCAGAAGGGTGTAGGTCTGGGTTGCATCCTTTCACCGTACCTATTCAATCTCGTATGCTGAGCAAATAATCCAAGAAGCTGGACTATATGAAGAAGAACGGGCATCAGGATTGGAGGAAAACTCATGAACAACCTTCGATATGCAGATGACACAACCTTGCTTGCTGAAAGTGAAGAGGACTGTCATGGTTTGAATTATGTCCCCCAGAAAATGTGTATATCAATTTGGCTGGGCAATGATTCCCAGAATTGTGTGGTTGGACTCCATTTTGTGATTGTAATTTTATGTTAAAGAGGATTAGGGTGGGATTGTAATACCACCTTTACCCAAGTCACATCCCTGATCCAGTGTAAAGGGAGTTTCCCTAGGGTGTGGCCTGCACAACCTTTTATCTCTCAAGAGATGAAAGGGAAGCAAGCAGAGAATTGGGGAGCTCATACCATCAAGATAGCAGTACTGGGAGCAGAGCACGTCCTTTGGACTGGGTTCCCTGCGCCGAGAAGCTCCTAGTCTGGGGAAACACTGATGAGAAGTCCAAGAGAGAGAGAAAGCCTTCCCCTGGAGCTGACACCCTGAATTTGGATTGTTAGCCTACTTTACTCTGAAGAAATAAATTTCTCTTTGTTAAAGCCATCGACTCGTGGTATTTCTGTTGTAGCAGCACTAGATGACTAAGACAAGGACTTAAAGCACTTACTGGTGAAGATCAAAGACCACAGCCTTTCAGTATGTATTACACTTCCACATAGAGAAAACAAAAGTCCTCACAAATGGACCAATAAGCAATATGATAAACAGAGAAAATACTGCAGTTGTCAAGGATTTCATTTTACGTGGATCCACAATCAACACCCATGGAAGCAGCAGTCAGGAAATCAAAAAGACGCATTGCATTGGGCAAATCTGCTGCAAAAAACCTGTTTAAGGTTGAAGAGCAAAGACGTCACCTTGAAGACTAGGGTTTGCCTGACCCACACCATGATATTTTCAATCGCATAATATGCATGCAAAAGCTGGATGATGAATAAGGAAGACCGAAGAAGAATTGACGACTTTGAATTGTGGTGTTGGCGAAAAATATTGAATATACCATGGACTGCCAAAAGAACGAACAAATCTGTTTTGAATGAAGTACGAGAATGCTCATTAGAAGGAAAAATGGCAAGACTACATCTTACGTACTTTGGACATGTTTTCAGGAGGGACCAGTCCCTGGAGAAGGACATCATGCTTGGTAAAGTACAGGGTCAGCGAAAAAGAGGAAGAACCTCAACGAGATGGATTGACACAGTGGCTGCAACAGTGGGCTCAAGCATAACAACAATTGTGAGCACGGCCCAGGACCGGGCAGTGTTTCGTTCTGTGGTACATAGGGTCACTATGAGTAGCAACGGACTTGACAGCACCTAACAACAACAGCAGCACGTCCTGTTATTAGGTGCAGAAGATATACTGGTAGCAGTGGACAAGACATGTAAAAAATCCCTACTGATCTATAGCTTTCTGGTACGAGGAGACAAAGCATACAGCATGCCAGGGATCCCTGGTGGCGCAGTGGTTAAGAGTTCAGCTGCTAACCAAAAGGTTGAGAGTTTGAATCCACCAGCCGCTCCTTGGAAATCCTGTGGGGCGGTTCTTTTCTTTGCTTTAGGGTTGTGCTATGAGTTGAAATCGAACGGGTTTGGGAGTTTTTTTTCTGACAACATGCCAGAGACAGTAAATATTATGGAAAAAAATGAAATGAGACAGGGAAGGTGGCGGTGGTATTTGGTTGCGGTTTTCAAATAGAGTGGTCAGAGAAAATCTCAAGAGAAATGAGGTTTTTTATTTTTTTATTTTATTCCATACAAAAATTCATACATACATTGTTACGTGGCCCTAATTACTCTCCCCATACTGTGATGTCACACTCCTCCTTTCCACCTCTGATTCCCCATGTCCGTTCAACCATCTCCTAACCCTGTCTGCCTTCCCATCTCACCTCCGGACAGAAGCTGCCCATTTAGTCTCTTGTATCT
>NW_004443941.1:27893629-27895255 GCF_000243295.1 Trichechus manatus latirostris | reverse complement strand
ACATTGCCTTCTTGCCTGCATGGTTTCTGCTCAGTAGTTGGAGCTTAGTCCTGTTGACTCTCCTTTGTAGATAACTTTTTGTTTATCCCTAGCCACTCTTAAAATTCTCTCTTTATCTTTGGTTTTGACAAGTTTGATTATAATATGTCTTGGTGACTTTCTTTTGGGATCTTCCTTATGTGGGATTCAATATGTGTCTTGGATAGATATCTTATCATCTTTTACAATATCAGGGAAGTTTTCTGCCAGTAAATCTTCAACAATTCTTTCTGTATTTTCTCATATCCCTTCCTGTTCTGGTACTCCAGTCACTCATAGTTTATTCCTCTTGATAGAGTCCCACATAATTCTTAGGGTTTCTTCATTTTTTTTAATCCTTTTATCTGATTTTTCCTCGAATAAGTCAGTGTGAAATGCTTTATCTTCAGTCTCAGTAATTCTGACTTCCATTGCCTCAGTTCTGCTCCTGTGACTTTCTATTGACTTGTCCAATTCTGAAATTTTATTGTTAATCTTCTGGATTTCTGATTGCTGTCTCTGTGGACTCTTGTAGCCTGTTAAATTGTCATTATGCTCTTCTCTAATCTTTTTAAGTTCCTCTATTTTGTCTTCTGCATTTTACATAGTTTCCTTCTTGATCTCTTGAGGAGTTCTGTATATTAATCTTTCGTATTCTGCCTCCGGCAATTCCAAGAAATTTTCCTCCTCTGGAAAATGTCTAGATTCTTTATTTTGGGAGCTGACTGAACCCATCATGGATTGCCTCTTTATGTGATTTGATATTGACTGTTGTCTCCGAGCCATCAATAAGTTATTATATTTATTTATTTTATGTTTGCTTACTGTGTCCTAGCTTCTTGTTTTGTTTTGATATGCCCAGATAGGCTGCTCGTATGTTCTAGTTTGATTATTGGCACCTTTGAAGCGCCAATGTCCTGTTACCAGATGGTTAGATCTGTTACTAGCTATATGAGCTCAGGAGTCCACCCACTCCTCCTCTGTGGATTCAGCTCAGGTGCCCAGGTAGATAGCTCCCAAGTGTATGGTGTAGGCTCTCACAGTCCTAGATAGGCATGGGTGATTGTTGTAGGCACAGGCATCTGGCTGCAGCAGGGGGCATACTCTGAGCAAGGCAAGGGGCTGATGGCTGCCCCCGAGTCTGCAGGAGGAAGGTGTGTTCCTGTTTCCTAGAGTGTGTAGGTGGGTGGGTTTTGCAGCCAGACTATGAGCACCTACTGCTGTTGACTGTAAGGACTAGGGGGCAGCTCTTATTCATGGGCTCCTATCGCAGGTGGCTAGGTGGCGTGGGTGGAGTCACCAGTCCTCAGGCCCCTGATGTGGGTAGGTGAAGACCCTCCTTAATGGGCAGAGCAGTGTCAAATGTCAAGAACCTGCCACTTCGCAGCTGAAACAGTTGAAGTTAGACTTCCGGTATATACCCTGTTGTACTGCGGTAACGAGGGCCTATGCTGTTGAGATGGGCCCACATAAGTCTGTGCAGGGGGAAGGGCACTTAAAGCCCATGGATCCCTTATGCCTGTGCCTAGTCAAAGGAGCCGTGCCTACCCTGGGTTCCTGACTTAGGGGAGCTGGCAGTTTTTTTTTTTTTTTTTTAATATTTTATTG
>NW_004443941.1:27892043-27893304 GCF_000243295.1 Trichechus manatus latirostris | reverse complement strand
AAGAGTTGGCCTCGGAAATTGTTTTAGTTCTGGGCTGATAGAGAATCTAGGCGCCATGTTTTCCGGGGTTCCTCCAGTCTCAGTCAGACCATTAAGTCTTGTCTTCTTACTAGAATTTGAGTTCTGCACCCCACCTTTCTCCTGCTCCATCAGGGACTCTGTGTTGTGTTCCCCGTCAGGTCGATGATCATTGGTGGTAGTTGGGCACCATCTGCTTCTAGTCTCAGGCTAATGAAGTCTCTGGTTTATGTGGCCCTTTCTACCTCTTGGGCAAATACTTTCCTTGTGTCTTTGGTTTTCTTCATTCTCCTTTACTCCAGGTGGTTGGGACCAATGGATGCATCTTAGATGGCCACTTGCAAGCTTTTAAGACCCCAGATGCCACTCACCAAAGTAGGATGCAGAACATTTTCTTAATAAGCTTTGTTATGCCTGAAAGCATGGTTCCCAGATCCCTACCCCTGCTACTCTGTCCCTCAAAGTGTTTGCTTGTAGTCAGGAAACTTCTTAGCTTTGGTTTAGTCCAGTTGTGCTGACTTCCCCTGTAGTGTATGCTGTCCTTCCCTTCACCTAGGATAATTCTCGTCTACTATCTAGTTAGTAAATAACTTTCATCCTCCCTCCCCACCCTCGTAACCATCAAAGAACATTTTCTTCTGTGTTTAAACGTTTTCTTGAGTTCTTATGATAGTGGTCTTATACAATATTTGTCCTTCTGTGACTGACTGAATTCACTTAGCATAATGACCTCGAACTTCTTCTATGTTGTAAGATGTTTCATGGCTTCATCATTGTTCTTTATTGTTGCGTAGCATTACATTGTGTGGATATACCATAATTTGTTTATCCATTCGTCTGTTGATGGACACCTAGGTTGTTTCCATCTTGTTATTTCCTTTCTTCTGTCACCTGAGGGCTTCTGTTGCTGCTGTCTTTCTACTTGTTCCAGTTGTAGGGTTAATATTTTTATTATGGCCCTTTCTTTTCGGCTATGTGCCTTTATTGCTATAAACTGACCTCTGAGCACTGCTTTTGCTGTGTCCCAAAGGTTTTGGTAGGATGTGTTTTCATTCTTGTTCGAGTCTATGAATTTCTTTATTCCATCCTTAATTTCTTCTATAACCCCGTAGTTTTTGAGCAAGGTGTTGTTCAGTTTCCGTGTGTTTGATTTTTTTCCTTGCTTTTTCTGTTGTTGATTTCTACTTTTATGGCTTTATGGTCAGAAAAGACATTTTGTAATATTTCAGTGCTTTGGATTTTG
>NW_004443941.1:27841873-27891943 GCF_000243295.1 Trichechus manatus latirostris | reverse complement strand
AGCTCTGTCCAGAACCCTCTGTTGTGATCCTGGTCAGAGCAGTCAGCGGTGGTAGCCGGGCACCATCTAGCTGTACTGGACTCAGTCTGGTGGAGGTCTTGGTAGCTGTGGACAAGCTGGCAGGTTATTTTTTCCTTTGTTTGTTAATTTGTTCACTCTCAAAGCTGGGAGAATGGCTCCAGGCATGTGACGGATCCTACTTCTGGCCCAGGGGACTCGGCAATTGTTGAAGTCGATCTGGGACCCATTGCAGAACAGGGAGCAGGGAGGTAGATGGGAGAGAGGATTTTCCCTAAGGGGGGTGTTTTTGATCCACGCGGTAGGCCATATGCAATTATCTTTCCCCGATCCAGGGCTGCTTCTCACTGGTTCTGGGTGGCCGCGTAGACTCTCTGGTGGTGAGTCTCTCCTGGTGCAGAAAACTTCCCTCCCAAGCATGGGTGCTTGCCTGCCTCACCCGTCACCCCTGAACTCATCATGCCTGAAGGGCTCAGGCTCTCGCTGGGTCAGGTCTGGCAACTTCTTTCTGCTTCCGAACCGTCTCTCCCTCCCCCGCCACTCAGTCTGGTTCATCCACTCTGCCTTTGATGTTCAGGGCTCCCAGATTGCCATATATAATCATTTCACTTGTTTTTTCAGGTCTTTGTTTTAAGAGGGTCCACCAGAAGTGTCTGAGTACTCGCCATCTTGGCCCTGCCTCAGAAATGAGTTCTATCGTAAACCTGAAGGAGTGAGGGATTGATGCGTCTGGGGGGGTACACTCCAGCAGGAGAGGACATGAGTGCCAAGGCCCTGAGGCTGCAGTAGGCCTGGAAAAGGGAAGTGGTGCCTGCTGACCAGTAAGAAGTGACAAGAAGGTCGGCTGGATGAGTGCAGGCTTCGTTTATTAGTGTGAGGTGTTTGGACTTGATCTTGAAAGCTGGAGGAGCCATCTAAGATTTTTAAGACAGTGAATGACATGAGAGCGTTGCCATCCCTGAGACCCCCAAACTGAGTACCCTGTGATTTGTAGTTGAGTGTCCATTAGGTTACTACATGAAGGAAACCCAATTTTGTGAGAAATGTACAAATATATTTTCCAAACATGTTCTTAAATTTTCATCATCTGTGTTCTTGTTACAAGCCTGTACTCGACCCTGTGGTTAAGTGCTCTGCTGCTAACCAAAAGGTTGGCGGTTCAAAACCACCAGCCACTCCACGGAAGAAAGATATGGCAGTCTGCTTCTGTAAAGATTTACAGCCTTGGCACCCCCATGGGGCAGTTCTGCTCTGTCATACAAGGTTGCTATGAGTTGGAATTGACTCAATGGCAGTGGGTTGGGATGTTCTTGTTACATTTGTTTATGTGGTATATTTTACATGACTCTTAGCAATTAAATTACTGCTGTGTAAATCATAGTCCTACCAAGATATTAATATTCATTTCTTGACATACCCTGAGGCAAGGGTCCTGCTTTTCATTGTCCCCTAATCTACGTTTGCTGCTTTCTGGAGAGTTTTAGGATGTATTTCAAGGTCATGATGCCTTTGAAGTTCAATGTATTAGACAGGCTCTTTGTTGTGTGAGGTTTCTTAATAGGCCAGTTTGTCTCCCTAGTTCTCATTTCTAATTTATAGCACCACTTCCCACGTAAACATACAGTAGCAGTGTGGATTTTAATGTGTGTTTTAAGAAGGCATGGACATACACATCTGTACCACTTCCCACATAAACATATAGTAGCAGTGTGGATTTTAATGTGTGTTTTAAGAAGGCGTGGACATACACATCTCACTTACAATGAAGCTGAGTAACAGTAGGAAAGTGTACCCTGTGCACGCAAAACAGTGGTTGTTGAATATTTCTGGCAAAAGTGACAGACTTGCTTCACAGAAGAAATCAAAAGTTTGGGCTTTTAGGCAAGATGCTTAGTAAACATTTTTTTGTAGAGCACCACTGAAGTTAGTGGTAAGGATTGGTTGGAAATATAATTGTTGGAATTAAACTGATCACTTTTTTTGCTTTTTGCCATCTTCCACTTGATTTATTTTTAAGAATTCAGATGAATTATTAAGGTAAAGTTCACAGTAGTGCCATAGTTGATTTGTAAAAACATCCCTTACAGAATGTTTGCTGATGTCACAGTTATTATCCTGAAAATATTCCTTAATGCTACTTACAGATCATTACACCTTTTAAAAATCATTATTGACTCCTCAGGAGTATTGTGATATATGAAGGCATTGTTTGCCTTAACAAAGAAATCCTTATTTTCTGGATGATAGAATGGTTACTGAGATCTTTTGTATATTCTTGGGGTTTCTTTTCTTCTGATGTTTCCAAAAGTACCCTTGCGACTCTGTTGGTCTTGGCTCAGAAGTTGTCGGGCCTCTGCTCGACCCTGTGGTTACACGACCATTAGTAGGGGGTGTGAAGGCCATGTTCACCAGGATGGGCTTCACCAGGGTGAGATGGGGAAATTAGCCATGTTCCTTCCTTCCTTTTCCTAGATGCTCAGGGTCCTCTGGAATTACTTGGACCTGAAAGTTTGCCCAGCCCTTCAATCATCTCATTTCTGTTTCTTCAGTTCCTCATGCTACCTACTTGATGGTAGCCTGTATGGAATTCAGACCTAGGATGGTCATCATCTCTCCTCAGTTAAATGGGTTGATACATAGAAAGTGCTTAGTATACTGTCTTTGGCATATAGAGAGCACTCAGTAAATGTTAGCTGTTATCAGAAGAATCACCCTGGGTGGGGGGAACTGTGTGCCATTATCTGTGCTAACTGTTCAGCTCTCATAGGAAAAATTTACATTCCTCAGAGGGCTTATTTTCAGAGTACCATATTCATTTTGTTATTGTTTGAAATTCTAGTCACACTTCCAGGTTTTTTTTTCAGTGTAGTGTTACACACTTTTGGAAGAGTGTAATCTAGAAAATGTGTTCCTGTGTCTAGGCTTTGTTTTTACTCTAGGTCATTTAACTAACAGATTTGAGTTGAGAGCATACATTAATATTTATAAAATGTTTCTGTGCGTTATTCATACTCAGGAGTACCTTTCTGGCAAGAAGCATTAACTCGTGGCACATTATCTAATTATCTTCATGTTAAACATGAGTGGCAAAAAAGGGAGATAGGTATTTATTATTTATCAAACGAAATTGAGAAGTATTCCTTCACTCATTGAACATTTCATAAATACTTATTGATATGTGAAAGTGTTGGTTAATAATAGAGTTGAGGTTAAAATAAAACTTGTTAAGAGTTAGTGTTAATGTTTTACAAATAGACTGAGATCTAATAATGTTCCCCAGTTATTTCTGAATAATTGAATTTCTTCCACTATCACCAAACTCACTTTCCAGGAAAAGTTTAGCACTTAATAATTCATATTATTTTGTTTAAATTCAAGTTGTCTTGTTCTCTTCCTCCCTGCCCCTGTTCATTCCTTCCACAGGTATTTATTCTGTTCCCTCTACTTGCTAAGCTCTATGATAGCCCAATGATAAAAAGAATAAAACTAGATTCTTAGCTTCAAAGAACTCACTGTCTGTCATTGACTGTTGATCCAAGAAGAATGAAATCCTTGACAACTTCAGTTTCTTTGCTATTTACCATAATGTTATTGATTGGTCCAGTTGTAAGGATTTTTGTTTTATGTTCAGGTGTTATTCATACTGAAGGCTGTAGTCTTTGACCTTCATCGGTTAAGTGCTTCAAGTTGTCTTCACTTTCAGCAAGCCAGGTTGTGTCATCTGCAAATCTCAGGTTGTTAATAAGACTTCCTCCAATCCTGATGCTGTGTTCTTCTTCATATAGTCCAGCTTCTCAGATTATCTGCTTAGCATATAGATTGAGTAAGGAAGGTGAAAGAAAACCGAGCTGCGCTCCTTTTCCAATTTTAAACCATGCAGTATCTTCTTGTTCTGTTCGAACGAGTGCCTCTTGATCCATGTACAGGTTCCACATGAGCACACCTAAGTGTTCTGGAATTGCCATTCTTCTGAATGTTATCCATAATTTGTTATGATCCACACAGTCAAATGCCTTCAGGTAGTCAGTAAAACACAATACCTGTATAGAAGGATAAAACACTAGACAAGGTACATACAGCTACCTAGTTTTATCCAAGGAAGGATTTTAGTGTATCTGATAAAAAGATGAAATGTAACAATTAGGCAATTCTCTAAGATAATTTTTCTCATAACCAAGATTTTATTAACTGTTAAGCTGCGGTGCAGTTTGATAGGAAAGGCTGCATTACCTAATAATGACATCTGCTTGAATGGGAGGCCAGTTTACCGCTGTGTAAGCATGAACCAGGGGAGAAGGCCTGAGATTTTCCATCAGAAAGGGATGCACCCTCAAGGCAGATGAAATGCAAGGGAGTCAACATCTATGCTGTAGAGAACAGTCAAACTAAGCTTGGAAAAAATTTAAATGGGCGATATCAAATACCTATCTTGGACATTTAAAAATTTCAGAAATGTACTGATACATTGTCTAACTTTGAGTAACTTCCTAATAAAATCACAAAAAGAAACTGAAAAAATATATGTCAAAGTAACTGAATGAATTACCATGCTATATGGGACTGTTAAATTATAAGCCATTTGTGAGAATTATCTTAATTATCTTTTTGAACAGCCAGTTTTATATTTTGTTAACTACCTCCATTGTTTTTTTCTCTATTATATCAGTTCTCTTCTGTATACTTACTATTTTCATCATTGTTATTTCTTTGGGTTTGTTGTTTTTCCAGTTTCTTCAGTTGAATGCTTATTAGTTCATTTTCTTTTTACCTTTTTTATATCCTATTAAATTTCCTTTTTAAAAAAAAAAAACCATTGCCATCGAGTTGATTCCAACTCATAGCAACCCAACAGGGCAGAGTAGAACTGCTCCATCGTGTTTCCAAGGCTGTAAATCTTTATCGAAGCAGGCTGCCACATCTTTTGCCCATGGAGCCACTGGTGTATTTGAACTGCCGACCTTTTGCTTAGGAGCCGAGCACTTTAACCACAGCGCCACCAGGGCTCCTTGAGTCAAAATAAGGTTTATATAATGTGAATGATTGTTTCATAAGTCTGTTTTAAGCTCTAGGTCCCACCTCCATTTATCTCATACAGTGTATTTTTTGAAGAAACCCCTTTATTTTTCTGTAGAGTCTCCCACAGTCTGGATGTTCCTGATTGCAGTCCAGCAGCGTCTTTTAACATGTTCCTTTGTGACCTGCATGTCTACTAAGTTGATGGATCAAGAGACTTTAATTTTTTTTTAGCCTAGTAATTTAATAGTAGTATGCTGTTTGGTTTCCAGACATATGAATTTTTTAACTTATTTTTTGTTATTGCTTTCTAATTGTTATAGTACAGTGGTCAGAATATATTGTCTTTATAATTTGGTTCTTTGGAATTTATTGAGGTCTCTTTTGTTGCCAGTGCATGGTTGATTTTGTAAATGTTGCAAATGTGGGCAAAAAAAAAAAAAATGTTATTTAGTCTCTGTTTGTTGGTTCTAGAGCTCTCTACCCATAAATTTTGAGCTTTTTGGTTGTATCATTCAAGTCTTTTATATCTCTGCTTATTTTTGTTTGTGTGATCTATCAGTTTATGTAACAGTGTGTTAATATCTTCAATCATGATTGTTAATTTATCCATTTATCAGTTCTACCTTATCAGTTGTTGCTTTGTATATTTTAAGACTGCATTTCCATTGGACGCGTATGTTTCTTGCTTTGTTGTTTCTTTCATATCCCTCTTTGTCTCCGGATCTTTTTTCTTTTGATTCTATTTTATAAGGTATTAAAATCACTATCCCAGTCTTTTCCTGTTAAATTATTTGTTTAATGTTTTAAATTGAATCTCCTGTTGCTTTTATGTTAACTGTTTTCTCTTGTAGATAACCCATTGCTGAATCTGTTATAAATACAATCTGTAAGTCTCTTCTTTTAATTAACAAATTGAACACATTTATAGTTATTGTAATTGCTTTTCTGATTTATTTTTGCCATATCTTTTATTATGTTCGTAATAGATTTTATTTAATAGAGTTAAAGCCATCTTCCCCCAGTGAGTAAAAACTGTAAATAACTTTAGATTATTTTAAAGAGATTTTTCTCACAAGATAATTAAGTATATAATTGTGGTTTCAGGTGGAGTGAAATATGAGAGGACGAAGCAAGTAGAGAGGAAAAGATAACTGAAAGAGAGAGGATAATTGATAGATCCAAGTATAGCAGAAGATGCAAAGGTTAGGATCTGAAGCCCATGGGAAAGAATTGTCCTTTTTAAGGAGGAAAGGACGTGTTTTCCTCTGCTCTTATTTGAGAGTTCATGTTATTGCAGTGCTGTTGGGTCGATTCTGATGCATAGCGACCCTATAGGGCAGAGTAGAAACCCCCATAGGTTTTCAAGGCTGTAAATCTTTTTTTTTTTTTTAATTGTGCTTTAAGTGAAAGTTAATAATTCAAATTAGTTTCTCATATAAAAATTTATATACACATTACTATGTGATCCTCATTGCTCTCCTATACTGTGACAGCACACTTCTCCTTTCCACCCTGGATTTCCTGTGTCCATTCAACCAGTTCCTGACCCGTTCTGCCTTCTCATCTCGCCTCCAGACTGGAGCTGCCCATTTAGTCTCATGTATCTGCTTTAGCTAAGAAGCACACCCTCACAAGTATCACTTTATGTCCCAAAGTCCAGCCTAATCTTTGTCTGAAGAGTTGGCCTTGGGAGTGGTTTCAGCTCTGGGTCAACAGAGAGTCTGGGGGTTGTGTCTTCTAGGGTCCCTCCAGTCTCAGTCAAACTATCAAGTCTGGTCTTTTTACTAGAATTTGACTTCTGCACCCCACTTTTCTCCTGCTCCATCAGGGACTCTCTGTTGTCTTCCCTGTCAGAGCGGTCATTGGTGGTAGCCGGGCATCATCTAGTTCTTCTGGTCTCAGGCTGATGGAGTCTCTGGTTTATGTGGCCCTTTCTTTCTCTTGGGCTAATATTTTCCTTGTGTCTTTGGTGTTCTTCATTCTCCTTTACTCCAGGTGGGTTGGGACAAATTGATGTATCTTAGATGGCTGCTTGCTAGCTTTTAAGACCCTGGATGCCACTCACTAAAGTGGGATACAGAACATTTTCTTAATAAACTTTGTTTTGCCAGTTGAGCTAGATGCCCCCGAAACCGTGGTCCCCAGACCCCCATCCCTGCTACTCTGTCCGTCAAAGTGTTTGATTGTATTCTGGAAACTTCTTAGCTTTTGATTTAGTCTAGTTGTGCTGACTTCCCCTGTAGTATGTGTTGTCCTTTCCTTCACCTAAGATAATTCTTGTCTACTATCTAGTTAGTGACTACCTCCCCCTCCCCACCCTTGTAGCCGTCAAAGAATGTTTTCTTCTGTGTTTAAACCTTTTCTTGAGTTCTTATAATAGTGGTTTTATACACTATTTGTCCTTCTGTGACTGACTAAACTCACTCGGCATAATGCCTTCCAGATTCGTCCATATTATAAGATGTTTCATGGATTCATTGTTGTTCTTTATCATTGCATAGTATTCCGTCGTGTGAATGTATCATAATTTGTTTATCCGTTTGTCCATTGATGGGCACCTAGGTTGTTTCCATCTTTTTGCTATCGTGAACAGTGCTGCAGTGAACATGGGTGTGCATATATCTATTCGTGTGAAGATTCTTATTTCTCTAGGCTATGTTCCAAGAAGTGAGATTGCTGGATTGTATGGTACTTTAGCTTTTTAAGGAAGTGCCAAATCGATTTCCAAAGTGGTTGTACCATTTTACATTCCCATCAACAGTGTATAAGTGTTCTAGTCCCTCCACAACCTCTCCAACATTTATTATTTTGTGTTTTGTGAATTAATCCTAGCCTTGTTGGGGTGAAATGGTATCTCATTGTAGTTTTGATTTGCATTTCTCTAATGGCTAATGATCATCAGCATTTCCTCATGTGTCTGTTAGTGGCCTGAATGTCTTCTTTGGTGAAGTGCCTGTTCATTATCCTTTGCCCATTTTTTAACTGAGTTATTTGTCTTTTTGTTGTTGAGGTTTTGCAATATCTTCTAGATTTTAGAGATTAGACACTGATTGGATTTGTCGTAGCCAAAATTTTTTTCCTAGTCTGTAGGTTGTCTTTTGCCTCTTTTGGTGAAGTCTTTTGATGAGCCTAAGTGTTTGATTTTTAGGAGCTCCCAGTTATCTAGTCTCTCTTCTGGTGCTTGTGCATTGTAACTTATGGTTCATATTGTGTTTATGCATTGTATTAGGGCTCCTAGCATTGTCCCTATTTTTTCTTCCATGATCTTTATTGTTTTAGATTTTGTATTTAGGTCTTTGATACATTTTGGGTTAGTTTTTGTGCCTGGTGTGAGGTATGGGTCTTGTTTCAGTTTTTTGCAGATGGATATCCAGTTATGCCAGCACCATTTGTTAAAGAGACTGTCTTTTCCCCAATTAATGGACTTTGGGCCTTTGTCAAATATCAGCTGCTCATAGGTAGATGAGTTTACATCTGGATTTTCAATTCTGTTTCATTGGTCTATGTATCTGTTGTTGTACCAGTACCAGGATGTTTTGTCTATCGTGGCGGTATAATAGTTTCTAAAATCAGGTAATGTGAGGCCTCCCACTTTGTTGTTCTTCTTGAGTAATGCTTTACTTATTTGGGGCCTGTGCCCTTTCCTGTGAAGTTGGTGTTTTGTTTCTCCATCTCATTAAAAAATGCTGTTGGAATTTGAATCGGGATTGCATTGTATCTGTAGATCACTTTGGGTAGAATTGATGTTTTCACAATGTTGAGTCTTCCTATCCATGAGCAAGGTATGTTTTTCCACTTATGCAGGTCTCTTTTCATTTCTTGCAGTAACGTCTTGTGGTTTTCATTGTATAGATCTTTTATGTCTGTGGTTAGATTTATTCCTAAGTATTTTATCTTCTTGGGGGCTGTTGTAAATGGTATTGATTTAGTGATTTCCTCTTCAAAGTTCTCTTTGTTGGTGTAAAGGAATCCAACTGATTTTTGTATGTTTATCTTGTATCCTGATATTTTGCTGAAATCTTCTATTAGTTCCAGTAGTTTTCTTGTGGATTCTTTGGGGTTTTCTGTCTATAAGATCATACCATCTGCAAATAGAGGTAATTTTACTTCCCTACCAGTTTAGATGCCCTTTATTTCTTTGTCTAGCCTCATTCCTCTGGCTAGGACCTCCAGCACAATGTTGAATAAGAGTGGTGATAAAGGGCATCCTTGTCTGGTTCACATTCTCAAGGGGAATGCTTTCAGATTCTCTCCATTTAGGAAGCAGACAGCCACATCTTTCCTGTGGAGTGGCTGGTGGGTTCAAACTGCTGACGTTTTGGTTAGCAGCCAAACGCTATAACCAGTGTACCACCAGGACTCCTGTTGTTCAGTACAAGTGGTCTCTAAAAGTTGATCCGTTGGAGTATAGGAAGAAAATATGAGAACTTCTACTTATATTTATTTTTAATTAAAACAATAAAAAAGATTAACTTTTACAAGTATCCAGTGTGTGGACATTTCTGTCCTCCTTCAGGCTGGTTGCACCGGCATTTCTTCTTTGGCTTTCAGTATATTTTGACATAGATATTACATTTTATTTGTTCCAGGATAGGTAGATTTATAGGTTATAATATATTAACTTGTGTTAGCTTTATAGTACTTTATGAGATGGGAGGCAGTGTCAACATCTTTTTTAATTTCTGAAAACATTTTTACAGGTTCAGCTTATGACAGATACAAGAGGGATCTTACTTAAAAGATGTTACTTAAAGCAATTTTTTTTATAACAGACTGTCTTAAACTTAGGAAGACAAAAGTAAATTTCAGGATAACCACAGAGAAAACTAATAAACTTCTCACCAAAATAAAAAAAGAAGAAAATCATAAAGACTCAGTAAACACAAAATCAACTGCAACGAAGGAAATGACAAGAAAATCCACAAACAAAAAGAACTTAGCACAGACGGTATATGGAACAAAAAAATCATACAACGTCACGAAAAGAACTCAACAAAATGGCTGCAGAAATTCATACCTAATGATAATTACACTTAAGCTACTTGGATTAAAAGCACCAGTCAAGATACAGAGAGTGGCAGAATGGATAAGAAAACATGACCCATCAATATGCTGCCTACAAGAGACACACCTTAGACACAAAAATAAAAATAAGTTAAAAATTAAGGGGTGGAAAAAATATATCAAGCAAACAGCAACCATAAAGAGCAGGAGTGGCAGTATTAATCTCTGATAAAATAGACTTTAAGACAAAAACCAGCATAAGAGACAAGGAAGGACGTTATATATAAAGGGTCAGTCCAGCAAGAGGACATAGCCATAATATCTGTGCACCCAATGAAAGACCTCCAAAATTAAAAAAATTACTAAAACAAACTTTAATAGAATGGAAAAGGGAAATAGCTCCACAATAGTAATAGGAGACTTTAACACACCACTTTTGATGAAGGACAGAACAGCTAGAAAGAAACTCAGCAAAGATACAGAAGATCTAAACAACACAATCAACCAACTTTATATCAGACATATACAGAACACTCCACCCAGTAACAGCACAGTACACATTCTTTTCCCGCACACATGGATCATTCTCCAGAATAGACGTATGTTAGGCCACAAAGCAAGCCTCAGTAAATTAAAAAACACTGAAAAAACAGAAAGCATCTTCTCTGGTCACAGTGCTGTAAAAGTAGAAATCAGTAATAGGAAGAACAAGGAAAAAAATCAAATACATGGAAACTGAATAATATCCTGCTTTTAAAAACAACTGGATAATAGAAGAATAAAAACTGAAATATAAAAATCCCTATAATCAAATGAGAGTAAAGACATAACATATCCAAATATATGGAACACAGAAGCAGTGCTCAGAGGTCAGTTTATAACGATAAATCCACACATCAAACAAGAAAAACGCCAAAATCATCACCTTAACTCTACAACTCCAACAAATAGAAAATGCAGCAAAACAAACAAAAAAACCACAGTCACCAGAAGTAAGAAAATAATATAGATTTGAGCAGAAATTAATGAAACAGAAAACAGAAAAGCAGTAGAAAGAATCAACAAAACTAGAAATTGGTTCTTGGAATGGATTAATAAAATCGACAAACCACTGGCCAAACTGACAAAGGAAGAGAAGGAGAAGATGCAAAAAACACAAATAAGAGACGGAATGGGTGACATTATAATAGAACCAACTAAAATAAAAAGGATCATAACAGAATACTATGAAGAACCATACTCCAACAAATTTGAAAACCTAGGAGAAATAGACAAGTTTCTAGGAACATACTACTTAATTAACACAAACTGAAGTAGAAAATTTGAACAGACCCATACCAAAAGAAATTGAAGAGGTCATAAAAAAAATTCCCAGTGAAAAAGCCCTGGCCCAGACGGATTCACTGGAGAATTCTACCAAACATTCAGAAAAGAGCTGACACCAATTCTACTCAAACTATTCCAGAACATAGAAAAGGAAGGAATATTCTCAGTTCATTCTATGAAGCAAGCATAACTTATACCAAAGCCAGGCAAAGACACCACGAAAAAAGAAAATTACAGAACAGTGTCTCTCATGAATATAGATGTGAAAATTCTCAACAAAATCCTAGCCAATAGAATCTAACAGCATATCAAAAATACAGTACATCATGACCAAGTGAGAGGCATACCAGCTGTGCAAGGATGGTTCAACATTAGAAAATCAATCAGTGTAATATACCACATGAATAAAACAAAGGAAAAGAACCACATAATCTTATCAGTTAATGCAGAAAAGACATTTGATAAAATATAATACCCATTTCTCCAAACTTTGGTGAAGGATAAGACAGTACACAATACTGGGGAAGCCAGCACAACTTGTAGAAAGCAAGGTCATGGACGCTCCATAGACACATCCAAACTCCCAGAGGGACCGAATTGCTGGGCTGAGGGCTGTGGGGACCATGGTCTCAGGGAACATCTAGCTCTATTGGGATAACATAGTTTATAAAGAAAATGTTCTACATTCTACTTTGGTGAGTAGTGTCTGGGGTCTTAAAAGCCTGTGAGCAGCCATCTAAGATACTCCACTAGTCTCACCCATTCGGGAGCAAGGGAGAATGAAGAAAACAAGACACAAGGGAAAGATTAGTCCAAAGGACTAATGGACCACTACTACCACAGCCTCCACCAGACTGAGTCCAGTAGAACTAGATGGTGCTGGACTACCACCACTGACTTCTCTGACAGGGATCACAACAGAGGGTCCCGAACAGAGCTGGAGAAAAATTTAGAACAGAATTCTACCTCACAAAAAAAAGACCAGATTTACTGGCCTGACAGAGACTGGAGAAACCCTGAGAGTATGGCCCCTGGACACTCTTTTAGCCCAGTAATGAAGTCACTCCTGAGGTTCACCCTTCAGCCAAAGATGAGACAGCCCCATAAAAGAAAACGAGACTAATGGGGCACAACAGCCCAGAGACATGGACTAGAAGGCAGGAGGGGACAGGAAAGCTGGTAATAGGGAACCCAGAGTTGATAAGGGACAGTGTTAACATGTCGTGGGTTTGTTAACCAATGTCATAAAATGATATGTGTACTAACTGTTAAATGAGAAACTATTTGTTCGGTAAACCTTCATCTATAGTACAATAAAAAAACAAAAATGTTGGAGTTGGGAAAAAAAATTCTCCAAAAGAGTACAAAAGAGTAAAAAGAGAACTTATAGACTGGGGAAAAAAAATTGGCAATGACATGCCTGAAAAGGGACTAATCTCTAAAATTTATAGAAAACTGTAATACCTGAATAACAAAGATAAACAATCCACTTAAAGAATGGGCAAAGGATATGAAAAGACACTTCACCAAAGAAGACATTCAGGTGGCCAGCAAATACATGAAGAGATGCTCACAATCATTAGCCATTAGAAAGATGAAAATCAAAACAAGAGTGAAATGTTACCTCACCCCAGCAGTAATGGCAATGATCAAAAACACATAAAAAAAAAATGTTGGCGAGGGTGTGGGGAGATTGGAACTCTCATATACTCCTGGTGGGAATGTAAAATTGGACAACCACTATGGAAAATGGTATGGCACTTCCTTAAAAAGGTAGAAATACCATATGATCCAGCAATCCCACTACTAGGTATATATCCTAGAGAAATAAGAGCTGTGACACAAGTAGGTATATGTGCACAATGTTCTTTGCAGCATTATTCACGATAGCAAAAAGATGGAAACAACCTAAGTGCCCATCAGCGGATGAATGGATAAACAAACTGTGGTACATAGACACAGTGGAATACTACACAATGTTAAAAAATGATGAATCCACAAAACATCTGACAACCTGGATGAACCTGGAGGACACTATGCTGAGTGAAATACATCAATCACAAAAGAACAAATATTTTCTGAGACCATTATTATAAAAAGGCGAGAATAGATTTACACACAGAAACATTCTTTGCTAGTTACCAGGGATAGGAGGTTGAGGGAGGGAAAATCACCAACTAGATAACCCCCCAAACCATTCGTTGCCGTTGAGTCAATTCCGACTCATAGTGACCTAATAGGAAAGAGTAGAACTGCCTCATAGGGTTTCCAAGGAGCGTTTGGAGGGTTTGAACTGTCAGCCTTTTGGTTAGCAGCCAGCCTCTGTCCTAACTAGATAGTAGACACATACTAACTTGGGTGAAGCGAAAGAAAAGACACAGTATGGGGGTAGTCAGCACAACATGACCAAGGCAGAGGAAGACACTGGGAGGTATGCAAAAGGCAATGATGGTAAATACTGTTATATATACAGTCCTGCAATAACAGTAATAATTTACAATTGGATGCACAGATACGTAAGCTGAACAGGTGTGGGATGGTATATAGGAGTATACCCACAAGCATATATAGATCTGGCAGAGGATATTTCTACATACACATCTATATGTGCTGCAGATATATCCATGTATATGGTAGAGCACACAAGGGACACAGTTATGAAAACTTCTTAACCATAACCAAACATCTCAAGGGACTGAATCGCTGGGCTTGAAGGTTTAGGACCATAATCTCCGGGGGGCATCTAGGTCAATTGGCATAACATACTCCATGAAGACAATGTTGAACATCCTATGTTGGTGAGTAGCTACTGGGATCTTAAAAGCTTGCGAGCACCCATCTAAGATACAGCTATTGGTCTGTTTCCACCCAGAGCAAAGAAGAGTAAAGAAAATCAAAGGCTCAAGGAAAAATTAGTCTAAAGGAGCAATGGACCACAAGAACCACAGCCTCCACTAGCCTGAGACCATAAGAACTAGAAGGTGCCCGCCTACCAATATTGACTACCCTGAGCGGGATTACAGTAGAAAATCCTAGAAAGTGGGAGAAAAATGTAGAACAGAATTCAGATTCATAAAAAAGACCAGACTTACTGCTCTGTTAAAGACTTGTAGTACGCTTGAGACTAAGGCCTTCAGACACCCTTCAAACCTGGAACTGAACCTACTCCCAGAGATCACTTTTCAGTCAAACAATGTTGTTGTTTTTAGGTGGTGTTGAGTCCATTCTGACTCAGTGGAGATCCTGTGTACGACACAATGAAACACTGCCTGGTTCTGTGCCACCCTCACAATTGTTGCTGTGTTTGAGCCCATTGTTGCAGCCACTGTATCAGTCCATCTCGTTGAGGGTCTTCCTCTCTCTCACTGACCATCTCCTTTACCAAGCATGATGTCCTTCTCCAGGGACTAGTCCCTCCTGATAAAATGTCCAAAGTACATGAGACAGAGCCTCGCCATCATTGCTTCTAAGAGCATTTTGGGTGTACTTCCAAAACAGATTTGTTCATTCATCTGGGAGTATGTTGTATATTCAGTATTCTTCATCAAGCCATAATTCAGAGGCATCAGTTCTTCTTCTGTCTTACTTATTCATTGTCCAGCTTTCTCATGCTTATGAGGCAAATGAAAATTGACTTGAGTCAGGTGCACCTTAGTCCTCAAGGTGACATTTTTGCTTTTTAACACTAAAGAGGTCTTTTGCAGCAGATTTGTCCAGTGTAATAGGTTGTTTGATTCTTTACTGCTGCTTCCATGGGTGTTGATTGTAGATCCAAGTAAAATGAAATCCTTGATATCTTCAGTATTTTCTCTGCTTATCATGATGTTGCTTATTGGTCCAGTTGGGTAGATTTTTGTTTTCTTTATGTTGGGGTGTAATCCATACCAAAGGCTATAGTCTTTGATCTTCATCAGTAAGTACTTCAAGTCCTTGTTGTTTTTCAGCAAACAGGGTTGTGTCATCTGCATATTGTAGGTTGTTTATGAGTGTTCCTCCAATTCTGATGCCATGTTCTTCTTCATATAGTCCAGCTTCTCGGATTATTTGCTCAGCATACAGATTAAATAAGTATAGTGAAAGGATACAACCCTGAAGCACACCTTTCCTGATTTTAAACCATGCAGAATCCCCTTTTCTGTTCTAACGACTGCCTCTTAGTTCATGTAAAGGTTCCACATGAGCACAATTAAGTGCTCTGGAATTCCCATTCTTTGCAGTGTTATCCATAACTTGTTATGATCCACACAGTCAAATACTTTGCATAGTCAATAAAACCCAGGTAAACATCTTTCTGGTATTCTCTGCTTTCAGCCAGGATCCGTCTGACATCAGAGTTGATATCCCTTGTTCCACATCCTCTTTTGAATCCAGCCTGAATTTCTGGAAGTTCCCTTTGCATGTGATATTGATATTGTTCAATAATTTCCACATTCTGTTGGATCACCTGTCTTTGCAATGGGCACAAATACGGATCTCTTCCAGTCAGTTGGACAGTTAGCCCTCCTCCAAATTTCTTGGCATAGACAAGTGAATGCATCCAGCATTCCATCTGTTTGTTAAAACATCTCAGTTGGTATTACATCAGTTCGTAGAGCCTTGTTTTTTGTCAGTGCCTTTAGTGCAGCTTGGACTTCTTTCAGTACCATCGGTTCTTAATCATATGCTACCTCCTGAAATGATTGAACGTTGACCACTTCTTTTGGTACAGTGTCTGTGTATTCCTTTCATCTTCTTTTGATGCTTTCTGCGTCATTCAATATATTGCCCATAGAATCCTTTAATATTACAACTTAAGGATTGAATTTTCTCTTGAGTTCTTTGAGCATGAGAAATGCTGAGACTGTTCTTGCCTTTTGGTTTTCTAAGTCCAGGTCTTTGGACATTTATTATAATACATTGTCTTCTCCAGGTGTCTTTGGAAACCTTCTTTTCAGCTCTTTTACTTCATCATTTCTTCCTTTCACATTAGCTACTCCACATTCAAGAGGAAGTTTCAGAGTCTCTTCTGACATCCGTTTTGGTCTTTCTTTCCTGTCTTTTTAATCACCTTTTGCTTTTTTCCTGTGTTATGTCTTTGATGTCATCCCACTACTAGTCTGATCGTTGGCCATTAGTGTTCGATGTGTAAACCTCTTCTTTAGATGGTCTATAAATTCAGATGGGATATACTTATGGTCGTACTTTGGCGCTGGTAGACTTGTTTTAATTTTCTTTTGCTTCAGCTTGAACTTGCGTACAAGCTGTTGATGATCGGTTCTGCAGTTGGCCCCTGGCCTTGTTCTAATTGATGATATTGAGCTTCTCTGTCATTTCTTTCCACAGATGTGGTCGATATGATTCCTGTGTATTCTATTTGGCAAGGTCCATGTGTATAGTCGCCGTTTATGTTGTTGAAGAAAATGTATCTTCAGTGAATAGGTCATTGGTCTTTCAAAATTCTGTCATATGATCTCTGGCATGGTTTCTGTCAGTGAGGCCATATTTTCCAACTACCGATCCTTCTTCTTTGTTTCCAGCTTTCACATTCCGATCACCAGTAATTATCAGTGCATCTTGATTGCATGTTTGATCAATTTCAGACTGCAGAAATTGGTAAAAATCTTCAATTTGTTCATCTTTGGCATTAGTGGTTAGTGTGCATATTTGGAGAAAAGCTGTATTAACTGGTCTTCCTTGTAGGCATATGAAAATTATCCCATCATTGACAATGTTGTACTTCAGGATGGATCTTGAAATGTTCTTTTTGACAATGAATGTGATGCCATTCCTCTTTAATCTGTCATTCCTGGCATTGTAAACCATGGGATTATTTGATTCAACATGGCTAATACCATTCCATTTCAGTTCACTAATGCCTAGGATATTGATTCCAATTTTCCTAAGATTCATACTTCATACATTCCAGGTTCCGATTATTAATGGATGTTTGCAACTGTTTTTTCTCATTTTGAGTTGTCACATCAGCAAATGAAGGTCCCAAAAGCTTGACTCCATCCACATCAGTAAAGTCGACTCTACTTTGAGGAGGCAGCTCTTCCCCAGTCGTATTTTGAGTACTTTCCAGCCTGAGGGGTTCATCTTCCGGCACTATATCAGATGGTGTTCTGCTGCTGTTCATAAGGTTTTCACTGAACAGTTTTTTTTGAAGTAGATTGCCAGGCCCTTCTTCCTACTCTGTCTCAATCTGGAAGCTCTGCCAACACCTGTCCACCATGGGTGACCCTGCTTGTATTTGAAATACCGGAGGCATAGCTTCTAATATTGGGTAACATGCACGTCACCACAGTAGGACAAACTGACAGACAAGTGGTGGCCAAAAAGTAGACAGGCCTGTAAAGTGAACAGTAACACCCATGAGGAAAGTGCTCCTCAGAACAATCAACCATAGGAGACCAAAAGGGCAATATGTGCCCAAAAACAGAGTTCAGAAGGCAGGAAGGGGCAGGAAGGATGGGGGAATGGAAACAGGGAACTCAGGGAACAAGTGGATAGAGTGTTGTCACATTGAAGGGACTGCAGCTAATGCCATGAAACATAATATGTATAAATTGTTGGATCACAAACTAATTTACTCTGTGATCTTTCACCAAAACCATAATACAATATTCAAAAAAAGTTTTTTTTTCTTTTTACCAACAAAACAAGTGTTCTAAATTTGCATTTGCTTTTTTCTATGACATTCAGCTATCAAGCAGATGTTTTTGGATAATAACACTTAATCTGTTCCTTCATTGCAAAAATAAAGTGTTGTATTGATGGTGATTAAAAACACGTAGCTTTTCAAAAGAAACTAAAATTTTGAAAGTTGGATGTTTGGCAATGTTTTCTTTGATTGTGTGATTTTGTTGCTGAAAATTTATCCATATACTCTTAGATTAAAAAACCGATTGCAGTTGAGTCAATTCTGACTCATGGCCACCCCATACGTGTCAGAGTAGAATTATGTTCCATAGGGTTTTCAGTGGCTAACTTTCTTAGTGTCTCTGGGTGGACTCAAGCATCCAGCCTTTTGGTTAGCAGCCGAGCACATTAACCATTCCCATTCTCATTCCTCACATGTGTTATTGTTTTCTTTTACTAGGGAGTCTATGCTTTTAGATAGACATTAAAAAAAAAAAAAATTAGGAACAGATTTTTTTTAAATGTTGGTAAAATATATATAAGAAAAAATTGCCATTTTAACTAATTTTTTAAAATTTTATTATGCTTTATTTGAAAGTTTACAGCACAAATTAGTTTCTCATTCAAAAATTTTTACACAAATTGTTTTGTGACATTGGTTGCAATCACCACATTGTGTCAGTACACTCCCAGTTTCCCTTTCCACCCCGGGTTCCCTGTGTTCCTTCCTCCAATTTTCCTGTCTCTTCCTGCCTTCTTGTCTTTGCTGATGGGCGGGTGTTGCCCATTTGGTCTTGTAATACTTGATTGAACTAAGAAGCACTTTCCTCACATGTGTCATTGATTCTTTTATAGGCCTGTATAGTCTCTGGCTGAAAGGTGGACTTGAGAGTGGCTTCAGTTCTGAGTTAGCAGGGTGTCCGGGAGCCATAGTCTCGGGGGTTCCTCCAGGCTCTGTCAGACCAGTAAGTTTGGTCTTTTTTTTTTTTTCTTTTCGTGAATTTGAATTTTGTTCTACATTTTTCTCCCGCCCTGTCTGAGACCCTCTATCATGATCCCTGTTAAGAGCAGTCAGTGGTAGTAGTTGGACACCATCTAGTTCTTCTGGGCTTAGGCTGGTGAAGGCTGTGGTTGATGTGGTCCATTAGTCCTTTGGACTAACATTTTCCTTGTGCCTTGGGTTTTCTTCATTCTCCTTTGCTCTGGATAGAAAGAGACCAATAGATGTATCTTAGATGACCGCTCGCAAGCTTTTAAGACCCCACACGCTACTCATCAAGGTAGGATATAGAACATTTTCTTTATGAACTTTGTTACGTCAGCTGACCTGGATGTCCACCGAGACCATGGTCCCCAGCCCTCAGCCCTAGTAACTCGGTCCCTCAAGGTGTTTGGATGTGTCTAGGAAGCTTCTATGGCTTTGGCTTGGTCAAGTTGTGCTGACATCCCCTATACTGTGTGCTGTCTTGCCCTCCACCAAAGTTAACACTTATCTACTATGTAGTTAGTGATTTCTCCTCTCCAGCCCTCCCCTCCCTTGTAACTGTCAAAGATTGTTTTTTCCTGTGTGTAAACCTTTTCTTGGTTTTTTATAATAGTGGTCTCATACAGTATTTGTCCTTTTGTGATTGCCTTATTTAGATCAGCATAATGCCCTCCAGATTCATCCATCTTGTGAGATGTTTCGAGGATTCATCATTGTTCTTCATCGTTGTGTAGTATTCCATTGTGTATACATACCGTAGTTTGTTTATCCATTCATCTGTTGATGGGCGCTTAGGTTGTTTCCATCTTTTCGCTATTGTAAATAATGCTGCGACGAACATGGGTGTGCATGTGTCTATTCATGTGATGGCTCTTATTTCTCTAGGGTATATTCCTAGGAGTGGGATTACTGGATCGTATATTTCTATTTCTAGTTTTTAAGGGGGCACCATATCGTTTTCCATAGGGGTTGTACCATTTTACACTCCTACGAGCAGTACATAAGAGTTTCAATCTCCCTGCAACTTCTCCAACATTTTTATTTTCTGTTTCTTGGATTAGTGCCAGTAATGTCAGGTAGGATTGTATCTCATTGTAGTTTTGATTTGCATTTCTTTAATGGCTAATGATTGTGAGCATTTCCTGATGTGTCTGTTAGTCCACCGAACGTCTTCTTTGGTGAAGTATCTGTTCATATCCTTTGCCCATTTTTTAATTGGATTATTTGTCTTTTTGTTGTTGAGGTGTTGAAGTATTCTATAGATTTTAGAGATTAGACCCTTTTCGGAGATGTGGTGGCCAAAAATTTTTTCCCAGTCTGTATGTTCTCTTTTTACTCTTAGTGAAGTCTTTTGATGAGCGTAAATGTTTAACTTTTAGGAGTTCCCGGTTATCTACTGTATCTTCTGGTGTTTGTGCATTGTTAATTATTGGTTTGTATTGTATTTCCGTCATGTATTAAGGTCCTTAATATTGTCCCTATTTTTTTCTTCCATAATCTTTGTCTTTTTCAGGTTTTATGTTTAGGTCTTCCTTCCGTTTTGAGTTAGTTTTAGTGTATGATGTGAGGTATGGATGTTGCTTCATTTTTTTACAGATAGACGTCCAGTTTTGCCAGCACCATTTGTTATAAAGACTGTCTTTTCCCCATTTAATGGACTTTGGTCCATTTTCAGGGATCATCTGACCATAGGTGGATGGAACTTACATCTGGGTTCTTGATTCTGTTTGATTGTTCTACATGTCTGTCATTGTTCCAGTACCAGGCTGTTTTGACTACTGTGGCTATGTAGTAGATTCTGAGATCAGGTAGCATGAAGCCTCCTACACTGTTCTTTTTTTTTTTTTTCTTTTCCAGTAATGCTTTGCATATCTGGGGACTCTTTCCTTGCTATATAAAGTTCATTAGTTTTTCTGTCTCGTCAAAGAATGCTGTTGATGTTTGGATTGGGATTGCATTTTATTTGTAGATTGCTTTACATCTGTGAGAATTGACATTTTCACAATGTTGAGTCTTCTTCCCCATGAACATGGTATGTTTTTCCATTTATGTAGGCCTCTCTGGGTTTCTTGGAATAGTATTTTGTAGTTGTCTTTTTATAGGTATTTTACACCCCTGGTTAGATTTATTCCGAAGTATTTTATCTTTTTAGGGTATTGTTTCTCTGATTTCTTTTTCAAAGTTCTCTTTGTTGGTATATAGGAATCCAGCTGATTTTTGTTTGTTGATCTTGTATCCTGCTGTTTAGCTCTATGTATTAGTTTCAGTAGTTTTTTGTGGATTCTTTGTACAGGATCATATCATCTGTGTACAGGAATAGTTTTCCTTCTTCCTTTCCAATTTGGATGCTTTTTGTTTCTTTTTCTTGCCTTATTGCTCTAGCTAGGCCTTCCAGCACAATGTTAAGTAAGAGTGGTGATAAAGAGCATCCTTGTCCTGTTTCCATTCTCATGGGGAATGCTTTCAGCGATCTCTCCATTGAGAATTATGTTGGTTGTTGGCTTTGTATAACCTGTTGCTGTCCAGTCAATTCCGACTCATAGTGACTGTATAGGACAGAGTAGATTCCAAGGAGCAGCTGGTGAATTCGAACTGCCGACCTTTTGGTTAGCAGCCAAGCTGTTAATCACTGTGCCTCCAGGGCTCTTGGTTTTATATAAGAAAAAACCAAACCCATTGCCATGGAGTTGATTCTGACTCATAGCAACCCTATAGGACAGAGTAGAACTGCCCCATAGGGTTTCCAAGGAGCTGCTGGTAGATTTGAACTGCTGTCCATTTGGTTAGCAACTGTGTTCTTAACCACTATGCCACCAAGGCTCCTGGTTTTGTATAGATGCCCTTCATTAGATTGAAGTGTTTCCCTTCTATTTCTATTTTTTTGGAGTTTTTTTTTTTTTTTTTTCCAGAAATGGGTGTTGGACCTCATCAAACACCTTTTGTGCATCAGTTGAGATGATCATGTGATCTTTTTTCTTTTGTTCAGTTTATGTGGTAGATTACATTTATTGGTTTTCTAATGTTGAACCATCTTTACATACCTGGTATGAATTCCACTTCGTTGTGGTGTATTATTTTTTGATACGATGCTGATTCTGTTGGCTACAATTTTGTTGAGAGTTGTTGCATTTATATTCATGAGAGATACTGGTCTGTGATTTTCTTTTTCTGTGGTACCTTCGCCTGGTTTGGTATCAGGGTTATGGTGGCTTCATAGAGTGAATTTGGAAGTATCTCTTCCTTTTCTGTGTTCTGAAGTAGTTTGAGTAGACTCGTGTGAGCTCTTCTCTGAATGTTTGGTAGAATTCTCAAGCGAAGCGATCTAGGCCAGGACTTTTTTCTGTTGGGAGTTTTTCTTTTTTTTTTTTTTTTTTCTTCACCTTTTCAGTCTTTTCTCTTGTTACGGGCCTGTTCAGGTTCTGGAGACTGTTCCATGTGTATTGGAAAAGAATGTATACTTGTCTGCTCTTGGGTGGAGTGTTCTATATATGTCTGTAAGGTCAAGTTGGTTGATTGTGGCCTTTAGATCTTCTTTATCTTTGTTCCGTTTCTTTCTAGATGTTCTATCTCTTACTGAGAGTGGTTTGTTGAATTTTTCTACCATTATTGTGGAGCTTTCTGTTAACTAGTTTTAAGTGTGCAACTCAATAACATGAATTACATTCACCATGTTGTGCAACCATTACCACTATAGGAGAAGTTTAAAAATCTTCAAATTGAGTAGTAGGAACAAATTTTTAACTCTTTTGTTAAAATTATGTATAAAGCAACATCTTCTGGTTGGCTTGCAAGAACAACTGATACAACATAAAGGAAAGATGGAAATTTTTTAGCTGAATTTCAGCAGAAATGTTTTCATAATTTGTGAATGTAACTGAAAGATGCGTATCATGATAAGTACAGCCTTGATGTGCTTTTTCTGTTTGTATCTACATGACTTTGTAAGATACCTTTTCTGACTCTGATGGTCATTAAAACCAAATATCAAAATAAACTGGACTTAGAATCAGGCCTTTGAATTGTTGTATGATAAAATATTAAACCAAGATTTAAAAAAAAGGGCATAAAGTTGTAGTGAATCACATGGTTCTCACAGAAATAAAAATTATTTGTATGTTTATTGTACAGCAAAATAAAAATATTAAATTCAAAATAGAATTTAAATTTTTAAAAGTAAACGCCATCTTTAAGATGTTACATTTTAAATTTCTGTTCATATATTTTATAATGTACGTAATTATTAGTTCACTAGTATATGAATATAAATAAATAAACGTACATAGATTGGTTTACATACCTAAAATACTGATATGAAGTATGCAGAGTTTGGGCATGCTGGTCTAGAAAGTAAAACTCATTAATACATTGAGACTTCAGTTATGGAATCTTCCATAACTGAAGATGCTAGAAAGTCCTAGAAAGTGGTATTTGTTATGTTAAAAGCACTCTTGGTTTGCTTTCTATGCATAGTGAGCCTGTTTTCCAAACTGCACATTGGTCTGATAATGGGAAATTATTTTAAATTTAAATTCTAGCCACCATAAGCATGTGATTGTCTGGAACTGTTACCAGTAAATCGTTAGCATTGAACAACTTTTAACAGATGCCAGGATCAAAGAAGCATGAGGATATAGTCTAAAGGGATCTCACAAATCATCCATTCCACCTCTGTTTTAGTACTGAAGAAATGTTCCTGTTTAGGGTAGTGACATGGACTTGTCAGGAATTAGTGACAGAACTATGACGTGCTCTCTAGGCTGGGCTCTCTTCTTTACACTGTGGTGTCTGTTTTTCCATATGCAGTTCACAATAGTCTTAATTTAGGCACAGGTGTGGAGTGAGAGCATTGTGTTCTCTAGCCTCAGTCTCTCCTCTCCTCTCCTTGTCTTCTTGTTTCATAAATTCTTTGTTTCTAGAAACACTGACTATCTTCTCTTAAGCCCCTCCCCATTTCCCCACTAGCTTCTTGCTATCTAAAAGAAAATTACCTTTTCCTTACTTAACTATTCCCTCTGCTTCAGGATTGCTAGGAACATTTTATTCACATATTTGATATGATTTTGGTGAGAATGTAGGAAATTATACTGTAAACTCCTCTTAACATCTTGAATCCTTAGCACCTCATTCAGTACCTGATGCATAATAATAATAAAAAAACAACCCACTGCTGTTGAGTCAATTCTGACTCATAACGACCCTGTAGGACAGAGTAGAACTGCCGCATAGGGTTTCCGAGGCTGTAAATCTTTACGGAAGCAGACTGCCACATCTTTCTCCTGTGATGCATGATAGATACCAGTATCTGCTTGGGGAGTGACTGATTGAAAGAAGGGATGAATGAATGAATGAGTTTATGTTCTGTAGTGTGTCTCTGGTTCTTCTCTGTTGGTTGTATTACTGGTGATAAGGTGTCTGATAAAAAGTACAAGGGAACATATGCTTATTATTAGAAATGTTGTACTGTACATTGATTAGTAAATTAGGTCAGCACTGCTTGTTTTCCAAAGAAGTTCCCACTTGGAGATTTTAAGAATCAATGTCGTGTTATTTGTTAAATATTTAGAAGTTTGCATTTGTTTAAGAGTTGATCTTCAGTAGACACTTATGTGCATATTTTAGTAATCCATTGTTTTAAAGATTCAGGCTTTTGTCCAGTGTGGTATATATAGTTACATATGCCTAACAGTTTCACTTTGTGGAAATGTTTGTAAAACAGATTTTTGTAACATGAATCATTTCTACTGATAAGCCTAATTTTGCTCTTCCTGCTTTGCACTGATTACAACACAAGGAGGAGAGGGAAAGGAAAGCACCAGCTTTTGGAACATCCGCCCTTAAGCTCCAAGCAGAGAGAATGAGAGCTCAGTGCTGCGTTAGATTCCTCCTTGAACAGGACTGAATGCCTGATAACAGCCAGCCAGGAGCTGGGAGAGTTAAGAGCAGCAATTTTATATTACATTGGGGTTTCTAGGCTGTCATGGAAAGAGATGCCAGTATTAGCTGTTTGCATCTTACTGTAGCCACAGGGATATGTGAACAGCTGGAGAATTAATTTGATATATATTCCCAGAAGCCTCTCTTCTGCCAACAGAATTCCATTACTGTGAGCTTCTGAGTGTGTGCTGTGAATTTGTTTCCTGCTTTTTAATATCTGCTATAGCATATTTTGAGTTAAGTGGATTGCCACATAATGGGGTGCAGCTATATCTTGGTTTGGAGTAAACTCCATTAACGTAAGGAGATACAAGGCAGAAAAGGTAAGGCTCTGAGTATACAAATGCCTTCCGCCTTTAGGAGGGCAGTGATTTCAGATTAACACACAGTGCTTTGTCCAGTAAATACAGCCATACCTAAAATGTTTTATTCCATGTTAATGGAATTTCAGACACCAGCAAGAAAATGGAAAGATGTGTTGAACGGCAGAGAGGTTGAATCCAGGATCATTTAGGCTAGGGTTGCCATGGCTGGTTGCTAGAGTTCCAGGGAGCAGGGTTTATGTGCCTTGTAATGCTGCTCAGGTCTGGGTGGGAGGTGTATCCTTCACATCCTTCGCCTCAACACCCCCCCTTTCTACTCTTAGGATTGAATCTCCTTCCTAACTAGCTCTTGCATTTAAATCTTTTACATCAAATTGTAGAAGGAAGGCATTTCAGGCATCACCAAGAGTATCAGAAGATGCTTTGTGGAGCAGAAAGGCAAAGTCCTGGATAAGATGAAGGTGGCCGTTGGAACTACTGGTGTTTCAGCTTTGGCATCACATGTATGCTCTTAAAAAAAGGCAACTTACCTTCTACAAAATCATTCACTACATTAAAAGTAAGAGAGTTTTTGGGAAAGTTTCCAACTGTGTACACAGAAGATAAGTAATAAATAATAACAGTCCAAATAAAAATGCTGACACAGTTAAGTCACCCCTGGCATTTGCACCTGGAGTCACCGGGCAGCCCATCCTTACCCTTCAGAACTTATGCTGTTTCCAACAGGCATGGGGCCTGGAAGACATTCACTTTTAATGGAGACTGATTTCATCAAAATTAAAAATTAGATCCGGGGGTAGTTTCGTCATCATATTTTTTTTAAATACGGGGGAAAATGTCTCTGTAGCTTTTTCATTTGCCCTTGAAGCCTCTCTAGATGGCTTAACATAGTGGGAAGTTCAGCCACTAAAGCAGCCATCGCTTGTACTCTAGGAAGGACCTCAAACGAGATTACAGGCAATCCCTGAGTTACGCACGTCCGATTTACAGACAACTTGTTCTTAAGAACAGACTGCTATAAAGCCTGTTATATTAAAAATTTGAGTTAAATAACAATGATTCATAATAATGAACTCACGTACTACTTTGTTAGGCTTATGAAAACATTGCACGGTTTAGAAGTGTTCTTAAGTGTTTTATATGTGTAGAGAGGTAAAATATGTACTATATACTAAGTTAAACTTTTGACTAACTGACACTAAATAAAAACTGTATGTACCTATTTTGGCTTACCTACAAATTCAACTTAAAGACAGACTTAGGAATGGATCTAGTTCCTAACCTGGGGACTTCCTGTATCAGCTTTTTCTTAAGATCTTCATATATTGCTGAGACCTTTCCGTTAATTGTGAGAAGGCTTTCTCCTGATCTTTTCATAACACTAATGTGCTGGGAAAAATTGTATATGAACCAGTACAACTTCTGCATTATACCGACATCCTTATTTACTGGTTCCATGTTAACTAATCACATTAAAGAAACATGTTCTTATGGTTCAACAGTAACTGCTAGGAGATGAAGTTTCCAGTGTCCTTTGTTGCTTCTCAGTCCTGGCTCCCGTGCTGCCTTGGCCCAGGTGTACTAGTGGGACATTCTTATTAGAACGGGAGTTCTCAAAGTGTGGACTGTGAACCCCTGGGGGACCTCAGAAAGTTTTCAGGTGGTACACAAGGTCAGAACTATTTTATAATATTAAAATGTTACTTGCCTTTTTCTCTGTGTCAGCCTTTGCCCTGATGGTGCAAAAGCAATGGTGGGTAAAACAGCTGGCATCTTAGTATGAATTGAGACTGTAGCACTAAACTGCACTAGTAATCTTTGTATTTTTTTTTTTTGCATGTATTTTGCCACGCATTTGCAGTAAAATAAGTAATAAACAGACAAAAAAAAAAAAAAAGTTTTCCCTAAGAATGTCCTTGGTGGAACAGTACAAATTATTAATTTTACTAGATTTCAACCTTTGATTACATATCATTAATGTTCTGTAGAATGATACGGGAAATACATATAAAGCAATTGTTCTGCATACTGAAGTACAGTAGTTGTCTCAAGGAAGAGCATTCTATTTCGAGATGTCTTCTAGGCATCCGAATTGGTCAGGATGTTCGGTATACCTGACTCTCTTCACTGTTGTTGTTAGGTGCCCATCAGGTCGGTTCCAACTCGTGGCGATCCTGTGTACAACAGAATGACACACTGCCCGGTCCTGTGCCATCCTCACAGTCATTGTTATGCTTGAGCCCATTGTTGCAGCCACTGTGTCAATCCATCTCATTGAGGGTCTTCCTCTTTTTCACTGACCCTCTGCTTTACCAAGCATGGTGTCGTTCTCCAGGGACTGATCTCTCTTGATAACATGTCCGAAGTATGTGAGACGTGGTCTCGAATTCCTTGTTTCTAAGGAGCATTCTGGTTGTACTTCTTCCAGGACAAATTTGTTCATTCTTTTAGCACTCTATAGTATATTCAGTATTCTTCGCCACCACCACAATTCAAAGGCGTCAGTTCTTCCTCGGTCTTCCTTATTCATTGTCCAGCTTTCGCATGCATATGAGACAATTGAAAACACCATTGCTTGGGTCAGGTGCACCTTAGTCTTCAAGGTGACATCTTTGCTTTTCAGCACTTTAAAGAGGTCTTTTGCAGCAGATTTGCCTAATGCAGTGCATCTTTTGATTTCTTGACTGCTGCTTCCATGGGTGTTGATTGTGGATCCAAGTAAAATGAAATCCTTGACAACTTCAGTCTTGCTGTAGTACTCACATAATTGGATACGTATAAATATGTTTCTGATATAAATTTTTACAGTCACTTTTCAGGGTGTATTAGATCTCTCTCATTTTATATTTAAATAAAGTAATATATTTAACATCATAATTTGGAATCTTGCAGAAGTTACAAACTTAAAAATACATTTGCAGAGGTAGCTCAATTGTCTTGACCTATCAGGCTGGGAGACTACACCTTTCACATATAGAGTAGCAGGAAAAAAAACTATTTGCTATAAATGGCTAAGGGGCAGTACTTTTAAACTCTCTTTCCCCCTAAAAAGTGGCCAAAGAGAAACCAGGAAGTATGTCAGAGAATCAGAATCTTGAACTTTGATTCTCATGCAATATATATGATTTACTTAGGAAAATTGTTGATGTTTTTGTTAGGTCCCGTCGAGTCGGTTCCAATTCATGGTGACCCTGTGTACACAGAGCGAAACACTGCCCAATCCAGTGCCATCCTCACAATTGTTGCTGTGTTTGAGTCCATTGTTGCAACCACTGTGTCAGTCCATCTCGTTGAGGGTCTTCCTCTTTTTTGCTGAATGTCTTAGGAAATAGAGATTTAAAAACATAATTTTTTGCTTTAAATCCCTGTTGGTTTTCTGTTAAATTAAAGTATAATATTCTATAATGGAAAAGAATGACAGCATTTGTTTCAGAAGCATGATGGTACTTGATCTTATAAGCAGGGTTGCTAAGGAAACTTATTTGCCAAGAAGGAAAACGAAGTCTTGATTAGGATAGAGATAGAGAATTGAGATGATTTTCCCTCAGAAAAGAAGATAAAAGCATGTAAGACATTTATGGATTAGAAGTCAGAGATGCTGCCGTCTGGACGTGGTGGCTGTGACGTTTCCTGAGGGAGCAGTCAACTCACCTGGGCATCTTCAGGTGTAGCCTGTTGCTGCAGCCAAGAACCTTCTGAAAAAGAGGCAAAAACCACTACGGAGCCAGGGAGATCACCAAGGGCAGTTAGCCTTTTAGATCTGATTCCACATTGAGGGAAAAGGAGTTTCCTGTGGGGAGACAGAGAAAAACACCTGGCAGTTGAAAACAAATTGGCTGTGAGATGGGCTTTTTGAAAGGACTCTTGATGCCAGCCAGGTGATAAGAGGTTGAAGTCTTAGAACTGAACTGGGAAAGAGACTAATGATAAATGATGCTTAGTGAGAAATGTGCCAAAATATATCTTAAGCATTTCTCTAAATCATGTCCATTATATAATACTTAAATATAGTTTTTCCTTTTTTAAAATATTTTTGTTGTTGAGAATATATACAGCAGAAGATACCCTAATACAACCATTTCTGCATGTATAGTTCAGTTACATTGATTACATTACTTGAGTTGTGCAACCATTCTCACCCTCCTTTTCTGAGTTATTCCTCCCCCGTTAACATAAACTCCCTGCCCCCTAAGTTTCCTGTCTAATCTTTCAAGTTTCTTTTGTCAATTTGATTATCATAAAACATGTTGTGTGCCGTCGAGTCGATTCCAACTCATAGTGACCCAATAGGACAGAGTAGAACTCCCCCATAGGGTTTCCTAGGCTGTAATCTTTATGGGAGCAGATTGCCAGGTCCTTTATTCCACAGAACCTCCTGTGGGTTCAAACTGCCAACCTTTCAGTTTGCTTCTGAGTGCTTAGCCGTGCGCCACCAGGGCTCCATAATTACCCCATATAGCTAGATCTTAAAAGAGTACAATGTTCAAGGCAGATATTCTTTAATAGTTAAACTATTGTTTGGTTTTAAGATTTCAGGGGATATTTTTGGTTTAAGGTTTAAAGATTATCTCAGGGCAGTAGTTTTCGGGATTCATCCCACCTCCATAGCTCCAGAAAGTCTAGATTCCATGAGAATTTAAACTTTTCTTGATGTAGGTGTATGTGTGTGTGTGTATCACTTAAAAAGTTTTTTATTGATTAAAAGTATTCACTGTATTTTCTCAAAATCTAATTTTCCCTAATGTTTTATATGTGTGATATGTATATATACACACACACACATATATATACATACCTACATACATATATATATATAAAACCAGTGAGCACAGCTTGACCACGGCAAAGTCATAGAAGCTTCCTAGACATGTCCAAACACCTTGAGGGACCGAGTTACTGGGGCTGAGGGCTGGGGACCATGGTCTTGGGGGCATCCAAGTCAATTGGCGTTAACAGTTCATAACATAAATGTTCTACATCCTACTTTGGTGAGTAGTGTCTGGGGTCGTAAAAGCTTGGAGCAGCCATCTAAGATACATCTGTTGGTCGCATTCCATCTGGAGCAAAGGAGAATGAAGAAAACCAAAGACACAAGGAAAATATTAGTCCAAAGGACTAATGGACCACATGAACCACAGCTTCCACCAGACTGAGCCCAGAAGAACTAGATGATACCTGTCTACCACCACTGACTGCTCTGACAGTGATCACAATAGAGGGTTCCGGACAGAGCGGGACAAGAATGTAGAACAAAATTCAAATTCACACACACACAAAAAAGACCAGACTTACTGGTCTGACAGAGCCTGGAGGAACCCCCGAGATTATGGCTCCCAGACACCCTGCTAACTCAGAACTGAAGCCGCTTTCAAGTCCACCTTTCAGCCAGAGACTACAAAGGCCTATAAAAGAAACAATAACACATGTGAGGAAAGTGCTTCTTAGTTCAATCAAGTATACAAGACCAAATGGGCAACACCTGCCTGTCAGCAAAGACAAGAAGGCAGGAAGGGACAGGAAAACTGGAGGAAGGAACACAGGAAACCCAGGGTGGAAAGGGAGAGGGGAAGTGTGCTGACACAATAAGGGAATTGCAACCAATGTCACAAAACAATTTGTGTAAAAATTTTTGAATGAGAAACTAATTTGTGCTGTAAACTTTCACCTAAAGCACAATAAAATTTAAAAAAGATTATAGCCAAAAAAAAAAAAAAAAACCCAAACCTGTTGCCGTGCAGTCGATTCTGACTTGTGGTGACCCCATTTGTTACAGAGTAGAACTGCTCCATAGGGTTTTCTTGACTGTAATTTCACACTTCCTGGGTGGTGCAAATGGTTAAGCACTGGACTATTAACTGGAAAGTTGGTGATTCAAACTCACCCATAGGTGCCTTAGAAGTAAGGCCTGGTGATCTGCTTCCAAAAGGTCACAGTCTTGAAAATCCTATGGAGCAATACTCTGCGCACATGGGGTCACCATGAATTAGAATCGATTCAGCAGCACCTAACAACAGCCACCTTTATGACAGTAGATTGTTAGACCTTTCTTCTGTGGCACCACTGGGTAGATTTGAACCACCAACCTTTAGGGTAATACAAAAAAACCAAACCCACTGCCATCGAGTCAATTCCATAGGACATAGTAGAACTGCCCCATAGGGTTTCCAAGGCTGTAAATCTTTACAGAGGCAGACTGGCACATCTTTCTCCCGTAGAGTGACCGGCAGGTTTGAACTGCCAACCTGTTGGTTAATATCCAAGCACTAACCACTGTGCCACCAGGGCTCCTCTTTAGGTTAATAGTCGTGTGCAAACCTTTTGATCCATCCAGCAACCTATATATGCATATATGTTATGTATATTATTATTTATGTATACTTATGTATATATACATACATAACTTCTTTTTTAATAAAGCTTTTTTAATTAAAAAAAATAAATAAAAATGAAAACTGCATTGACCATATCAGTGACATAAAAATCAGCATATATCATTTTGGACACTGTACCAGGTGCTAGGGAAAAGTGGATTCAAAGATGGGTAAGACCTGGCACCTGCCCACGAGGACCTTTGTCTATTGGGTAAGTTTGAGTAAGTAAAACAGTTACAGGACTTGAAGCACTTGCTGATGAATATCAAAGAGTGCCGCCTTCAGTATGGATTACACCTTAACATAAAGAAGACAAAAATCCTTACAGTTGGACCAGTTGATAAACAGAGAAAATATAGAAGTTGTCAAGGATTTCATTTTACTTGGATCCACAATCAATGCCTATGGAAACAGCATAAAGAAATAAAATGACGTATTGCATTGCACAAATTGGCTGCAGAAAAGACCTCTTTAAAGTGGTAAAAAGCGAAGATGTGACCTTGATGACCCAAGCCATGGTATTTTCAGTCGCCTCATATGCGTGCGAAAGCTGGACAATGAGTAAGGAAGACCAAAGAAGAATTGATGCCTTTGAGTTAAGGCATTGACAAAGAATATTGAATATACCGTGGACTGCCAGACGAACGAAAAAATCTGTCTTGGAAGAAGTACAGCCAGAATGCTGCTTGGAAGTGAGGATGGCAAGACTTTGTCTCACATACTTTGGACATGTTATCAGGAGGGACCAGTCCCTATAGAAGGACATCATACTTGGTAAAGTAGAAGGTCAGTGAAAAAGAGGAAGACCCTCAACAAGATGGATTGACACAGTGGCTTCGACAACGGGCTTAAACATAGTAGCGATTGTGAGGATGGCACAGGACCAGGTGGTGCTTCACGCTGTTGTACATTGGGTCGTTATGGGTCGGAACCTACTTGATAATACCTAACGACAACAACCTCATTAGTATAGGGGATAAGAGGGCTGTGCAGATTTTTGTGGGAGCACAGAGGGTAGAGCAATCCATTCACCTGGGGTAGTTGGAGAAGACTTTTCAAAAGCAGCAATATTTGAACTAGGTCATGAAGGAAGAATAGGAGTTATCAGAGGAGGAGGAGTTCCAGGCAGGTGGTACTCCATGAGAAAGGCATAGAAGCAATGATAAAGGTCTGTAGTGAGATCTTTGTGTACTTAGAGCATTAGGCTTTGTGAGGGATTGGTAGAAGACAAATCTGTAGAAGTAGGCACAAGTCACATCATGAAGAACCTTATATTCAACAATAAAGGATTTGGACTTGTTGGCAAGAGAAGATCAGTGAGCCAGTTTGCTTTTGAGTGTAACAGTTCAGATTACAGTGTGGGTAGTGAGGTGGCGGGACAAGAGAATAGTGGCAGGGAGACAGGTGGGAGGACATTGAGTTGCAGTAGTTCAGGGAGTTCTGAAGGTAATGGGAGGAGGAAGGAGTGTTTATTGTGGAGAAAATTTTGAGGTACAATCAACTGAATTTGGTGATACAATAATTGCACATATTTACAAAAAACAGTAATAAAGATTTACAGTGCTCAGGAATATGATGGGAAATTGCAGAAATATAGGTAGTTTTTCAGTGATTCAAATGTAACTCGAATTTCTTAGAAGTTTTTAAGTTCCTAAAGTTGAGCTGTCTTTGAGTTACAAATGTACATCTGCAGTCACGAAAATTCCTTTATGGCAAATTTCACTCAACTGGATTAGGCCTGTGTTACTAACAGCATGTTGTCAACAGCTAAACATAGAAGAGATCATTTAGATGCACCATTTTGATAAATATTATAATTGAAGACTAAATACCACTTCCTTTTCAAAGTGTTGAATTCTCTCAATATATTCTTTTCTGGTTTTCCTTTCAGAGTAATTTAGTAATTTCACTGTTACCTTGAAGATAGGAATGTACCTTTGTGTGTATGTGTGTATGTCATTTCTAAGGACCAAATATAGGCTAAAGAGGAAAACAAATTTTAAAACAGATAAATTGTGTTTCTGTTTAAATGTCTAATCCGAAAGATAATCATTTTACTCCGAGCTGAAGCTTTGATCAAATAAGTGAGCCTTATCTCCTGTAATCAAAACATAGGAGGCTTTCTATTCTCCCTTTTCAAAGAATTGCCCTGAAGCTCTTTATATTGTAGATGGTATTCTTTTAAAGACCCCTTGACAAGAAAGTTATTTCAGCGAGGGAGAGCTGTCATTTGCGTAATTAATGCAGTAAGGAGTGATAACACCAGAAGCAAAAGTTAGCCCTCCAGAAATCATAGCCATTTGTTTACACTGTCTTCTATAAAAACAAATTCTTAAGATGGCATTCATACCTGCCTTAGTTCGAACAACATGTGTTAGCTATCTCAAATTCAAGCACTTTTAAAAATTCTCTCCATGGTTATCAGAAACATGTTTACTGTTTAACAGTCAGTACCAGTTAAAGTGAGATAAAGTATCTATTAAAGATAATATTGAGAGGGGGGTAAACCCACATAATGTCCCAGGGCTTCGTAGAGCAATAGTCTGGTTTCCTACGAGAGGCGCCTTGGCTCTGAGGAATATTATTAAGAATCAAGCCTGCCTAAGGTTCCATCATGTTGGTTTCATTTGTCTGAGTTTGGTGTCCGGAATGCTGGTTTTAAAATCTGCTACTTTATTTCTTAGAGTCCACTTCAGTCCATGATCAGGACACTGTGATTTGGTCTCAGCTTCAGAGCTCAATCATGTCAGCCTCTCACAGGGCTGTAGCTCAGTTTTGTTGTTTCTGGCTTTGATTGGTCGTTGATGGACATTTGCATCTGTACCAAAATGCATTTGAGGGGATCGCCTCCATTGCATCTCATTCTTGACTGTCTTAGTGGTGTCTGATTTTTTAATGTTTATTAGCTGCCTTGATGTACTAAGTGGAAGAGCTGTTTGAACCCTGAAGTGGGTCTCTACCAGATGGAGTAGATAAATAGTTTTTTAAAAATTATTTTGTAGACCAACAAGTATAACTTCTGTAATTTTATTGAACATGAGAAAATCCAGAAATATTTGTTTAAAACTTAAAGTATTATAGGAATCTCAATTGTTGCTGTAAAAACATGTAAGAGAATCAGTGGTTTTTGATCACAGACATTTGTATCTATAGCTGTTTAATGTCTGCATGTATGGATATATATTTCCATCTTCTCAATTATTAGGAGGAAGTTGGGTTTCATTCATTTGTAAAATTTTGGCCAAACTGCCTTTCACAAATTCAAGGTGTCAGAATTGGATGTTAATCTTTGTATCATTGTGCATTTTGCTCTCAAACAGGCTTTGAATGAAGTTACAAGCAAACATTATCTGGTTGTTAATTGTTTTACAGATGAAAACTGGGATGACGACCAACTGCTTGGTTTTGAACCATGCAATGAAAACCTCATCTCTGGCTGCAATATAATCAATGGGAAATGTGAATGTGACACCATTCGAACCTGCAGCAGTCCCTTTGAGTTTCCAAGGAAGGATATGTGCCTTTCAGCTCTAAAGAGAATTGAAGGTAAGCACTAATTTTAGCTAACCCTCTAATTGTGAACCTTAGTATGTGTACCTCTGAGGAATGATAGTATCTAAGCCTGAAAAGGCAAACACAAGTTGATGGAGATTGGTAACTTTTAAACTCCAAATAAGCTTCATAACATTTACTAGGTGTGGATGTGGTATTGTGTGTGTGAGTGGGTGTTTCCTGGAAGCCATGGGATGGTGATGCTGTAGTAGTGTGAGCAGGATGGTGTGTGCCAGTTGCCTAGGTCACCTCTGCATAATGGATGATTTCATGAGTGGTGTTCTTGAGATCAGCATCTGTTGTCACCAGGTCCGTTCCGCTTGATTTACCAGAGGATGGTGCTCCATGAGGAGAGCCTGCTAATTAGAAATGCAGCTCATCTGGCAAGAAAGAATATATCTTTAGAAGAGATGAGAGAATTGTGTAGTGAAGATTGAAGTCTTAGGTTGGTTCTGCCAGGGGGCAAAAATGACATCAGTGTAGATGGATCATTGGGCCCTTCACCTCTGGAGAGAAGTCAGAAATTCTATTAAAGCAACAAAGAATTATACTATGATGGCTCATAACTTTTGTACATTCATGCATAAATCCTAGAAAAAAGATTGAAGATTTAAAAATCATGATTCATAGCCACAGTAATCACAAGTGGAGTACCCAGAGCTTGGTGCAGTGTCTCACAACTAGAATTAACCAAGGAGTAAGTCCTGGGCTTGGGTCTCAGCCCTGCCCTGACTAGCCCCAGGTTCTTGGAAATAAAAGAGCTTAATAAGACATTCTTGAAGATAACTTTTGTCTCTGAAATCATGTCATTCCAAGATGGAGAGGTTGGTAATATAGTTTGGATACAAGGGTTTGTGAGGTCCAGAATCAAGCACGTAAGTGTAGTAGGGCAGGACTGACGTTTCTGGATTGTATTGTTTCTAAGTTATATTAAATGGTAATAAGAAATTTATCATAGTCTCTAGAACAGCATTTCTCTTTGTATTTTCCAGTGCTGCTGAATCATCAAAAGAGAATACAATAGGAAACAATAGAAATAAAATTTAGGATGTAGTCCTAAATGAGAAACTGAGATCCCCAGAATTGATTAGTAACAGGCCTACACCTAACCCTGTCAATTATTCTTTCACTCACATCATGACTTCAGACAATCGTCAGGTGTCTAACTCATTTTTATTGTCTCATGGCCGTTTGTACACCTCTCCCCACCAACGTCGCCTGCCAAAAAAGGATGTTTTGCCAACTGTAGTGTGTAAACATTTAGAGATAAAGATGAAGTGGTCATATGGCTATTTAAATACTTTATTAATTTAGTTACCCATACATATTTAAAATGACATAGAATACTGCAGCAAATTAGAAGTACTGCTTTTTGCTATTCACATGTTATCAAGCTGTTTTATTCAAGTGTTTCAGATGCATGTTTAGCATCTATTTCTGCCATTGTCTTCACTTAGACCCCCTTTCAAATCATCCACCTTTCAAGTCATTTAACACCGTGCTCTTGAGCACACCCTCTACCCTGCCATCTAACTTGTTTGAGATGCAGCAGATTTCAAATCTATGTATGATGCTCTCACAGGAAGTTTTGTTCCAAAACACATTATCTATTCACTTAAAATTAGGACAGTTACATTTTAATTTGTTAGGTATATATTTATGATCTCCACAACGTAGAGATTAACTGCATTGATTTTAAAGTAATTCTTAAAAGACTGTGTTTGAGATCCAGCACTTCCAATTTTGAGATTATTCCCGCAGGAATAATTACTATATATGATTAAATTTAAACTCTTTTTTTTTCCTTTTTTACTAATTCTTTTGGATAGTCTCTATATAACCTCAGAGTAGAATTGGTTGAGGTCATACAAAGTTAATGTATCTTCTACAAGTAGTACTTTCTTGTTCATAATAAAGCACTCTGCAATGTGAAAATGCTTGTAAAAAATTAGTATAAAAGGATTTTCTCTTTTGAGGAGTATTTTTGAAGGAAAAAACCCTGCTCATATTCAGATATATGTTGTATGTGAAAGAATTAGCGATGGTATAGTACTGTTATGTAATTAAATCTTAAATAGCGATATAGAGTTGGAATGCTGTAGGAACTCAGGGCCAAGAAAGTGTGACCTGGAATTGTATGATAAGATCTCATGGAGGAGGTAGATTCTGAACAATTTAGAATTTGGAGAGTGGGGGCTAAAGCCTGGGAAGTTGATTCCAAGAATATGAACAACATGGACAAAAGAATAAAATGTAGAAATAAGAATTTGTGTGACTTACATATAAGATACTTGGTAGACTAAAAGGGCAAAGTTTTGATAGATAATAGGAAAGATAGGGAAGCAGGATGGGACCAGATTGTGAAATGTCTTAAACGTCATGCAGGGAGTTAAAACCTGATAATGTGAGCTATCAGAAATCATTGTAGGTTTATGAGCAGAGAGAAGCAGAGCACGGTGAAATCAACGTTAGAAGACTGGTTTTGTGGTGGATGCAGAATGGGCTGGCAAGGGAGGATACTACAGTCAAGAGGCTCCTTAGATAGCTGGTTTAGTTTTTTATACTGAACGATGGTAGCCTCGGGAAACAGCAAGGAAGAGATGGATACACACCATTTTAAAGGAAGAGTCTACAGTATCTGCTAACATATAAGAAAAAAAAAACATGGCCGTCGAGTCAATTCTGACTCATAGTGACCCTACAGAACGGAGTAGAACTGCTCCCATAGGGTTTTCAAGGAGCACCTGGTGGATTCAAACTGCCGACCTTTTGTTTAGCAGCTGAACTCTTAACTACTGTGGCACCAGGGTTTCCAAACATGTAAGGAAGGGATGAAAAAGTCCAAAGTTGATTGTACGGTTGCTAACCTAAAATAGTACAGGAATGGTAATGTAAGTAATAGAAATGGAAAAACTCTTTTAAGGTGTTTTGTGATAAAATGGAACTGAAAGATAATGGGGTGGTTGTTAGTCGTGGGGGGTGTAGGGTCAAGTGAGGCTTTTAAAAACTATGGGAGATATTACAGCATGTTTGGATGATATCATAAATATGGAGAAGCCAATAATATAACAAAGGGGAAAATTACAGGAGCAAAGTCTTTGAGGAATGAGAGAGGCAGAAATGTTTCTGTTTCTTAGCAAAGTATAAAACAAGGTCATCAGCTGACATTGAAGTAGAAGAAGGTGTGTGGAGATTTGAAGAGAGAGAGGAAAATGTGAAATAGATATCTCAGAGAGAAAGAGTGATTTAACTAGGAAAATATAAAAAAGCACCAACCAGTGCTGACAACTCACTTGAGGTTATTGGTTATAAATTTGAAGGGAGACCAGTCAGCACAGTTGAGTGTTTTTCTCCAGCTCTGCTGCAGGTGCAGCGTAGGTGGGGATGTGGATTTAACCAGAGTTAGGGTTTTCCTGGCAAATATGATAGAAAGAGGTACAAAGGGGATTGAGGAATATATAAGAGAGTATTTGTTATGGATTGGATTGTGTCGCCTAGAAATATATGTCAACCTGGCTAGGCCATGATTCTCCATATGATGCAGTTGTCCACCATTTTGTGATCTGATTATCCTATGTGTTGTAAATCCTAACCTCTATGATGTTAATGAGGCAGGATTAGAGGCAGTTATGTTAATGAGGCAGGACTCAAACTACAGGATTAGATTGTATCTTGAGTGAATCTCTTTTGAGATATAAAAGAGAAAAGTGGGCAGAGAGGAAAGAGACCTCATTACCACCAAGCAAGAAGAGCCGGAAGTGGAGTGTGTCCTTTGGACCCCAGGTCCCTGAGCTCCTAGACCAGGGGAAGACTGGTAACAAGGACTTTCCTCCAGAGCCAACAGAGAGAGAAAGCCTTCCCCTGGAACCAGCAACCCTGAGTTCAGGCTTCTAGCCTCCTGGACTGTGAGAGAATAAATTTCTGTTTGTTAAAGCCACCAACCCGTGGTATTTCTGTTATAGCAGCACTAGATAACTAAGACAGTATTTATGGTGATTTAAAAAGAAAAAAAAAATGTTGCCATTGAGGCAATTCCAACCCATAGTGACCCTATAGGACAGAGTAGAACTGCCCCATAGGGTTTCCAAGGAGCAGCTGGTGGATTCGAACTGCTGACCTTCTGGTTAGCAGACAAGCTCTTAACCACTTCGCCACCAGGGCTCCAATTTATGGTGATAGACCATGTAATCTGCGCTGGGAAGGAGACAGGTGGTACAGTGATTAAGCAGTCTGGCCATTGGAGGGGAGGCCCTGGTGGACTTGAAGAATTGCAGAGTGGGATAGCTGAAGAAGTGAGTAGGAATTCTGAGAATGGATACTTGAGGTCAAGATTTCAGAGTTGAAGTTATCATTGGTTGTGATAAGGGCTAGAATATAATCTTGGGTATAGTTGACTGAAGAAGGATAAAGGACAAGACCATGAAGTTGGGGAGGTCAGCTGCTGAGCTAAGGCGAATTGTCTACATGGGTGACGAATTTGTTAAGAATGATGGTAGGTATAGTAGTAGGGAGGAGACACTGAGCCAGAAGTTCCGTAGATAAATGTAGAAACTATATATAGTTGGTGATGTAATCTCATCGTATGTGTTTCAAGTGAACAAGGATGTTGTGGTTTTTTCAAAAGGAAAAGGGAGAATGATCTGAAAATAGCAATGAGAACAAAGAGGGCACCTGCCCCACCCCCAGGATTTATGCATTGTAGGAGATAAGGCATCCTTATTTGAGAGGGCTTCAACAGAAAAAGAGTAGTCAGGGGGTACCCAGGTTTCAGTTAGAGCACAGAGGTAAAAGGAAACTCCAGAGGGTAGAATGAGGGCATCAGGGAGTTTGCTGATGACAGATCATGAATTCTAGAAGGCACAGTAGAAAGATTTGGGAGGCAGGGTTATGGAGAGCTTGGGTGACTTCGGAGAGCCAAGAGGGGATAAGAGTCCAGTGAGATAGATGACCTGGTAAATTTAGTCTTGGTTCTGGTGGTCTCTTGTGGGGAGGTGAATAGTTAGATCTAGTTATAGCCTTCTTTTGGGGACTGTTGTCTTGGGCAGTTTATTGTGTTAAGGTGGGCAGTGTTGGTAATGGGGTAGGTGGAGTGGTATTCTAGCCAGAGCATGATGAGAAAACATGGGTCTCCTTTCATAATACTTTTGGGAGTGATGCTGAGGATGAATTCTAAACACAACTACAACAACCTAAAAAAAAAAAAAATTGTGGAAGTCACTACAGGCCATTTGATACCATATTGATGGATTTATGGAGAATACTGGCATTATAAAGTTCCTTTGTATTACTTATATTTGCTTAAAGAGAATGAGTTGATCCTGGGTTTTACCCCGTTTCTTTCCTATAATACATGAGCACATCATTGTAAAGTCAGTCAGTCATGGCTTGTCAGAGTAATTGTTATTTTTCCAGGGAAGAAGAGGAAGTCTGATAAAGGGAAAGACCTGCCAGTCATCCCACTTTGATCTTCACAAAGTTTATAATTATATGCCAAAAAAAAAAAAAATCCATTGCTATCAAGTCGATTCTGACTTATAGTGACCCTATAGGGCAGGGTACAACTGCCCCATAGGGTTTCCAAGGATGTAATATTTACAGAAGCAGACGGCCACATCTTCCTCCCATGAAGCGGCTGGTGAATTCAAATCACTGACCTTTCAGTTAACAGCTGAGTGCTTTAACCACTGTACCACTAGGGGTCCTTAATTCTATGCCACCCTACCTATTTATCAGCGATTTTGTATATACTGTACACAAGTTAAATCGGTGCACCACAGGTCAGAGGAGGGGGCCAAATTAGCAAAAACAGCACCAGCCAGTGCAGCTGCGTCAGGGGTGTCCTGGAGGGGCCACTCTGGGCTTACTTTGTAGTTAAAGTTGACAGCAGAGATTTCCATGTTATAAAAAATGAGTTGGACATTCAAGCTTGCATATGACTCCATGTCTGGGGTAAGTGACTCAATATATATTTAGTTCTGTAGTTTAGAGTAGTTATAATAAATTGAGCAAGGAATCAAAAATATGAAACCATGCCAAGAAAAGTAAAACAGCAATGTAAAACACTGGAAAAGATTCACTTATTCATTCATCCAGCAAATATTTATTTGATGGTGAATATGTAGTAGGTACTATTTTAGGGGCTGAGGATACATTCTACTTGGAGCTTACATTCTGAGTTGTGTGTGTGTGTGTGTGTGTAGAACAATAAACACATAAATGAGCAAGCAAGGTCATATAATATGATACGAGCTGTGAAAAACAATAGTCGGAATGATATGATAGAGAATTACTTGGGAAACTGCTTTAGATAGGGGTATCAGGGAAATTGTCTCCAGAGAGACGGCATTTGGACTGAAATTTGAATGCAGAAGGAGTAAGCCTTATGATGACCTGGGTGGGGAGATAATTTCATGCAGAAGGCGCAGCAAGTGCAGAAGTTCTAAGGTGAGCTCACGCTTGGCTTGCCCGAGGGTGGCAAGAAAAATAAGAAGGTAGGTGGGACTGAAATGCAGGGAGAGAGAGGTAAGGGATGTAGCTGAAGGGAGAGGTAAGAGCCAGACCACCCAAGGCCTTGTAGACTACGGTGAGGTGTTTGGATTTTGTGATGAGTACATAGGGAAATTGCTAGTAGATTTTGAGAAAGGGAGTAACATAACTTGATTTGTATCTTAAAAGATTAATCTGGTGAAGAAGAGACTGGTGGAGAGGAGGATGCAGGAATGGGAAAGCATCTGCAGGTAGGGATTCTTTTTAGTAGTTCAGATAGAGGTGATGGTGACTTGGACCTGAGAACTGGAGATGGAGAGAAGTGGTGGATCTGAGATATGATTTGTAAATACAGTTAACAGGACTTGTTAATAGATTGCATGTGGAGGGTGAGGGATTAAGCAAATTTAATGCCCTGTATTAGGGGAAGGAGCAGGTTTGGAAGGACTCAAGAGGTTTTTTTTTTTTTTTTAAGAGGTTTGTTTTGAATAAATTAGACTTGATATCCAGTTGGAACTATTTGTCACTTAAATAATTGTTAGCATAATTAAATAATTTATTAAGTAGGGTTCGTACCTGCATAACTCTATGATAAGTACACTGAGGACTACAAAGATACATATCCCTGAGGAAAAGTCAGCCCTTTCCATAAGGAAGTATCACATAGTTGAGGGATTATGGAAAAAAATAAAAATTAAAGTAAAATAAAAATAACCCAATGCACACTGATCTATCACCAGGCAGAGACTAGCCAAGGTGGTGAAAGTGGTTAAGTGCTCAACTATTAACTAAAAGGTTGGCGGTTTGAACCTACCCAAAGGCCCCTCGGAAAACAGGCATGGGAGTCTACTTCTGAAAGGTCACTATGAAAACCCTACAGAGCAGTTCTGTTCTGCACACATGCGTCATCACCATAAGTCAGAATCAACTCAACGACAGCTAATGACATCTGTGTGGGATTCATAAAATGTATTCTTAAATATACTTTTTGTCATTGATGCATTACACATCTCGTGGGTTCCTGGAATGGTGTAGATTTTGGAACTTACACCTATTTGAAGCTGCACAATGTACATTTTGCAAAAGGTGGAAAACACTTGGGGCTTTAGAAAAACCTCCTATGTTTTAGCTAGAAGCACCTAGAGGTAATGTTAAATGGTTATAATTTTTTGCTATATTTAACTTTTTCTTCTGCAACATATTTTAGAGAAAAGATAGCTAATAAAAAATTGATTTGTGGTACTTTATATCATTGTCTTATACTGAGTGGACAAATAAGAACTGCTCTGCATTCATAAGATGGATAAATCAAGGAAGGCTTTGTGGAGGAACTGAGAATTGAGGCCAACTCTGAGAAGTGTGTTGGGTGCTGAACAGAAGGGAAGGAAAATTAAAGAGTAGCCTTGGAAACAGAGAGAGGATGAGCAGAGGGGACAGACAGGAGGAAACTAAGGTTGACAAATCAGTGGGCTTTAGTGAGTGATTGACACTGGGGATGTGGAGGGGGAAGATGCACAGATTCCTAGCTTGGGCATGGAGAGAGAGAGTGAAAATCAGAATAGACCTGGGTGGGGGGTAGAGCTGATGGTCAGGATATATGGTGGTGTTATTTACTATAATGTGGAATACAAGGAGAACAGCTTTGTGGGAGGTAGGGATGGATGGGTGGATGTGGAGTTTGTTTTGTTAGGTTTGAGGCATCTATGGAGATCAAAGGAGCCCTGGTGGTACACTGGTTAAGTACTTTGGCGGCTCAACCCACCAGACACTCCGCAGGAGAAAGATGTGGCAGTCTGCTTCCATAAAGATTTACAGCCCTGGAAGCCCTATGGGGCAGTTCTATTCTGTCCCGTAGAGTTGCTATGAGACAGAATCAATTCAGTGGCAGTGGGGTTGTGGAATATCAGGGGAAGATGAGAGTTAAGGGTCTGGAGGGAGACAGGGCTGGAAACAAGGGTTTCTGAGTCATCCTCCCCAGGATAGTGTGCTGCCTGTACTGACTTTTGAGTACATAATGATGTGAGGTGTATGAGCATTTTTAGGAAGATAACTGTGACAGTATTGTGCATAATGGAGGGGAAAAGTGACTGGCGATGGTAACACCAAAGTGAGGTAAAAGGGCCTGTGCAGTGATGGTGGTGCAGGAGATGCCCAGTGCTCTGTCAGCACAGGAGGAGGAAATGGGAAAACGACTACCTGAGAGTTAGCCTACAGTTTTTGGCACCTATGATCCTAGGATGTGCAAAATGGAACATAGAATTTTAATTGTAATTATTAATTGTTTAATTTGTATTTCCTTGTTCTAAAAAGCTTTTAAAAGGTGTTTGAATATACCCACCTGAGCTAGTCAGACCCATACCTAATATTAGAGTTAATTCATAATTGGAGTGTTTGAAATGATTAAATAATTGGATAGAAGGTTAAAGAAGTAGGCTTATAGTCATAGACCAAATCATTTCCTCAGCATTCTCTACATGTACCTTCTGAGGCTGCTCCTTTCATTCTGGAGATGCTCTCATTGTTAGTTCATCTGTTCATTTATTCATTCAAAAAATATGCATTGAGCACATGCTGTATGCCACTAAATCTCAGATTCTGCCAATTTGACATTAGTTTGCCCTTTGAACTGAGGGGCTATTTTCTAAATGGCCTTTAAAGTACTGATCATCGCCACATTTTAGATGTACTGTGGGAACTTGCTTTTGATTTTTTAAGGATATTGTATGTATATCTTAATGATATTTTTAAGCATTCACCTACTCTGGAAACTTACATTACATGAAATATATACCGTTAGGCCAACCCCAAAAACCCACTGCTATCGAGTCAATTCCAACTCATTGCAACCCTATAGGACAGGATGGAACTGCCCCATAGGGTTCCTAAGGCTGTAATCTTTATGGAGGCAGACTGCCACATCTTTCTCCTGCGGAACAGCTGGTGAGTTTGAACTGCCAGTCTTTTGATTGGCAGCCGAGCACTTTAACCACTGTGCCACCAGGGCTCCCTATACCTTTAGGCAGCTATTAAAAATAGAAATAAGATGATAAAAATTTTGTGTGAGTTTTACACTTGTACTTTTTTCCCTCTGTTTAAAATAAAAGGAAGTTTGATTTTATGTTGTATGCTCATGGATCCCTGGTGGTGACTGCTAACCAGAAAGTCATCAGTTTGAATCCACCAGCCACTGCTTGGAAATCCTATGGGACAGTTCTGCTCTGTCCTGTAGGGTTGCTATAAGTCAGAATCAGCTCGATGGCAACAAGTTTATTATTATTTTTCTGTATGCCCATGTCTTCTGAAACTAATTTTGACATGGAAACAAATGGCTTCTATTCTCTGGCCTTTTTTAATTTCATTTTTTGAAAACCTAAATAACAGTTGCTTCAGAGCCCAGACTTTTAAGTATTCTGAGCTCTAAATTTACTATTCCAATCCTACCTAAGGAGATGTTAATATCATGTGAATTTCTTACTCCATTTTTAGTTTTTTACATTTCACCCATTTCAGGTTTTTTCACACAAGTAAAGTGTATGCTAAAATGTATTCTTGGTTGTTAGATTTTTCTTGGTTTCTAGCCTGCAGTACAACCTGTGCTATGTGTGGGCTAATCAAATATTCTAACCCTTGTTGCCATCTGTAATGTTTGTCAATAGATAAAAGTTTAATTGGTGTTTAGAAAGAAATATTATGCTGTATGTTTCTGTTCATAGAATGCTTTTCCTGAAAAGGTTTTTTTGTTTGTTTTTGTTGTGAATGCTGACAGAAAACACCTCAAGAAAGTGGGATCAAATGCAGCTGGGAATATTATTATTCATTCTGTCTTTGATACAGTGCAGTAGAATTCCCTCCTGACACCCTTGCCACTGGAATTGTGCTGGATGGAGACTCTTTTAGCTACCATCCCATAATATACTAGCACAGGGAAGGCAGACACATCCAGCTGTCCTCCCTGTCATGTGGTGGTACCTGGGCATCTTATGTGGAGGGAGTCTCCTGCGCTTCTCAAACTTGAGAGAGCGTAATGGTCACACAGATACTTTGGACTAGGACTGGACTAGGGCCGGGAATCTACATTTTAAACAAGCCCCCAGCAGAAGCTTCTATTGTTGGGTTTTGACCACACTTTGGATAGCAGGGTCATAGAGGGTTTATGTGAATCTGCTTTCCTGCCCAGAGGAATGGATTTGTTGTGCTGGTGTGAGAGAATATCTTGTCTCTTAAGTAATCATTGAATCTACTTTTGATTTCTACTACTACTTTCACTGTTTTTAAAAACAAAGCATATGTTATAAATTGCTTTACTTCAAATGTTAATATACACAAATAGTTTCGTTTTGCAAGTTTTAAAACTTTTTGTCATCAAGTAAACATTAAAAGAAATTAAAGCCCAATTGAGGCATTTCATATTGCCTGTATAGGATCATGTGATAATCCCAATACACGGATGCTGGGAAATCATTTGTTTTTAATAGAGGTTATGCTTTACATGCATTTATCCATTTTATCTTTGCTAAACTTTAGAAATATATCTGATAACCTTGTGTCTATAGTGTCTATAGTTTTCTATAATTATATTGCTCTTTCTGTGGTTTTAAATGGCATTATCTCAAAATCTTTCCTAATACAATGTTGATTTTAGTAGAAATGGTCCAGTACAGCATTAATTCACAGGATCAGATATACTGAGAGTCAGATTATGTTCCCTCAAAGTATAAATGCTCTGTGCTCTACAATTATGATCTAGCAAAATTAAATCGGCTGTTCTTACAGTTTGTTGTTGTTGGCCGCCATCAAATTGATTCCAACTCACAGTGACCTCATGTGACAGAGGAGAACGGCCCCCACAGGATTTTCTTGGCTGTGATCTTTACAGAAGCAGATCGCCAGATCTTTCTCCTGAAGAGCTGCTGAGTGGGCTCAAACCGCCACCCGTCAGTTAGCAAACAAGTGCTTAACCATTGCACCACCAGGGCTCCTTTTCTTACCGCTTATTAACATTGTAATTCTTGTTAAAGGGAGGATGAAAATGGGGTGCACATTGTGCATTTTATGAATCTTATGAAGCTTAAGGAAAAAGCATCTTCGGGAAGCTCAGTCTTTTCCAACTGCTGTCATAGAATCCTTGGTAATAGAATATACATACTTAACTGCGAGAAAAAAAAAAGAGATAACCTCTCAAACTCTAATTCTTATTTATTCTAAAACCAAGCAACCTGTGCTGCAGGGATCATGCCTTCTCTGCTTCAGGACTTTCATGTGTACAAATTCATAATTTTTAAGTTAGTTATGTGCTTCATTAAAATTAATCATCATAGATTCTGTCTCAGGCTAGTTGCATCTGAAAGCAGTATTTATGCACATGAATGTATTGCTTTAGCTCACATAAATTGTTAAAATATTGTGTGTTTTAGAGGAACATTGCTTATCAAGATTGGAAACACTAACCCTTCCCTTGAGCAAATAAAAATGCATTTACTCTCACCTTCTAGGTGGGTAAGGAACCTCATTACCCTGAGGTCCCAGCTGCTTTTTCCTTGAACTGCACAAGTGCCGATTGAATGAAGATACTGTTTAATGAAGGCACTGAGAATGTTATGCAACATTAAATCTGTATTGCTGTCTCTTTATCTTTGTGAAGGCAACCACAAATTTATAATTGATAGTATGGTGTGTCTTCCCATATATATATATGAGTTTTAGATCTAAATAAATGTTTTTGTTTTAAATTCCAGTAATATAGGTAAATAAAGTAGTAGATTTTTTTTATTTAGATTGATGATTGGGTCAGTATTTTAAAATTTAATATTATAAGTACAAACTTTCGGGACAAATGTCCTTAAAAACATTTTTTTTTTTTTTAAATCATTGTTGTTTTGATGTCTTGATAACTGGTACAGGAAGAAAAGGGCTACCAAAAGGCGGAAACCAGTTTCAAATATCTGGGAAATAAAAACAGGAAACGCAACTTGGCATAAGACCAGTTGGAGAGGAGCACTGTTGAATAATTATACCTGCATTTTACTTTTGGAAGTCATACAGTTGCCTCTGGCTGTTGTGATTTTTTTGTGACCATCTCCCCACCCAAAAAGTCATACATATTTTATATCCTACTGCCAAGTGGTGGTGGTGGGGGGGAGCGTTTTATTCAACCTCATTGTGGTTACAAAAAAGAAGTGCTATAAAAAGCCAAGTTTCTGATTTGGCCCTTAGAATGGTGCTTTCTTTACCGTCATATGTAAATAGTGTAATAATGTTCTGTACCGTTTATTGATTCCCTCCTTCCTCCTTCTTTGCTTTAACTTTTAACTGTACTTTTTCAAGCCATTTCTTCTGTCCCAAGATGCTGCTAGCTCCAACACCTATCATCTTCTGATATCTACTCCCAGGTTAGGTGAAGGAGTACCAGAATTCATAGATGAGCAGCTTTTGCTACAAGTATGTGCTTTGTTTCAAGATCAGATAGCATGTACTTAATATATACTTAACAAAAGATGTTTGTTATATTGTTAAAAGGAAAAAAACAGAAAACCTGACATTTTCAGCCAGAGAAAGGGGTGTTCTTTGGGAGCATTTTTAAAATTTACTGTTTCTATTTCTCCCTAATGGGGATGCTTAAAAAAAGTTAGTCTAATGTCTGACTTTAGCAAGTTAATATTTTAGCCTCGAGCAGTCCCTTGATGTTTGTGGTTCTGACTTGTCTGTAGGTGACCTCTCAGTTATTCCTGGGCTCGCTTGGTATGTGCTCTGTCACACACAGCCGCTGCGCTGCGGCTTTGCCCAGCTGTGTCCGGCTAAGCCCTGGCCTCCACAAACGTTTTCCTGACACAAGCAAAGAATCTGGAGGCCATCAGAGCAGCTGGCAAAGGGAGCTGTGAATGGAGACCACTCCCCATAGCAGGGCTCCATTCCTAAGACAGAAGTTGGGGTGGTCCCTTCTGTGTCCAAGGGAATTGTCTGCCTCGTGCAGGGCAGAACCCTTGCTCCAGGCCAGCTTGATTCCATCAGCCAGAGGGTGGGGAAGAAAAGGAGGTGTCATGCCTAAGCTGTTCTTACGTTGGTGTCTCTGCCATTAAAACCTCATTAATTCGTATTCCAAAGCCATGATCTGGGACATTGGACAACTCAGGCAAGCTAGACAGTTTATACTTGTACTGATTATGGGGGTCGGGGGAGAAGTCTGCTAAAAGGGCAGCTCAAGAAACAGTTTAGAAGTGTGTAGAAAATCACTTTAACAGGAATTTACATTCGGTCAAAAAGTGGTCATTTCAGATGTTCTAATAATTTTATCAAGAGATAAAGATTCTTTGATAGATTCTGTCCTTTTTTCCCTAGCCTTGCCAGTATTACATACTATATTTAGTAATGCCTTGATTGAGAGATCTTCTGAGGAAAAGAAAAACCCTTGAATAAAGAGGGTGATCTGTATAATCAATCCTGCCACTTCCGGCTATGCCCTGCTCACTTTGGGAAGATGGACTTGAGACTGGCCCAGCTTCACAGGGGCATTGGAAAATGAATATGGGACAGTCCTCGCTCTAAAGAAGTCTAGTGGGAGAGACTAGATGGGCCCACGAGCAGCTGTACTAAGGGTAGAGTGACCAAGGTGGAGTGGCCATACCTAGTCTAGATGTGTTTGTTGCACAGGGTAGATGTACTAGAAGATACGGATAAGCAAAAAATAAACCAGTCAAGCTAATTTTAACCAGTTTCAAAAGCTACTTTATAATTCATAGACATACTATGTTTATGTTATCTTCTTTGTGGAAGGTATAAATTTTCTTAAGAAAGGTACTTGAAAGTACTAATTTTTTTTTTCCTTTTTTTCTTTTGTTTTAGAAATGTTCTAATAATAAAATTTGACTCAGTCCTAGTTCATATGGACCTTCACTAAGCATGCCGTTCTGGGGCATTTGAATAATTTATTTTGAAACCTCTGAGACTGTTCTTTTAATGGTACATACTCTTATCAGATAAGAATAATGGATTCACATGGCTTGTTGATACATTTAAAGCTTGGAATATACCCTTTTATAGGGTACCTTCCTGCTTTTGATTTGTGGTCTCTATTGCTAAGTGTTTTTTTGCATCAGGAGGAAGTGACAGGTATAAGTGGCGCTGTGAAGTTGGAAGAGGGAAGGAATTAACACAAGATGAATTAATATTTGTGTGAGTTTTTAAGGGACCGAAATGTTCCTCTAAATCAAGGATGTGTTTTTTTGTTTCTGGCTGACAGCTTCCTAGTTTTCCTACACCTCATTATTCTTTTCTCTGTCACTGGGATTTTTTTTAATTTCCCAAAAAGCAAGTAAAGTGCTTTTTCCTTATCAGTAGCCTTTCTTTTCCTGTTCCAATAACAAAAGAACAATACAGGAATTTAATAATGTTGAAAAATTGATACTTCTTATATATATATATATATATATTTTTTTTT